>NC_090440.1:1845575783-1845878814 GCF_031143425.1 Pleurodeles waltl
ATTCTTGCAATGTCTAAAATGGGCTTGTAGTAAAAGGCCGTAAAGGTAGACTCAGATGACCAGTCAGCTGCTCTCAAAATGTCCTCTAGGCGAGATTCTAAAGAAAAAGCCTTAGAAGCCATGGCACCTCTCGCAGAATGAGCCCCAAAGTCAGTGGTATCAATGGCCACCTCAATCATAAGCCACCGCATCCATCTAGCCACGGTGGCTGAAGATACTGGGCAGAAAGGCTTTAATGAAGAAATTAGTAACTGACCGCCCATGTCAGATTGAAATTCGACTGTACTCACCTCATAATTTTTTTAACAATGTACAACACACAACTTAGAATTATCAGGGAATCTATGATAAAACACAGACCTAGGGGGTCATTACAACATTGGTGGTAAAAGCCGCTTACAGCCGTGCAGAAGACGGCCAACACACCGCCGCGCCCGCGGAAATCCGCCACAACTATTATGACCCACATCCCGAAATCCAACAAAATTCAGACACCCACACAAGTCCGCCACACCAAAGGTCAGTGATAAACTGGCGAAAACAAAACCTCCACCGTCACGCCAACAGAAATACACCCATGCTATCACGACCTACGAATCCACGCGGCGGTCTTTCAACCGCGGTATTCCATTGGCGGTACACACCGCCGCGCTCAAAATACACACACATCTCCAAAACACCACCACATTGGATAATTCGAAAGACACACACCTGAGACACATACCCACACCACTCCCACACACAAAATACTATATAAAACACACACCCACATCACCCACAAACCCCTACGACCACAATTGCGACAGAAGGCCAGAGAGAGACATTACAATCTACAACCAAGCATCCACAGACACACAACAGCATCACCCACATAACATCCACGCACAAAACACCACACACCACTACATATCACCACACTTATCACCACATACACCACCCCACACATCACATACACCACCCCATGTCACGGCAAAGACACCCCAGATTCTCAGAGGAGGAGCTCAGGGTCATGGTGGAGGAAATCGTACGGGTAGAGCCACAGCTATTTGGCTCACAGGTGCAGCACACCTCCATTGCTAGGAAGATGGAGCTATGGAGAAGAATAGTCGACAGGGTCAACGCAGTGGGACAGCACCCAAGAAATCGGGACGACATCAGGAAGAGGTGTAACGACCTACGGGGGAAGGTGCGTTCCGTGGTCTCCAGACACAACATTGCGGTACAGCGGACTGACAGCGGACCCCCACCTCCTCCCCCACAACTAACAACATGGGAGGAGCAGGTCTTGACAATAATGCATCCTGAGGGCCCCGCAGGAGTCGGTGGAGGAATGGACCCTGGTAAGTCAAATCTTAACTATCATATCCCCCACCCTACCTGCATGCTATCACAGACCGCCACCCTCGCCCCCACCCCTATCACTCCAACTCCTCACTAATGTACCAATATCACAAACCACCCATCCCAACACCAAGCCCTGCATGCAAAAACAAAGCATGGACACCCATCACTAAAGCATGCCCACTGCACATACCCATAACGCCCCCCTCAACCATCATCACACAAGCCCACACACAGGAATGCCAGCACTGGGGTACACTGTCACCCACCCATTGCACACCATGAAACACACAGATGCAATAATCATGCCTTTCCACCCCTGCAGGACCACTACCCAACGTCACCAGACAGGAGGGTTCAGACATCTCCACCCCACCCACAGAAGAGGCCCACAGTGATGACAGCAGCTCTGTCCAACTGGACCTAGATGACCAGCCCGGACCATCGTGGGCCTCGGACAGTCGGTTCCCCTCACACAGGCACAGCCCACCACAGACCTTCCACCCTCTGGTAACACCAGCACAGCACCCACCCAGCGGGCCCATACCTCCGTCCCCAGGACACGTCAATCAGCTGTGTGTCCACCACTACAGGGAACACAGGATAACCCACCACCCCAACAACAACAGGGACCTGGGGGCAGTGGTAGTGGGCACACGGTCCATGGGACAGAGGCACAGGAACACAGGGGAACCGGGAGGGCTGCCGTGCGACAGGGGGCAGACAGGCCTAGGGAACCCACTCTCCACGAGGCCCTCTCCTCCATCATGGGAGCATACCACCACTCCCAGGAGACGATGGCAACGGTGCTGGCCAAGTTTCAGGAGACCCAGCGCCTGCAGGAGGAACAGTATATGGGCTTCAGGGAGGAACTCAGAACCATCAGCACCGCCCTGGGCACCATCGTAGGGGTGCTGAAGGAGATACTCACCACCAGGAGGGACACTGTAGCACTCCAAGGGGACCCTGACACTAGCCAGGACGATGAACTGCCCACCACCTCCGCCGGCGCTAGTGGACAGGAGGCACCACCACAGGACCGCCATACCAGCACCCCACCCCCTGCAGACAGAGAACCACCCAGCAAGCGGTCCCTGAGAACCAGGAACAAGACAGAGCACGATGGCAAGACCCCTGCCAAGAAATAAGACCACCCTGATTGTCATCCTACTGTCCCACTTTGTAACCCTGTCCATATTGGAACTGCCCCAGCTCCACTTCCTATGCCCATATGGGCAATGCACCTGTCAGACTCATAGACTGGACTCTGCCATGGACAGTCCTCCACCATCACCCCTCACCATTTTACAACCCCCCTCCAATATTTAGCACTGCAATAAACACCCATGAAGCACAAAACAACCTGGAGTCAGTCTGTGATTTAGAAAATGTATATTAGCAATGATAGTGACAAAATGCATTCTCAATTGTAATGTCAACATACCTATGTCACACATCTCAAGTCCATGAGGAATCTAAGCAGATGACACACGTTGGAAACCACACCTGTGAAACCGTAATGGAAATGTACAACTCAGTTACCATATACTGGTTGAAATCGACAGACAGGATAGAGGTAGAAGTGTGAAAGTACTTGTAGTAGGCAGGAATGTTTTCTCACCTGTGTGTCACTGGAAATATTGCTGGATAACTGAGTCCCTGTTGTCAATGTCTTCTTCCTCTGCTTCCTCCTCATCACTGTCCACAGGCTCCACAGCTGCCACAACACCGTCATCTGGACCATCCTCCTGCAGAAAAGGCACCTGGCGTCGCAAAGCCAAATTGTGAAGCATACAGCAGGCCACGATGATCTGGCACACCTTCCTTGGTGAGTAGAATAGGGAACCCCCTGTCATATGGAGGCACCTGAACCTGGCCTTCAGAAGGCCGAAGGTGCGTTCTATCACCCTCCTAGTCCGCCCATGGGCCTCATTGTAGCGTTCCTCTGTCCTGGTCCTGGGATTCCTCACTGGGGTCAGTAGCCATGACAGGTTGGGGTAACCAGAGTCCCCTAATAGCCACACCCAGTGCCTCTGGAGTTAACCCATCACATAAAGGATGCTGCTATTCCGCAGGATGTAGGCGTCATGCACTGAGCCAGGGAACATAGCATTTACCTGGGAGATGTACTGGTCTGCCAAACATACCATCTGTACATTCATGGAATGATAACTCTTCCGGTTCCTGTACACCTGTTCACTCCTGTGGGGGGGGGGGGGCAGAGCTACATGGGTCCCATCAATGGTACCTATGATGTTAGGGATATGTACAAGGGCACAGAAGTCACTTTCACTGTAGGCAAATCCTCCACCTGAGGGAAAACGATGTAGCTCTGCATGTGTTTCAGACGCGCAGACAACACTCTCGACAACACGTTTGAAAACATAGGCTGGGACATCCCTGATGCTATGGCCACTGTTGTTTGAAATGACCCACTTGCAAGGAAATGGAGCACTCATAGCACCTGCATTTGAGGGTGGATTCCTGTGGGATGGCGGATTGCTGACATCAGGTCAGGCTCCAACTGGGTACACAGTTCCTGGATTGTGGCACGGTCAAACCTGTAGGTGATGATTAAATGTCGCTCCTCCATTGTCAACAGGTCCACAAGCGGTCGGTACACTGGAGGATTCCGCCATGTCCCAGTGGACGGTGCCTATGAAGGACAACAGCGACCACAGAGTCAAACAACTCAGAGGTATGTACCCACAGTCTACACAGAACACAAAACATAATCCAAAAAGTTGCTTGTATGTGTGTTGAGTCTAGGCCTAGGTATGCGTGACGCAGTTGAAAATGAAGCCATGTGGGCCCCTGAAATGGCGGCTGCCTGACCTCTAAAGTGGGACAATGGGATGTGAGGTAACTGCACTGGCGTTGTACACCGTCGCGGTAGGCGGTTGAAGAGCGCGGCGCAATGCTGCATTGGTTAACATTGGACCCTATGGGTCCCAGGAGCCAATAATGAGTGCACCGGCGGTGATGATACGCACCGCCGCGGACGTGACCGCCATTTTCTATCTGTTCAATCACTCGATACCTGATCTTCGACAGGAGAGGACCTACACTGCAAGTGCTGCTGTGACCTCGGTCTGGAAGAGACAATGGCTCGTGCCTCTGGGGAAAGGGCCCCTGCCTTCACTGCACAGAAGTTGGAGAAGCTCGTGAGCGGGAACCTCCCCCAGTACACGCTAATCTACGGTCCTCCAGACCAACAGGTAAGTACACAGGGAGCACGTTGTATGGGCTATGCCTGAGTGGAGAGGGCTGGTTCTAAGAAGGAAGGGGCCACGGTTCTGCATGCATGATGGATTGTGAATGCATGTGCCACATGGCAAGGATAGGGATGGGGGCCACTCACTTCGACGGTGCAGTTGCTAATGACTTCTCTTCTTCCCCTGTACATTTCATTTAAGTCAGCGCCCACCAGAAGAAGGATATTTGACGTGCCATCACCAATGACGTCCGGACCCTTGGTGTCCACCACTGACGTAAAAGATGGAGGACATTCGCCGCTGGAGCAAGAAGGCGGCAGAGGCTCAGCTGGGGATGGCCTCCCAACGTGGGAGGGGTGCCCGTCGCACCATGACCCCTCTGATGTTCCGGATCCTGGCGGTGGCCTACCCGGAGTTGGATGGGCGCTTGAGGGCATCACAGCAGACACAAGGGGGTGAATACAACATCATTCTGCAGACTTTGTGCGCAGTGAAGGTGTCTGGGTGGGGGAGGAGGGCTGTGGGTTCCCCTAGGCCAGGGCGAGTTCTGTAGGCTAGGCCCCTCCGTAATGCAGGCCATGTGGCACTCCACCCCACCTCTGTAGAGTGCCAAGTACCGGTATACATGCCCTTGTGTCATCTATGTGTGCAGATGTCGATCATAGCCATGTAGGTCATATCCCAGGAACTGCATCTGTAGAGACCAACAGCGCAGCGTAGTGCAGGGGCTGCTGTGTCTGTATTGTCCGCCAACGGTAGCGGTAAGCCATGCACTCAACCTGTCTTTCTTCTGTCGTCCCCCCCCCTTTTTGTGATCTCCCTGTTCTTGTGTGAATCAGCATCATCAGGCGGACGTACAGTGGCACCGGAGCACGAGGGAGCTGCATCCCACATGGCTATGGAGGGCCACACCAAGGACTCAGAATACACCAGTGGGACGGAGGGCGAGGGGAGCTTCATGGCGGGACAGGATCAGCAACCAGCGATACGGACTCGTCCTTCAATGAGAGCTCCCTTCTGGTGGTGGCAAAATCTGTGCCCCCCACTTCTACAGGTACAGCTGCCACACCCCCTACCAGCACCGCCCTCCCAGCAGCCCCTCAGCCTTCGCCCCGTGCCCGCTCACCCAGGAGGGTGGGCATCACCTTCGCCCCAGGCACCTCAGCCCCTGCCCCTGTCACCGCTGCTGCCCTCAGTGAGGAGGCCATTGACCTCCTCAGGTCCCTCACTGTTGGGCAGTCTACCATTTTGAATGCCATCCAGGGTGTAGAAGGGGAATTGCAACACACTAATGCATTCCTGGAGGGCATTCATTCTGGTCAGGCTGCACTTCATCGAACCATGCAAACTCTGGCCTCAGCACTGATGGCAGCCATTGTCCCTGTGTCTAGCCTCCCCCCTCCAACTTCCTCCACCCAGACCCAATCCCCTGTACCCTTGCCTATCCCAAGCACACCATCAGACCAGCATGCACACACCTCACCACACAAGGGAAGCTCAGGCAAACATAAGCACCACACATCCCACAGGCACTCACGCAAGCATCACACACATACAGACACACCAACATCCACTGCCTCCACTGTGTCCCCCTCGTCGTCGTCTCCCTCCTCCCTCCCAGTCTCGTCTACACTCTCACCTGCATGCACTACCACTACAGCCACTAGGTCCCGCACCAGCACACCCACCAACACACCCCGCTCACGTACACTCACCACACCCACTACCATTTACACGTCCCCTGTGTCCTCTCCCAGTGTGTCTGTGACACCCCCTCCCAACGTACACAAACGCAGGCACACACCCACCCAACATACATCCACCTCATGACAGCCTCCAGCGCATGTACCTGCAACCAAAGCCACAAAAGCTACACCTCCTACAACCACCTCCTCTTCCTCCACTCCCAGACCCCCTCCAGCTACCCGTCCCAGTGTTCCTAAGACAACTTTTCCTGACCAAGATTGGCCTCTTTCCCACCCCCCCTCCAATTCATAGGTCCCTTACTAGCACCTCAGCCAAAAAATCTCCGGGACCAGTGGTGCCTGTTGTTAGAGGTATGTGGAGTGCACCGGGCACCAGGGCAGCCAGTGTGACATGGAGCCACAGCACAGCCAGTCCCCCCCCCTGTAAAGCACCAGAAGTTGGACAGTGCCCGGCGGGAGTGGGGGAAGACTCCAGCCAGCAAAGCTGCTCACACGGGTCCCGGGGGGGGTGTCCACTCAGCTGTGACTCCTCCCAAGGTAGGGAAGGGGCAGAAGAAATCACCAAAGTCTGGGAGGAGCAGCACAGCAGAGAAGACCGCCATCATCCCCGCTGCCCAGGAGGCCACCGCCAGCCCAATCGTCACTGGCCAGGAGGCCACCGCCAGAGTCAGTGCCCAGGAGGGCACCCCGATCGTCATTGGCCAGGAGGCCACCGCCAGAGTCAGTGCCCAGGAGGGCAGCCCGATCATCAGTGGCCAGGAGGCCACCACCAGCCAAAGCCCAGCTGCCCAGGAGGGCCCCGGCAGCCACAGCCCAGCTGCCCAATGAAGGACCGCCAGCCCCAGCCCAGCTGGGCAATGAAGGACCGCCATGGCAAGCACCGCTGAACAGGTCAGAAACTTCAAACTCAAGCACCGCTGAACAGGGCAAGCACCACTGAACAGGGCAAAGATCGCCATGGCAAGCACCGCTGAACAGGTCAGAAACCTCAAACTCAAGCACCTCTGAACAGGGCAAAGACCGCCATGGCAAGCACCGCTGAACAGGTCAGAAACTTCAAACTCAAGCACCGCTGAACAGGGCAAGCACCGCTGAACAGGGCAAGGACCGCCAAGTCCAGCAAAGCTAGCCCATGAGAGGCAGGGGCAGTGACGCAACTGGGACCGTCACGGGGCGAGTGATGCACTCTGGGCACCAGTCCCTGTGGTACTGAAAATTCTGGACCCGTGTTATAAACATCGTCGTATCACAACGATTTTGGTATCAGCAGACCGAGAATGATCAGAATAGTATGCACAATCATTGTATTCATATTCGGGTAACGAAATCACCCGAATATCAGAGTTTCCGTCCTGAACCCTCGTGTTACATTTAAACGACAGCCATTTTGTGATTGCCCTCACATAGGCCAATGTCTAATGCTGAAAACGAGTCTGAAGGACACGTACACCTTTGCTGACTCCTCTGTGACCTGGGCAAGCTGACTCCACTGCCTGAAGCCAAACCTGTTCGGCCACTTTCTTTCCCAGTGGCCGAATGAGATTAGTATCAAGGCACAACACATCATAAACCTTTCATCACACACAAACCATGCCTAATCTTACACACACCTGTCCCTGTTTCTTTCTTTATGACTTGCTTTACAAGGAGGAGGTGCCCGTTTATATTGGGGGTCTGTCGATATCTGATGAAAGTACTAAGCCTTGCCGGGTAATTGATTGAGGGCTGGACAAACTGAAATATGGACTTGTCATCATAAACCTGCTATTTCTTTGTAGTGCAAATATGTGAATGGGCAACTGTAAAATAAGGAATGTTTGCCTAAAGCATAATATTTTGTATAAAAGAGAAGGTTAGCTTTGCAAAGAGAGTAGTCTCCTGAGAATATACACCGTGTTGTACTTCTAGGATACCTGTTACTGGCTGCAGCCAATAAACAAGATCTTTGACTTCACCAAGAAGACTCTGTGTTTCTGTAGTCTGAAACAGGAAGGACTCGAAGTCTTAGGGTGTGTTCCCTGGCACCACTGGGTTCTGAAAAACCCAGTACTTCATCCCCCTCCAGAACCAGTGGAGAAATGCATCCACTCAGTCTTTCCTGCACAGGATGAAACACTCTGGGCACCAGTCCCCCTCCAGAACCAGTGTAGACATGCATCCACTCAGTCTGTCCTGCACAGAATGAAACACTCTGGGCACCAGTCCCCTTCCAGAACAAGTGGAGAAAGGAATCCACTCAGTCTGTCCTGCACAGGATGAAGCACTCTGGGCACCAGTCCCCCTCCAGAACAAGTGGAGAAAGGCATCAATTCAGTCTGTCCTGCACAGGATGAAGCACTCTGGGCACCTGTCCCCCTCCAGAACCAGTGGAGAAAGGCATCCACTCAGTCTGTCCTGCACAGGATGAAGCACTCTGGGCACCTGTCCCCCTCCAGAACCAGTGGAGAAAGGCATCCACTCAGTCTGTCCTGCACAGGATGAAGCACTCTGGGCACCAGTCCCCCTCCAGTACCAGTGGAGACATGAATCCACTCAGTCTGTCCTGCACAGGATGAAGCACTCTGGGCACCAGTCCCCCTCCAGAACCAGTGGAGACATGCATCCACTCAGTCTGTCCTGCACAGGATGAAGCACTCTGGGCACCAGTCCCCCTCCAGAACAAGTGGAGAAAGGCATCCACTCAGTCTGTCCTGCACAGGATGAAGCACTCTGGGCACCAGTCCCCCTCCAGAACCAGTGGGGACATGCATCCACTCAGTCTGTCCTGCACAAGATGAAGCACTCTGGGCACCAGTCCCCCTCCAGAACCAGTGGAGAAAGGCATCCACTCAGTCTGTCGTGCACAGGATGAAGCACTCTGGGCACCAGTCCCCCTCCAGAACCAGTGGAGACTGTTCTCCACTTGAGAGACTGTGGCTTTGCACTCCCCAGGATGTAATAGTGGGCAAACCACCCACTGTAGAGACTTGAGAGACTGTGGCTTTGCACTCCCCAGGATGTAATAGTGGGCAAACCACCCACTGTAGAGACTTGAGAGACTGCAGCTTTGCACTCCCCAGGATTGAACAGTGGGCAAACCACCCACTGTGGAGACTTGAGAGACTGTGGCTTTGCACTCCCCAGGATGTAATAGTGGGCAACCCACCCACTGTAGAGACTTGAGAGACTGTGGTTTGCACTCCCCAGGATTGAACAGTGGGCAAACCACCCACTGTTATCCACTTGAGAGACTGTGGCTTTGCACTCCCCAAAATGTAACAGTGGCAGACCACCCACTGTAGAGACTTGAGAGACTGTGGCTTTGCACTCCCCAGGATGTAATAGTGGGCAAACCACCTACTGTAGAGACTTGAGAGACTGCGGCTTTGCACTCCCCAGGATTGAACAGTGGGCAAACCACCCACTGTGGAGACTTGAGAGACTGTGGCTTTCCACTCCCCAGGATGTAATAGTGGGCGAACCACCCACTGTAGAGACTTGGGAGACTGTGGCTTTGCACTCCCCAGGATGTAACAGTGGGCAAACCACCCACTGTAGAGACTTGAGAGACTGTGGCTTTGCACTCCCCAGGATGTAATAGTGGGCAACCCACCCACTGAAGAGACTTGAGAGACTGTGGTTTGCACTCCCCAGGATTGAACAGTGGGCAAACCACCCACTGTTATCCACTTGAGAGACTGTGGCTTTGCACTCCCCAGGATGTAACAGTGGGCAAACCACCCACTGTAGAGACTTGAGAGACTGTGGCTTTGCACTCCCCAGGATACATCAATGGGCATGGAGCCCCCTCGTGGATCTGGTGTGGTGCACTCATCCGGCTGAGGTGACCCCCTTCCCTTCCCCCTGAGGTGCCTGTTGTATTTCTATCTGATGCCCCAGGAGTGTTCTCTCCGTTTCTGTTCAGGCATCTAGTGTGGGCCTCGCCCATGCATTTTGGGCCCAGTGTTCCACGGACAATGACTTGTGCATTACCTGCACTACTATTCGTGGTGTATATATTTTTTAATGTGTATATATATATATATATATATATATATATATATATATATATATATATATATATGTATATCTTGGTTACTGTATTTTGATATATTACAATGGTTCCACTCATTTCCTTTGGTCTTTGCATTCTTCCGGGGGGGGGTTGGGGGTTGTTACTGTAATGTTTGGATATGCATTGGTGTGTGTGTTGTAGTGGGTTAGGGTGGGGGTGGGGGTGTTGCGTGTGTCTGTGTCCCTGTCTTTTTTCTCCCTCTCCCCATGTCGTAGGTGCAGTACTCACCGTTGTCTTCGCCGCCGGCGTTGATGATAGTCGTACAGGAGCAGGAAGACTAGTGCAGGAAGTATTTGGAGTTCCGGCTCCATGTTGTCCTCCTTCCTCTTGGAGTGTGTAGAGGTGAGCGTTTTCCCTTTGAAATGGCTGTTTCCGCCGTGTTTTTATCCGCGGTGAATCCGCACCGGGAAAGGTGGCGGATTGGTAGGTTGTGATACTGTGGGCGGTACATTGTCTCCCGCCTGTCTGTTGGCGGTGACCGCCGCTCTGTTTGTTTGTACCGCCGTGGCGGTCGGAGTGTTAAAGTGGCTGTCTTTGTTGGCGGTTTCCGCCACGGTCATAATTCCAATTTCTTTACCGCCGGCCTGTTTGCGGTCTTACCGCCGCGATAACACCGTCCGCCAGGGTTGTAATGACCCCACTAGTATTACATTTGGTACAGCGAGAAATAGTAACGGATACCCCTTCAGGGAAAAAAATCTACCTGACAAATCTATTACCTTTACGTCAGAAACTAATTTACAAGATAATAAATACAACAGCATAGTAAGTTTAGCAGAGAGTTACTTTGCGGAAAGGTATTTATTGGCCGGCCAGGATTCTAAGAAATGTAAGACAAAATTTACATACCAAAGGGCAGAATAGCGCAGCTGAGGAGGGTTAGAAATTGGAAGTTCACCAATAGGTTTACCATTGATGGGAACATGACCTACTGAGATGGCCGACTAGTAATTATTAACTGATCTGTAGGCCATACCTGAAGCTGCCAATGAGTTAAGAAATTTAGGATCATAGAACAATCTGCTGAGTACGGAACAACACATTATTCACTGCACCAAGTACGCCAGCGTTTCCAAGTGGATGCATTACGCTTGTGAGTGCAAGGGGCCCAGGATCGCACAATTAAATCATTTGTGTGAAAGTCCTGGGAGAGACCAACGTTCCCTGAAATTCTCCACACCACCAGGGTCAGGGAGTATGATTGCATGATAGGATGAGGAAGGCCCATCGGGTCTAGCAACTGGTTCAGACGATGCAGAAGTATCACCAGAGAAGAACAAGTCATCTCTAGAACTACAGAAAATCAGGCTTGAGCCCTCCCGAGGGGGGTCACAAGTGCCAACTCTGCTCTATGACGAAGCACTTGAGTCAGAACTCTGGGGATCATCATGAAGGGAGGAAAAGCGTATCCCAGGAACTGAGACCAGTCCTGCAGAAATGCATTGGTCGACTGAGCTTCCGAATCTGGGTGCCAGCTGAAAAACTGGTCCAACCGCTGATTGAGGTGAGACGCAAAGAGGTCTATCGAGAAAGGGACCCACAGGAGTTGGGGAGAATGAAATATTCATGGATGAAGTCTCCAATCGCTGAAGTCTCGAAGGTAAAAAGACTGTCAATCGGCTACTGCCTTGCTCCGACCTGAGAGATACTCTGCCCGACTGACCTCCGATGATGGAGGCAAGCGTGCCAAAAGTCCTTGGCAATCTCCACCAATAGGTGAGATCTCGTCCCACCCAGTCTGTTGACATAATGGACTGCTGAAATGAACCCGCCAAGAGTTCCAAGCAATTGATATGAAGAGCTAGCTGTGTCCTTGACCAATGACCCCCTGTAACTATCGAGCCACAGTGGGCTCCCCAGCCCCATAGGCTGGCATCGGATTCAATCACAATCTCCGGAAACGAGCTGAAGATCCCTCTGCCATTCCAAGCATCCATATGATTAGGCCACCACTGGATCTCGGTCCTAGTCTCAAATGAGAGGGGAATGAGGGCTGAATAGCTAGGGCCCTTTTGGAGATAGGATATCTTCAGAGGGTGAAGAGCCCGATAATGGAGGGGACCCGGAAATATAGCCTGGATAGATGAGGAAAGGAGGCCCACCATCCTCGCTAAGCATCTCAAAGATACCATCTGTTTGGACAAGATTGACCTTAACTCCTTCTTTATGATGTGGAACTTGGAGGGAGGAAAGATCAATTGAGCTAGGACAGAGTCTACTTGATAGCCCAGAAACTCTAGCCTCTTAGAAGGAATCAGAATGGACTTCTGATTCTTGATGATGAAACTCAAGTCCCAAAGGAGAGATATCGCCCACTCTAGATGTGTCAGTATAAGAAGAGGGCACTGAGACATGATGATAAGATCATCAATATATATGACCAGACGTACCCCTTTGGCCCGAAGGTATTCCACAATGGGGCGCATCACCTTCATGAAACCCTAAGGCGCTGAAGACAGACAGAAAAGAAGAACCTTGTATTCGTAACAATGGCCCTGCCATAGGAACTGAAGAAATCTCCGATGAGGGGGGAAAAATAGGAATGGTCAGGTAAACATCCTCTAAGTTTATGCAGACCATCCAATCTTTCTCTCTTAAGATGCCTCTTAGTAAGTTTGTGTCCTCCCTCTTGAAATGGTGGTAAATGATCCAATCATTGAAATATTTTAGATTCAGGACTAACCAGGAACCACCACCCTTCTTTTCTACTAGAAAAATGGGACTGAGGAAACCATGTGGGAGTGGGGAGGAGTCCACTATGGCCCCTTTGGCTAGGAGGATTGCGACTTCCAAGGTGATAACTCCCGATCTTGTAGGGAAAAAAACATTTCCGAAGGAAATACCCTCTGTACCGGGGAATCAGAAAATTTCAGTTTGAAACCCTGGATAGACATCAGGACCCAGAGAACCTGAGTGATCTTTTGCCAATTGTAAACAAATAAAGCTCTCCTGCCCCCCAGAATCACTTCTGAAACCAAAGTGAGTGTCACCTATAGGGCTGGGCTCCTGATAGGAGGTGTAAGAACCCTTAAATTTCCCTCTCCAGAATTGGTTGCAAGCTCCACAGGACCTAGTGGCATAGAAGGTGGAGGAGGAATCCTGATATCCTCCTCTAGGATGTTGGTAGGAACCTCACAGGGGCCTTGATAGTAATTGCGGCCGAAGGCTCACCCTCTGTAGCATCTGGCCCTGGTAAAAAGGGGACAAAGAACCTTTTTTATAGACCCCTGAGCCTTGTCTAGGTTTGCATAAGTGGAGGCAAACTTAGAAAGTTTCTTGAGGAAAGGTGATCCAAAAAGTAGTCCCTGAGTCAGCAGGCCTGATTCAGATGAGGCCAGATCTGTCAGTTGGAATCCATCTTGATTAGAAAGGAGCGTTGCCTCTCACTAGAGATGGCACAGTTTGCATTTCCCAGCCCTCTGGGCCCAACTAACCAAATCCTCTGGTTTAACAAGAATACCTGATTCATTAGCCTGAAATCCCACTTCAAGGATCTTAGAAAGAGGGCCTGAGACATCCAGGAGTTTGCTTGACAACCTCGCTAGGCATGATCAATGCCCTTTTTCTTGGGATAGGTTACCAAGGTAGGATCTATCTCTGGAGTCTCAGTGACCTTTGAGAAGAAATCAGGTCAAGGACATTCTGATGTCAGCCGAGACCGGACATCTTTGTCGAAACAATGGCGAATGTGTGCCTGAATGTATTTAGCCACCTCCAAAGGCGGAGTCCTGGAGGGAGGTCTAGGATGGATGATATCTTCTGGTTCGAAAGTGAGTACTTTCAGAGGCTGAGAATCCATTTGAGCATGCCGTGATTTGGCCTTTTGTCTACAAGGAGGAGAATCAGTGTCCTTTTCCGGATGTTGGGAGGAAGTCAACAAATCTGAATCCTCCTGACTCTCATCTCTTAGATGAAGTAAATGTGAGGATGAGTCACCATGCTCATTAGTCAAGGATTTTACAAGTTGTTCAAAGTCAGCTTGATGATGGTTTGCATCAGAGCCTAAGCCAGAAGGATCTTGAGAAAAGGGCAGCTCTTCCTGACTGCAAGAATGTGGGACCCAGCCCTGCTGCTCAGCAAAACCCAATAAGTGATGCTTAATTGGCTGGATAGCTTGGGCCAAGGCCACATTGAGAGTGTGTCGAACACCTGCACCGAGGGCATAGATCAGGACCCCACAGAGTCATCATAAAAGGTACCTTCCCCAGAGTCACCTTCAGAACCAGCCATGATGGACAGTATCAAGTCACAAAAAAGTGTGAATTTAAAGGGCAGAGGAATCTGCCAATAATAACTTCAAATGAAGTGGGGAGAAGTTGCTGACAAACTTCCAAGCAGGCTTTATGTTCTCTGGACAAGTCCCAAGCCAGTTGTAAGGTGTGGAGGGAGGCCTGCTTAAAATTAGAAAACCAGAAAAATCCACTAACAAAGTGGTATTCCAACACGGCAGAGCCTAATAATGATTATTACAGCCCAACAGCGTCAGCTGTAGGCCGGAGAGCTGGTGAATTCCTGCACAAGACGAATACACATATCTCTCTCGTGTTCAAGGCCCCAGGGAACAATGCTGATCGGAGTCAGATTGAATCGCGAATACCAAAAATAGAAAGAGGACAGCGCATCAAACATAATGGGCTGTCCTCGCTCCTGCTCCACATGTAATTAAAGGCGACGGTCAAAGAAACCCTCGCCGGGAGGATAAATGCTCCCAGAACGTGACGGGCGTGCGATGCGGGCACGCGATAAGGATTGGAAGCACCCAATCGTAAAACACCCAAGGATGCAATTATTCCCTTCCTAAGAAATGTAGAGGATGCATGGTGCGGGCGAGCAATAAAATGCAAAGCGCCCGATCGCCACGTGTGCTTCACAATAAAACACTTTTAACAGCACAAAAGATGACAATTAAGTGTATGCAAAGCAGCAACGAAAGAGGAGCTCTTATATCCCTAAGGGGGTTATATAGGGCTAGGCTCTATGGTGGATCAAATGGGACGGCATCACAGGAAGCATAATCGGAGCCTCCGGTCCTGACATAGAATACAAAAGAGCGATGATTCACACAACAACACCACAACTGTAACTACTTTCTGTACACACCTCCACGTGACACCACATACATACTACAACATGTAACAACACCTGCCATACAATATACACAATCACACAGCCATACAACAAAATATACATCATACCACACTAACGCAACTCACAATGCATCTGACTTATCCATCACCTCACACATGCAGGCACACACAACAGCCACACAAGACACACAACACCACCAATACACATCTCAACACAAACAATACTCAATTTATCAACACACATTCATGTACCAAACACAGCCATATCCTACACACAATACACAGCCATCACAGAATCACAATAGCCAGGACCACACATACATGCAGGCCAAACACTACAGCTACCACAATCCACACATACACACATATCACATACAAACAAACCAAAGGCACCAAATACAATACAGCCATGTGGAAAGAAAGGCAAGACAAGTATGTTACCATTGAAGCCAACAAAAGGTTGGGCAAGATGTATTAAAAGCATTTGTTTGGCAAGAAAATAAATAACTATATAAAAATATCATCCCGTATGGCAGACACATGTCCAAAATGCCAAAGGCACAAGTGGCACCTCTGTGTGTCCCTACTTGACTCCTGACTGCCAAATGACCTCCATAGCGTACCGGCATCAAGGGGGCAGGCAGGCACCTCAGGGGTTGGTGGAGCAGAAAGGAGGTTTGGTAGGGAAGTCATTGGGTTTGGGCTTGGGTGGGGGGTCCTTGGGCTGTGGCTTGGGAGGGGTTAACTTCTTGGCAGGGAGAGTGGCATGGGTACCCAGCAGGGGGCACAGGGGAGGACGTGGAGGTGGAAGAGTTGACTTGGGGAGGGGCACAAACTGTTTGGGGGTATCATGGGGATGGAGAGGAATAGGGAACAGGGAAAATTCAGGGAAGAAATGCTTTTTAGACACACAGGGCCGGTCATGGCAAAAGGGTTTGGGAGTGGAAGTAGAGGGAGTGGTTGTGGGAGGCATAAGTGTGGATGTTTTAGATGCAAGTGCATGCAATGAATGCTTGTGGGTGGTGGGTGTCTGTTAGGTGGGTGAATGTAGGTGTTTATGTGTTTTTGGAGGAGGGGGAGGAGGTGCTGGTAGATGCCATGCTGGGTGTTAGGATGGTGACTACAGGTATAGCAGATGTGCTGCATGTGGGTGTGTTGGTGGTTGTGGTGGGTGCGGATGTGGTGACTGGTGTGGATGTATGCAGGTCTGCTATTGTGCTGATTATGGGTAAGAGAGGATTTGTGGCTAGATCTGTTAAAGTTGGTGTGGTGGGCACAGGTGTGTCTGGTGTAGTGTCTGTGAAGGAGGGAGTGGTGGGAGAATCAGTGCAGGTGGTAGATGTTTGTGTATCTGCAAGTGGGTGTTGTTTATGTACATGCTGGTGGTGGGTTTGTGGTGCTTGTGTTTGTCAGAGGTCCTTTGGCTCCTGAGGTGAATGCATGCTTGTGTGTCCATGTATTTTGGCTGGGTTTAGGAAGAGGATTTCTGTGTTTGGGTAGAGGTAGGTGGAGGGGGGACGGTAGCCAAAGAATGATTGTCTGCCATTAGTGTGGAGGCCAGAGCCAAAAATGAGCTCTGTGGTCCAGCCAGTGCACTGTGAATGCCCCTGAGGAACGCATTGCTCTTTTGTACTTGAGCTGCCAATCCCTGGATGGTGTTCACGATGGTTGACTGACCCACAGAGGTCGACCTCAGGAGGTCAATAGCCTCCTCACTGAGGGCTGCAGGACTGTCTGGGACTAGGTCAGAGTTGTCTGTGGCGAAGGAGATACCCACCGTCCTGGGGAGCTAAAGGGAGGATGGTGGTAGTAAGGGGATGGTGCTCAGGTCGTCCCATGGGGGGCCACCACTGCAAGGGAATGTCCACTGGAGGAGGACTCTGAAGATGCTGCTGATGATCCAGTCTTCCTCATGGCACTTGCTCTCTGTGCCACTTGGTCCCTCGCTGTCACTGGTAGCAGCACTCCGGGTCCCGTGGCCTGTAGCATCCCCACTCACCTGTGTCCCTTCTCCTTTGCCTGTCAATGTTGATGCACCCACATAGAGAGAGTAAAGGAGGGAGGGAAAGAGATAGAGAGAGAGAGGGTTAACACATACCTCACATACACACTTGTAAGCAAGCACATCTGTGACTATACAAATCCTGCCTAGGCAATCTCAGGTGCCAATACACATGTCCTATATCATGTCACAACATGTCAACAATACCCACCCCTGTGTACCAACCCTCACACCCACATCAGCATCCAAGTAAGTCTGCACCATTGGAGTCATCCACAGGATCATCACCATCGCCATGTCTGCATGCACATCATGCCCTGTGTGAAGCACAAATGTCTACCTGAATTCACACAAAAGCTCTCTAAACTCTTATCACATATTGGAAGTACAGCTGAATGAACCTAACACATGAGGCCTGGACAGTTAAAACAGCTGACTAGTCCATAACAGTGAATAGTACTACACCCACACACAATACAGCATTTGCCTGTCACATTTCATGACTGAAACAACACTCTGTACAATAATGGTAATTTCTCACTAATGACTGATTAAGCCTCTACAATTTGAACATCCATACAGGTGACATGTGATTTGTATATTACAAGTCATGGGTACAAGCATGTGATTGGTCTAAACCAATCCTAGAGGGACATCTCCAAACACCCACTGCATATATGTTACAACTAACCATACATTTAAGTATATCTACAATGGCCCATATTGCACATATGAAACATCTATACCCATTCACTGAGTGCAGTGTCACAACTGATAAAAATCAGGAACACACATATGACACCATGGTCCACAGAAAAAACCACCACACATGCATTTTAACCAGTGGGATTTCACAAAATCAAAACACCACCCTAAATCACACCATTTCTGATTAGAGAATACCTGTAGCTAAGTCCTGACATTACACATCTCTGATGCTCAATACATGGTTGCAATATGCATACATGTACCAACAGCCACAACTTGGCACTGATAACACATCACACTAGTACATAGGACTGTCTCAGCAGTGGAAATGCAACATACATCTCAGATCAAGATATCATTAGTAAAACAATACCCAATCAATCCTGTCCTAATCACCCACTTCAGCGAGGCCAAGGCTAGCTAACATGTTCACGCCTCATCAGATATGCCCTCAAGTAATAATTGGGACATGATGTAGGCAGACAATAAGCTATGTAGCTCTGTGACTGCTAGGGCATTGGCATACATGGTATTTGCATTCCACAGTGTGAATGAATTGGTCTGTCTGGGCACTTACCACATCTAGTACGGTCCCATTGTGTTTAAGGTTTCATCCCAAAGAGTCTAGCACTTACAAATGCATAATGCTTGCAATCAGACTATTTCAAAGCTACATTAGAAATAAACCTACCTAACTAATCTTTAGCCATTAGTCCAGTCATGCACAAGTCCTATCTGTGGTGGAAATGTAATGGCTCACTAACATGGAGTCAACACCATTACCGGTACCTGATTGCTATTGTCCCTATGACAAAAGCAGAGCCACACTATTACATATACCGGTGTGCCATACATATGGGAGTGAACTGACATCTTAGAGCCGCAAATGCCCAAATGTCAGGGGATGGAGCAGGTCATACTCAATGGCTAGGGTGGTACACAAGCTCACATCCATAGTAAAGGCAGGATGGAGTCACACGTGTGCCAATCTGAATAGACCAACTTCACAATGCAGACATGGAGAATACTGAATTTGGGAGAAGTATCCACTGACAACAAACCATCAAGACATATCTACAACTAATGCTCAGGCCGGGCCCATGACCCTAATTCTATTTTCATGTAGCATTGATTACATTTCCACTATAGCTACTTTGAGGCAGCTAATCCCATAAACTCTATGCACGTCCCAGGTGACAGTCTGAACTTACTCCGTTGTGGCTGCTGTGCTGCCCTTGGGACACAGGTTTGGGGAAGAAGGGTAGGCTGTGATGTTGAGGACACAGGGCTTGGGGGGATTGTTGTGGGCAGGGTGAGGCAGGGAGTGGTAGACTGACTAGGTGTCCCAGATGGGCTAGGTAGGTCATCAATGTTCAGATATCCAGGCATGTTGTCCTCACTTGGGCCTTCTACGAGAAAACAGGGGGAACCCTATAACCCTAACCTGCCCAGGGTAAATACAACAATCAGAAGAAAGGAAATGGCAGGTAGGGACAAATTCAAATCTCAATGATACGAACAGTCATTAATTCTGTTACACCTCAATTCATTTCTTTCACTTATTTATTTCAAAAGATTTTTTATAGTAAAAAAAGGTTTATATGATTGTCTAAAACAAAACTTAATACATATTACAAGAGTGGATGAGACATTACTCACATAAATCACAAATAACCCGCAGTGAAGATAAACCAACCAAAATTGATACCCTACAGATTTGAGTAGTGGTCACTATTGCATAACTTTGCTTGTGATCCACTTAAATTGACTAAGGCAATGGGCTTTTCATGCACTTCAATATCAACGTATTGTGTATTTCTTCCACACAGACGAGATGTAGTGCATTGTTCAGTCTTTACAATATAGTCCGTTTATTTGGCAAGCCCAATGCACTTGCAGTAAAATGGAGTCAACGCGTTTCGGCCTACTAATTTAGGGCCTCATCAGGACTGAAGAAGGGTAATCATAGTTTTGAAGGAAAGCAACGTGGAGGACACCCATTCTCTATTATTGTCTCTCTTCCTCAAGCGTTTCGCCAAGCTGATATTGCTTATTTAAAGCGAAGTCCACCAGCGCGGTTTATACCGATCACCGGGTACGGCGTGTCCTGGTTGCACTTTCTTTTGTTTATATGATTGTCTAAAACAAAACTTAATACATATTACAAGAGTGGATGAGACATTACTCACATAAATCACAAATAACCCGCAGTGAAGATAAACCAACCAAAATTGATACCCTACAGATTTGAGTAGTGGTCACTATTGCATAACTTTGCTTGTGATCCACTTAAATTGACTAAGGCAATGGGCTTTTCATGCACTTCAATATCAACGTATTGTGTATTTCTTCCACACAGACGAGATGTAGTGCATTGTTCAGTCTTTACAATATAGTCCGTTTATTTGGCAAGCCCAATGCACTTGCAGTAAAATGGAGTCAACGCGTTTCGGCCTACTAATTTAGGGCCTCATCAGGACTGAAGAAGGGTAATCATAGTTTTGAAGGAAAGCAACGTGGAGGACACCCATTCTCTATTATTGTCTCTCTTCCACAAGCGTTTCGCCAAGCTGATATTGCTTATTTAAAGCGAAGTCCACCAGCGCGGTTTATACCGATCACCGGGTACGGCGTGTCCTGGTTGCACTTTCTTTTGTGGCACGGCTTTCTCGGAACACGTCTTCGTGTATAGATAGTTACTAAGCAACGTCACGTTCACTTGGGCCTTCATCCTGTGGCGGACTGGCAATCTCTGGTATCCTCTCCAGGGTGACACTGGCAGGGGTACCTGTGGCTGGAGTGAGGAAGCTACATATTGAAGATGTGTTTGGCTCACTCTTTTTCATATGCTTACAGTGGCTTGACATGATTCCCAGCAATTACAATGACAGATACTGCCCAGCATACCGTTGGTGTTAGGTAGTGGTGTGTGACATGCACTCCATTCGCCATTTAGGTAGGTGTCATTCAGGTTAAGTATGGCTAATCCATAGGCATTCATGCAAGAGATGTGATCTGATGTGCACATTCAAGTATTCAGGAAGATGGGCTTGTGCATGGTGGGAGTCGTAGTGTTAGTTTTAGCCCATACTAGGTGTACCTTTGCCAAGGTCTGTGTAGGCAGTTTGGATGGGTAGAGGTGTGGCATGCAGGAGAGGTGGATAGGTGGGATGTATAGTGAGGCATGCAGTACATTGGGGAGTATTTGAGTGGTGAGGAAGCATGCAGTACAAGACAGTTGTGTGACATGGAGGTTGTGTGCACTTACCAGAGTCCAGTCTGCAAGATATTCCAGTCAGGCCCTCATGATGCAGGATGTTCAAGACCTCCTCCTCCAAAGATGTGAATTTTGGGGGAGGAGATGGGGGCCCTGCACCAGTCTTGTGCATGACGATCTGGTGTTGTGATGCCATGGAATGCACCTTCCCCTGTAGGTCGTCCCACCTCTTCCTGTTGTCCTCCCTTGTCATGGATGGTTACCTACTGAGTTGACCCTGTTGACTATTCCCTGCTACAACTCAATTTTCCTGAGAATTGAGGTGTGCTGGACCTGTGCTCCAAACAGTTGTGGCTCTACCCTGACGATTTCATCCACATGACCCTCAACTCTTCGCCTGTGAACCATGGGTGCTTTTGAGGGGACATGGTGGTGGTTGTGTTGTGGGTGGGATGAGTTGTTGTGTGTGTAAGGGTGTAGTGTATTGTATTTGATGGGGTGTGGGTGGTCCATAATGGGTGATGGAAAAAGCTTTATTTTTCCTGCAGTGCTTCTTACTGTATGGCAGATTTTCTACACCTCAATTGAGATTCAATTTCTTCTGGAAATGTGTGTGCAATGAACTATAAAGCTGAATTCGCAATGTTGTTGGACAATCCAGGCCTTCCATTAAAGTAATGCCATTGTCTTCCATTATGCAACCACACATTTTAATTTCATAAATTTTAATTCCTTTGACTATGTCAGGTTTGGTATGTTTTAGGAGTGCTATTAAAATTAGTAGACTCTGCTTTGAATTGACAACATATCGTAAGAAGTCTGCCTCCTTGTAACAAATGTTTTCCTGAATCCTGTCTTATACTTCAACAATTAATACATCACTGATCAAATTCAATGCAAGACCCAGATTTACTAGCACTTTGTACCCAGTTTGTTTGACAAAATTTACACAAACCGACCAGTGCTTGCATTCCAAAGCAAAACCTTTTGCACTGTAAAGTTGGTATAAAGTACCGCAAAGTGGTGGTACACACTTCTTTGCATCAAGGGGGCACCTTGAGTGGTACATGGGTATTCCCATGCAACCGCACATGGCTTTTGATGCAAATCACTATCAACCAAAAAGATAGATGGGATTTTCATCAAAAGCCACGTGTGGCTGCATGGGAACTAAAAAGGCAGACAAGGATATGTATGGAAGAATTACGCCCCGTCGTGACATTCTTAAAAGTTGAGAATGTTTTTTACTCAAAACATTTCTGTTTCCATAATGTACAACGCACATTTTTTTACTATGTCTAGGCATAGTATTTTAAGGTGGCAGGGTATTCTTCAATTCCAAACCCTATTCTAGACAGACTTCAAACACACACTGTTGCACTATGGTGGAAAGGTCTGGGCCTCGGTACAAGTCAGCCTAAAATGCACTTGCACAGGGAGAAAGAAACACAGTGCCATATCTTAGCACATATATAGCCCTGCTTTTTTCTCTCCCTTTAACATAATCTTTGGGGGTACCAAGGGCATCTCACAAGCCAGCCAGTTATAGTGATTGTGCCGGATAAGACCACCAGGCAAGTGTACTGGTACATTGCCATGTCATAATCACTGATGGAATGCAACAGGTAGCAAGGGAATTATGTTCAATCGCCCCCTTCTATCAGGTGTGAGGTGCAGCTAATGTAATTCATGTGGCATTTTAATAGCATTTCTTCAAGGCACACTGCTAGCACTCACCACTGTGAAAGCTGTCTACAGTGCCATAAGCTGATTTACTGATCTGTACACTTCCTTTCTAGCAAGAACACACAACCACTATATTGTTTGCCAATACGATTTCGAACGTCAGCTAGTTGCAAGGGATTTCAGTGTCATGTGGCTTCTAGGTTACCTTATTTATATTGGTGCTACATGCATACCCAAGGAATTACTTCACAAAGATATTCACACATCACTTCACAACATCTCAATGTATAGATGATAGTGACATTGATTACATGCATCTGTAGAACGTATGCAGAATTTTTGAAGTAATCACATTAAAACAAATATTCCAAGTCTTTTTTGCAGGCAATTCCAGTTATGGCCTCTCCTCACTCTCTTCTGATGTCCAACAACTCTGTCTGTACAGGGCATACACATATTTTTTAGCCATTTTTAATTGCTCTTATGGCATCTTTCAATTGTGATTCAGATACATTGATCAACAGGCAGGGGCTCTGGTACTCTCCCAAGGTAATGTGTAAGAACATTGTAGCCTTTTGTGCATTGAACAACATCAGAATTAATAAAAGAGTTGGCAGTGAGACAGTAGTTGTCTATTATACAAGCCACAAAATATACGCACTAACAATCTAATTCAATCTAACACACTAACAAACATCAACAAACATTGTTATATGCTGTGTATAGGGAGTAGGATTTATACCCTTATTTGGTTTCAGACATGAACAAAACCTATGAGATCAGTAACCCACACCAGACCAAAGAATTCTACTCATAATTCTATGGGCTGCACTACCAATAATGATCTACTACTGTGCTTCAGTTGTAGAGTATGTTCACATACATAAGATCCCCAGAGCTCATACCTGGGGACCATACCTTAGCCCCACCCTCTTCAACACCTGCATGACCCCCTTGGACAACATCATCAGAAACCACAGACTAAACATCATCTCTTATGCAACCAATACACAGCCTATCCTTGTGCTATCCAAAGACCCATCCATGACAAAGACCAACATTTATGTCTGCATGAACAGCATCACTGACAGAATGAAGGACAACTACCTCAAACTCAACACCAACAAAATAGAAGTCCTGGTATTCGGGAACTCCACCTCACTGTTGGAAAACTCATGGTTATCGGTGGGCCCAGGTTCTCCTCCTGCCCCCAAGGACTATGCCCAAAACCTAGGATTCATCATTGAAAACAAACTAACAATGAAGAACCAGGTCAATGCAGTATCATCCCCCTGCTTCCTCACCTTCTGCATGCTCTATAAGATCCTGAAGTGACTCCCCATCAACACCCAATGCACTGTCACACAGGCCCTCATCATTAGCTGAGTGCACTATGCTAGCGCTCTCTATGCAGACTCACAACACACCTCACAAAAAGACTTCAAATAATCCAGAACACAGTAGCCAAGTTCATTCTGAATCTTCGAAGACAAACCCACATATCCCCCCACCTTAGGAACCTACACTGGCTCCCCACACACATATGATGCCAATTGAAGCTGCTGACACTCACCTACAAGGCCCTACACAACCAAGGAGCTGAATGCCTCAACCAGCCAACTGAACTTTCACCACTCAACAAGACCCCTGTGCTCTGCATCTACCTCACCCACACACCCGCATCTGCCGCAACAACAACAGAGGCTGCACCTCCCCTACCAGGCAGCAAAATCCTGGAACAGCCTCCCGATCCACCAACGATTTCTCTCTCCATCCAGGATCTGAGAAAGAGGCTCAGGCCCTGGCTGTTTAACTAAGACTCTTGTAGTAGAATCGAGCACTCAGATACCATCACAGTGGATAAGTGCACTCTATAAATCCTAGTGATTGATTGATTGATATGTGAATTCACCTATGAGACAAAAAGCATGGATCTAGAAATAAGCCCACTTTAAAACTCTATAAACATACGTACTGCAACATGAATAAGGCTATCTATTTGATCACCTACTCTTGCAGGCTAAGAGAGATTGGCATGACTACCAGAAAATATAAGATCTGATTCGGGGAGCAAAGAAGTAATTTAAGGTGCCAACACTCTATTACTTAAATGAAGACATATTTTCTTGAAAAAACATGACAAATACGACATAAAGTGGATCGTACTTGAACAATTGGAAATATCTCAAGATTGAGGACTCATAAAGAAAAAGCTGCTTAGCAAGGAGCCACAAAATGCAGCAGTAGGTTCCATGTGGTGTTTATATTTTTTGGGAAATTAGGCATATTTAATAATAAATTAATCAAAACCACACATGATGTTGAAATATCAAGATCTATCACTTTGTGCTGGGCTCTTTACTATAAATAGGTGAAAGGTGTTTCCACAGATATTTAAATTTTGAATTTGCTGCTATAACTGTATACACTGGATGTTTCATTTTGTTGCTGTTGAGGGACATCTGGAAATGATGTAGTGGATGCTGTTTTCAAAATAATAAAGTTATTTATAAAAAATAAGATGTCAACAAATGAAAGAGAGTACCATCAATAGACTTCACAAATTAATATATTTAGGGAAAAAAGAGATGATCAGTGATTCAGTGATCACACAATGAGTGACCAGATAGTACAGTGCATTTGTGAGTGTACTACATTCAAACAACGGAACAATGATGGTTTGTTCATATGCTTGGTTCCCAGAAATCAGGTTACACATCAATTTCTACTGCTTTGTCATCTGTGGAATTTTGGACCCTAAATCAATGAAAAGTCATTGTCAGGACAGAGAAACATTTGTGGAAGCAAGAGCAATGGTCTACATGTGGAAAAACAACAAGAATAACTACCCAAACCAAATTTCATGCTGCTTCACTACTTTGTTTATAGTTTTACTGACTGTCACCAAGCATGATGTGTTATTACTGAGTACGGGGGGTCCACATAATATATTTTAAAAGGGTTTCATTACCATACACAAAAGTCATGTGTAGGCTCCTCTTTCACTCTCATTGATATGACACAAGGGTTTGAAATAAACCACATGAGAGTACCATGATGATCCATTTACAATTATACATTTAAGATGTGATGCATATGCCATTGCTCCTATTGAGGTTCATACCAGTTTGAAGAGGCCTAACTGGCTCTGTAAAGCCTTTGTTTTGATTGCAAGCCTTGCATTACATATTTCACACACTAATTCACTTTTCTACTGAAATAGACAGGCAGTGGACACCAGAACAAGGACTAATCTGTATAAAGCCTTAGCCTTAGCCTCCATACCAGGCTGTAAATAGGTGGAAGCATGCTGACAATTAAGATAGGAGTGATGCTTCCTCATCCTCATCCTCATTATCCAACATTTAGGGCCTCAATTTGAGTTTGGCGAACGTGAAAACCGGTTTCCGCCTGCCGGCCCAATTATGTGTTTTCCGCTGGGTCAGCATTTCCACTGGCCTGCAGGAATACTCGCCACAACATCGATTACGAGCCAGCTGCAATGTTGCAGTGCGTCAGGTGCAACACCCATCACACTTTTCACTGCTCGTAATTCGATATGATAATATTCATAAAAATAAAATTGTTTCTGTAAATGTTGAGGGATTACTGCATCCTGTTACGTGTTTGAAAATTGTAAGGTGCTGATTTCAGTGTCCATAGCACCTCCTTGCACCACATTAGTGTAATTTTTTTACACTAATGTGGCCAAAATCGGCACACCAAATTTGCAAAGTGGGGCAATGCATGCATTGTGAAACTTTTTAACCCTTTGTGCTACATTATGCCTGTACCAGGCACAATGTATGCAAATGGGGTGTACCCCCATTAGGAGGGCAAAAAAATGGTGCAAAGAAATCTATAAGGAGGCGTGCAATTCTTTTTAATGGGCCTCAATGGGCTTTGCAGGACTGCAAAGCTCCGAACTACCGTCAACAATTTTGACACTAGTTCCCCTAACTACTGCCATAATGCACCATACCTTAGATACGGCGCACACATGGTGGCGTGAGGAGGTGCTAAGGGACGCATGAAAAGTGGAGCTGCATTGGTTGCAGCGCATTTTTCTTAAATCAGGGCCTACATTTCTTCTTTAGTAATAAAGCAGACATTTGCTTCTTGCAAGAGACACATATCGTTGACAAAATCCTAGCCTATATGCAAAAGGAATGGGTTGGTTGGATAATTTCTTGCAAAGCAATGGACAAAAAATGGTGTGGAAAATATATTTTCTAAAAAGCTTCCATTGCTAATTTTCTCAGAGGGTAAATTTGTATCTGTTAAAATTAAGCTTGATAATACTGTATTACATCTGATTAATATATATGGACCAACAGTTGATGATGCTACTGTTTTGGAATCACACTACATCTGAAATTATACAACCTGAAAGTGTTTGTCTCATTGTTGGTGGTGATTTTAATTTGGTAAGTAGGGTAACAGGATATTTTATTAAAGCCTTAATAATTGTAGTCCCTAAAGCAGATAAAGACCAAACTAAGGTTTCCAATTATTACCTTGTATCCCTCAGACTGTTAAATTGTTGCAAAACATTTAGGCCCTCATTACAACCCTGGCGGTCGGTGATGAAGCAGGGTGGTACCAACGCCTTCAAAAGCACAGCGGAAACAGAATACTGAAGGAAAACGACTCACCTCTCGACACTTAAGGAAGAACCATGACACCATGGAGCCCGAGCTGCACTTTTTTCCAGTGCTGATGTACCTTCTCATACACCAGGAACACGAACGCCGGCGAAGACGACCACCGTGAGTACTGCACCTAGCACACAAGGGAGAAATGGAGGAAAAAGAGAGTGACACACACACACACGGAACACCCCCACCGCCACCCCCAACACCATAAACACAAACAGTTGCAACAACATCACCTATACACTCCATAAACCTCAGGAATAATGCAAAGAAAAAAGGAATGGCGTAAAATGAGTGTAATAGTACAGTTTTAGATATATATGTCCTTAAACAATAAACACTATGTACATTATATACAAAAGGAGGGACAATGCCTACTCCAAAATGTCCATGGCCCACTGGGTCATAAGACATAGGCCAAGGCCACACTTGACTTCTGCCACAATGCGGAGAGAACACTGCAGGGGCATCAGGTCGAAAAAACACAGGCACCTCAGGGGGACGAGGAATGGGGGGGCACCTCAGCCAGAAGATGGTACAACGCCACTGGCCTGGAGGGGGCTCCAGGCCCACTGCTTGGTCCTGGGGAGTGCAAGGCCACAGTCTCTCTAGTGGGTGGTTTGCCCCCTGATTGGTCCTGGGGAGTGCAAAGCCACAGTCTGTCAAGTGGGTGGTTTGCCAACTGCTTGGCCCTGGGGAGTGCAAAGCCACAGTCTCTCAAGTGGGTGGTTTGCCCACTGCTTGGTCCTGGAGATTGCAAAGCCACAGTCTCTCAAGTGAGTGGTTTTCCCACTGCTTGGTCCTAGGGAGTGCAAAGCCACAGTCTCTCAAGTGATTGCCCTCTTCCACTGGTTCTGGAGGGGGCCTTGTGCCCAGTGTGCTTCATCCTGGCAAGGAGGGGCTGAGTGGATGCCTTCTTCCACTGGTTCTGCAGGGGGCCTTGTGCCCAGTGTGCTTCATCCTGGCAAGGAGGGGCTGAGTGGATGCCTTCTTCCACTGGTTCTGGAAGGGGCCTTGTGCCCAGTGTGCTTCATCCTGGATGGGGCAAGGTCACAGTCTCTCACCTGTGTGTCACACTAACAGGTGTTGCGGGGGCCAGGACGCACTGCAGCCCATGTAGTCACCACTACACACTGCTCGCCGGCGATGCGGGCTGCTCAGTGGATGGCAGTTGCGCTGCTGGTGGCGGTGCTGTCAGTGGTGGTGGTAGCCTCCAGGCCTTCACCTGCAGCCTCAGTCGGCTGCCCACTGGGGCTGCTGCTGCTGGCAGTGGGGCTGCTGGTGGCGGTGCAGGTGGCGGTGCTGGCCTCGGTGCAGGTGGCGGTGCTGTCAGTGGTAGCCTCCAGGCCTTCACCTGCAGTCTCGGATGGCTGCCCACTGGGGCTGCTGCTGCTGGCAGTGGTGCTGCTGGTGGCACTGGCCGCAGTTCATGTGCCGGTGCTGGCCGCGGTGCAGGTGGCGGTGATGTCAGTGGTGGTGGTAGCCTCCAGGCCTTCACCTGCAGCCTCAGATGGCTGAAGTGCCATGGCTGGTGTTGTGTGCCTCTTCCTGACCTTGGCAGATGGTGGTGCCTCCTTGCTTCTGCCAGCTGGTGTCTTTTTCTTGCCCTTGCTGGCTGGTGGTGCCTCCTTCCCCTTGCTGGCTGGTGTCCCCTTCTTGTCCTTGCTAGGTGGCGGACCCTTCTTGGCCTTGGCAGGTGGCACTGGCACACTGGCCGGGCTGACGGGTGCCTCCTTGGAGCCTCTCACACCTGCAGTTGCTGCAGAAACCACAGTGGCCATGGACTAGGTGGCTGAGGTGCTGGGCTGGGCTCTGGCCACCCCGGCCCGAGGTGAAGGACGTGGGAGGAGGGGAAGGGAATAGGTCCATTTTGGTGAGGGAAAGCTTCTTAGGGACACTGGGGTGGCAGAGGGTGAAGGTTTGGGTGTGGAGGAAGAGGGAGTCGTTGTAGGAGGCGTCAGTCTGCTGTGTTTGGGTGTAGGTGCATGGCCTGGATACTGTTGTGAGGTGGATGGCTGTTGGGTGTCTGAGTGCTTGCGTTTGTGTACTTTGGGAGGAGGGGTCACAAACACAGTGGGAGAGGACACAGGGTTTATGTGCATGGATGTGGGGGTGGTGCCTGCCAGTGAGGGCCATGTAGTGATAGGCGTGCTGGTGATGGAGGTAGTGGATGAGGATGTAGTGCATGCAGGTGTGAGTGGAGACGCTACTGGGAGAGAGGTGGATGAGGAGGTATAGGGGGACACAGTGGAGGCAGTGGATGTTGGTGTGTCTGCATGTGGATGGCGCTTGTGTGAGTGCCTGCGAGATGAAGTGTGGTGCTTGTGTTTGCCTGAGCCACTTGTGTGTGTTGATTTGGGTGATTGCTGGTCTGAAGGTGTGCTTGGGAGAGGCTGTGGTTGAGGTGATTAGGACTGGGTAGAGGAAGTTGGAGGGGGGAGGCTGGAGACAGGCACAATGGCTGCCATCAGTGAGTTGGCCAGAGCCTGGAATGCTCTCTGTTGGGCTGCCACACCAGAGTGAATGCCCTCCAGGTATGCATTTGTTTGTTGCAAATGCCCTGCTACACCCTGGATGGCATTCAGTATAGGTGACTGCTCAATGGAGAGGGATCTCAGGAGGTCAATAGCCTCCTCATTGAGGACAGCAGGGCTGACTGGGGCAGGGCCTGAGGTGCCTGTGGCAAAGGAGATGACCACCCTCCTGGGTGAGCAGGCACAGGAAACACGCTGAGGGGCTGCTGGTGCTGGTACGGGGGGTGGTGTTTGTACCTGTAGTTGGGGTGGGCACAGAGGCATCCACCAGGGAGCTTCTATCGGAGGAGGTCTCGCTGTTGGTACTGTCCCCTCCTGTCTCCGTCGTGGTACTCCCCTCGCCCTCCATCCCACTGGTGCCCACACCGTTGGTGGATTCGGCCTCTAGGCCAATGTGGGATGCAGCTGTCTCCGTTGCCAGTGACTCTGCTCCTCCACCAGATGATGCTAATGGACACAATGACAGGGTGACAAAACCAAAAGGGGGGAAAACAGAAAATACACTTGGTCAATGCCAGCAACAACACTATCGTTGGCGTACACAACTCACAGAGAACAGCCCTATGCACTAGGCCATGCACTACCAGTTACAATGCTAGTCACCAGCCCCTGGGGTACAATGCCTAACGCCATTAGCTGAACACCTGAAACCCACAGGACCCTGCCAAGTAGTAGATGCCCACTAACATTATTGGGGTTGGAGTGCATCTGAGCTTGCCCATCATTGAACATACCCTGCCATGTTCACACTGGCCTAGGGGCACCCACAGCCCACATCCCCCACCCAGGTAATACCTTAACATGCGCAAACTCATGGTTCAGTATCTGTACTCACCCCCTTGTGGCTGCTGTGATGCCTTCAAGCACCCATCTAACTCCAGGTAGGCCACCGCCAGTATGCTGAACATCAGGGGGTTCAGGGTACAACGGGCACCCCTTCCTCTTTGGGAGGCCAGCCCCAGCTTGGCCTCCGCCGTCTTCCTTGCCCATTGGCGCAGGTCCACCCACCATTCGCGGAAGTGGGTGCTCCGCCTGTCAAAGACCCCCAGGGTCCGCACCTCCTTGGTGATGGCACACCAAATACCCTTTTTCTGATGGGCCATGACCTGCAGAATAAAAACAGCAGAAAAGGTATTAGTCATACCGTCCGGACTGTTATACTCATGGCCCACCATATCCCCCTCTCCCCCTATGCACATACATTGACCACCATACATGCAGCACTCTGCTGTCAACACCAAGGCTGCGCACACGCTCTAGGGCCCGCCTGATGCCAGAATCCGTGCATTACTGTTTCCACCACACAGTCATAGTCCAGAAACTGCCATTTGCAGAATCTAGTAGCTGCTGCAGCGCGCTATACATGCATTATCCTTATTTCATGGCATTGGTCCCAAGTATCTTTATAACAGCTATCTTGGGTGTGGCACTTGGGGCAGGGCACATTGGATGGGGCACTTTGGGTGTGGCACAAGTCTATTTAAGTGACCCTGCCCAGTTCTCACTGCCCACTATTCTGAGGATCTCGTGAGGACCAGAGCTTTTCTGTTTGAATTCAGGTGTTTCCATGTTCCTGCTTGTTCACCTGGGATTTCCCCGTGTTGAGGCATTTGAAGCAGCAAGTAGCAGACACTCAGGACGGTAAGACGGATGGTGGTTTCTGGCTTCTATCATCCGTTTTCTTATTTGATAAAACTGTTTAAAGGTTGATATTCTTTTATTTTTGGAGAAACTAGTAATCTTTGGCAATCAGCTGTAAATATTTAAATTGATAACAAACTAAGCAAACGTTTTGCTGTTACAGAGTTACCGCTTTCTCGCAGTCACTTTTCAACTTCAGCTGCTTACTAGTGGAGTTGCTTGGTAGCAACAGAGATACATTGTATAAGCGCGGTTATTCAGAAGAGGTTTAAATGGTTATGAATAAATGCTAAGGCAATAATTTGAACTCAAGGGAATATTTAATTATGGTTATTGTAAAATACGGACACAAACTGAAATCGTGCATCTTGGAAAGTTTTTTGAAATGTGAAGTAACATTTCTTTGAGAAAATACCATGTTAACCTTTCATTTCTTGAAACTTATGAAAGGCGCAATGATTTACTACTGTTCCAAGAGACTGCTGGATTTATAGTTGACACATTCCAAAGAGTTCTGTGATTGATATTTCTCTGTAGTATCTGTGATTCTTGTTTCCGCAGGTCTCCTTCCCCGCTGTACCCTCCCTTAACTCCCTACCCCCCCACTTGGCCACTCTAAGACTCTGCACTGTTAAGGCTTGTAGAGTTGGAGCTACAAGGAGGTGGGCCTATTGGCAACAACGCGTGTACCCTGAGGATTTGGTCTCGCTGACAGAATAGTGAGCCTATGAATTTAAATCCTTCTGGTTTACGCTTGAGTTGTCAATATGGCACCTTGGCCGATTTGTTAAAAGTAATTACGCAAATACAACTCGATTTGGTTGAGTCGAAGAACATCACTGCCGCCTTAGCTGAAAAGATTGCTCAACTACAAGATAAAGTGTGAAAGCATGAACAAAGTCCTTTGGGAATGGGTTGGCATACTGTTCCACCACAAACTTCAGGAGTGAATCCCCCAACTAACATTTCACTCACTGTTCCCACACCAATTCCTTTAGCTGCACCCGAGCATTGTTCTGGTGATCCCAATAAAGTTCAGACTTTTCTTACACAAGTGGAACTCCATTTCACTTGTAGACCAAATACCTTTCCAGATCCACAATCCTGAGTAGCATTTCTAATTTCCTATTTATCTGGAGATGCTGCCACATGGGCAGTTCCCTTAGTTCACCAAGATAGCCATTACTCTATAATTGGAGAAGGTTTGTGCAAGAGTTAGAAAATATCTTTGACCGAAGAGCAATTACCTTGTCAGCAGATCGAAAGTTGCTAGAGTTACACCAAGAAAATAGGGATTTAGTTTCATATTTGGTTAATTTCAATCGGTTAGTGGTGGAAACAGCTTGGCCAGAGGAGAAAAGAGCCACTCTTTTCTATCAAGATCTCAAAGACGAGCTGAAAGATGTTCTTGCACAAATTGATCCTCAACCAACTGGCTGTTCAGAGTTAATCAACCTTGCTTTAAGATTGGATCATCGCCTTTGTGAAAGGAAAGGAGAATGGAGACAACCTGAGAGAAGCACTTGGCATGCAGACAGGAGTAAAGGTCCACAACCAAATAATGAAGTTAGCCCAGAACCAATGGAGATAGTAGCAGTCAGGCAACCTTTAACTAAAGAGGAAAAAGAACAGCACCGAAAAAATGGACAATGCTTGTATTGTGGCCGTAAGGGTCATTTTGTAAAAAAATGCCCAGTAAAACCAAAGAGCAAGATACCTGTAACAAAAAGAACTGTAGCAAGTGTAGATACCGAAAAGGAAAACTAGAACACCCAAGGTGTAAAGAAGGGTTACTCTTGGGTGTAGGCATAATCCTTCCTGTGACGGGGTCCTTTATCCCGAGTCGAGGGGATATTGGAAGAAGGGGACAGACGCGGCACTTAAGGGTGTAGTACGTTTATTTATTTCTTCGTTGAGATTGTAGTACTGGCTTTTCCGCCAAAGTGTTATATTCCAAGTCCAAACTAATATATAAATCCCTTTTCTTTTCAGGGTTCCTTGATGTTCCCGGGACAGCCTGGTCCGGTCCGGAGGGAGTGGTCTTGTTCACCCGGCTCTCATGGCCCCAGGATTTCCCAAAACAAAGAAGGAGAAAGGAACAGCTAAGTGGGGAAATTTATCTATATAGGGTTAATTGGGGTTAGTAAGGAGTGAGAGGGGGGGGGTTTTGTGTGGAGGTGAAGGAATGTGGGGGGGTACGTTTCTCTTGTGTCTTCTTTTTGTTGTGCCCTGTTTGTGACCCCCTTACAGTTCTATCCACTGGTCTGGGTACGGTCCTTGTGGGGTTACCCTTCAGTTAACTGTGGTGCTACTTAAATGGGATCCCCTTCCCTACATGACCTCAGCCCTCTCCACTTAGCCCCTTTAAACCCAGCCAACCACCCAGAACCCCAGTCCCAGTCCCGGTACGCTCGTACCTGACTTGGCCACGCCCCTCCAGGGACGTGGCCGGCTTGCAGGCGATCTCCCGACTTCGTCTCAACAGGGGCGGGAGGCGCCCAAGGGTTTCCGCTCTCTGTCCGCTGTTCCTTCTCTACGGCGGGGTTTTCCTTCTCTTTTGGTGGTCCACGGCGTTCGTCTCTCCGGCTCTCCCTGACGTCGGCGTCTCTCTCTGGGTTGCGCGACTCTCTTCCTCCGTCGGTCGTCCCTCCTCCTTCTATCTGACGGATGACGTGGGACGTCATCACGTCAGGAATCCCTCGGGTGCCCCCGGGGTATCCTCCGGCGGCCGTTTGCTCCGACCCGGAACCGGCGTCTGGAGGCGCCCGGTTACACTTCCCAAGACACAAATCAAAATCAACAATTAACAAGGTCACAACATTTAAGAATCAATCGTGAGATACAGGTACAAGATCGAGTTAATCTAGGCAAGGCTTTAGTGGACTCTGGTGCTACTGGCAATTTCATAGATGCACATATAGTTCAATCATGGAATATCCCGTGTGAGAAAAAGAAAACACCAGAGGTGGTGCAAGCAGTAGATGGCAAACTACTATCTGGAGGACCAGTGGTTCTACAAACTCTTCCATTGTCAGTAACTTGTGATGGACAGACGCAAAAGATTAAACATGTTGAATTGATAAGGTTTGATGTGATTCATGCTCCTCAGTATGTAATGATTCTTGGAATGCCATGGTTGAGTTATCATAATCCCCACGTAGACTGGAAAGAAAGAAAGATAACGTTTTCATCTCCTTTCTGTAAAGCGAACTGTCTTAAGACAATAAACATTAAAACTCCCATTGAATGCTACGTAGCCACAGCCACTGAGAAGGATAGAGTATTACCCTCGCAATATTCATCATTTACTGACGTGTTTGATGAAAAGGAAGCAGAAATTTTACCCCCGCACAGACCATATGACTGTCAAATCGATCTCATGCCTGGGGCCGTACTTCCTAGTTGTCGTATATATGCCTTATCCGAACAGGAAAATCAATATCTCAGAAAGTACTTAGACCAATTTCTAGCTAATGGATTCATTCACCCTTCTAAATCTCCAGTAGCCTCTCCTCTTTTCTTTGCCCCCAAAGCAAATGGAGATCTTAGAACTTGCATAGATTTTAGGGCGCTTAACAAGATCACGATAAAGAATAAGTATCCGTTACCCTTAATTCCCATCCTTCTAGACCAAGAAAAAAAGACGACAATCTGTACAAAACTAAATTTAAGATGAGCATTTCATTTAGTCAGAATGAGAACTGGTGATGAGTAGAAAACTGCCTTTAAAACTCGGTATGGGTTATTCGAATACACTGTCTTGTCATTTGGACTTTGTAATGCCCCAGCATCCTTTCAGTTCCTTCTGAATGATGTCCTGCGAGAATATTTGGATCTTTTTGCAATAGTATATTTAGGCAACATTCTCATTTATTCCAGTAATGAAACTGAACATGAGCAACATGTTAAAAAGATTCTTCTAACACTCAGAAAACATCATTTATATTGTAAACTGAGCAAATGTGAGTTTCATGTCACTACCGTTGAATTCTTGGGTGTAATACCTACCCCACAAGGAATGACCATGGGCGAAAGAAAAGTTCAAGCTGTTACCAATTGGCCAATCACTAAAACTGCGCAAGATGTACAATGTTTTCATGGTTTCACCAACTTTTATCGCAGATTTATTGATCATTTTTCTCAAACAGTATCACCCATTACCAAGTTGCTGAGGAAAAAAGAACCCTTCTTGTTGTCCACAGAAGCTGATAAGGCCTTTTCGACCTTAAAGAAATCTTTTTCTACTGCGCCTACTTTAGCTCATCCAGATACCAAACGCCCATTTGTTGTAGAAGCAGATGCTTCTGATATATAGCGATAGGTGCAGTACTCTCTCAAACCAATACAGAAACTGGTCAACTTCATCCGGTGGCCTATATGTCGCGAAAGTTGAAGGAGGCAGAGCAAAATTATGTAATAGCAGAAAAAGAGCTCCTAGCAATTCGTGACGCCTTTAAGGAATGGAGACATTACTTATTAGGTGAAAAATATATAATCACAGTCTACAGAGACCATCGTAATCTACAATACACGAGCGAAGCTCACCTCTTAACACCCAGACAATTACGATGGATGTTATTTTTTGCAGAATTTGACTTTCTGGTAACCTTTCACCCTGGTAAAGATAATCGTAAAGCATATGCTTTATCCAGACAAGATTCTACGATACTACCCATAACTCAACCACCACAAGCCATAATAACCCCAGAAAAGGTTCTATGTATTATAAAAACTGAAGACTTTTTTGAAAACATCCGTAACTATTTTACCATTGAGAAATGGCAGAAACTGGTTCAAGCAAATCGTGATAGAACTATCAAACAAGGCCTGCCCTTCCACAAATCTTGTTTGTTTGTCCTGAAAACTAGCCTACTTTAGTTAGTTTTTCACTGGCTACACACCGTCCCCGTAGCAGGACATCCAGGCATCCCAAAGACACTTGAATTAATTCAATGATACTTTTGGTGACCTACCCTAGTAAAAGATGTTACACAAATGGTAACAGACTGCGAAACCTGTACCTGAACAAAAACAAGTCATTCAAAGCCCAAAGGTCTATTACAATCTCTCCCCACTCCAAATAAACCATGGGAACATATATCTGTAGATTTTATTATAGGATTACCATCAGTACAACATCACTCCGTAATTCTCGTAGTTGTAGACAGTCTCATTAAATATGCACACTTAATTAATTGCAAAAAATTACCTACTTCCAGCGATTTGGCAATTATACTTCTAAATCAAGTGGTTTACCTTCATGGACTGCCTAAAGTGATACTCTCTGACCGAGGTTCGCAATTTACCTCACGTTTCTGGTAAACACGGTGTAAAACATTACAAGTCACATACACTCTGTGCACCAGTCATCATCCACAAACAGACAGACAAACCAAAAGATTAAGTCAATCATTAAAGCAATATTTACGAGATTATGCAGAAAAGGCGGTATCTTCTTGGATATCAATGCTCTGGCTAGCTGAATTCGCCTATAATAACTCTTATCATACATCCACAGGATCAACACCTTTTTATGGGATGTTTGGGTATCACCCAGTTACATTACCCATCACAATACCCCAAGAGATCTCCCTTACTCCCACAGTCTCAGATACTATACGACAACTGCAAAAACAAATTCAACAACACCTGGAAAAAGCAAAACTAAAATATAAAAGACATTATGATAAAAAACCTTGTGAAGGTCCACAATATAAGCCAGGAGATAAAGTGTGACTCTCAACTCGTCACATCACCTTTAAGAAAAAACATATGTCCCATCCTAAATACATTGGTCCTTACACAGAACTTCAGCAGATAAATCCAGTGACATACAAACTGCTTTTACCCACACCATTACATATTCACCCCGTTTTTCACACATCCCTTCTGAAAAAAGCACATAAAAAATCCTGTTTTCGTCCTTCTCCAGTTCTAGTGGAAGGAGAATGGGAATATGAAGTGCAACAGATTTTAGATTCAAAATTCCGAGGCCGCACCTTATAGTATCTGATAGCATGGAAAGGCTACGGACCAGAAAATGACTCCTGGGTTCCACCACATGGAGTGCATGCCCCACGACTCGTGCAGCATTTTCACCGCCTTCATCCTTATAAACCAGGCCCTAGAGCGAGCTAGGGAGGGGGGAATACTGTCAACACCATGGCTGCGGGCGCGCTCTAGGGCCCGCCTGATGCCAGAATACGTGCATTACTGGTTCCACCACACAGCCTTAGTCCAGAAACTGCTATCTGCAGAATCTAGTAGCTGCTGCAGCATGCTATACGCGCATTATCTTTATTTCATGGCATTGGTCCCAAGTATCTTTATAACAGCCATCTTGTGCGGGGCACTTTGGGCGTGGCACATTGGGTGGGGCACAAGTCTATTTAAGTGACCTCACCCAGTTCTCACTGCTCACTATCCTGAGGATCTCGTGAGGACCAGAGCTTTTCTGTTTGAAGTCGGGTGTTTCCAGGTTCCTGCTTGTTCACCTGGGATTTCCCCGTGTTGAGGCACTTGAAGCAGCGAGTAGCAGACACACAGTGCGGTAAGACGGGTGGTGGTTTCTAGCTTTCATCATCCTTTTCTTATTTGATAAAACTGTTTAAAGGTTGATATTCTTTTTTTTTGGGAGAAAGTAGTAATCTTTGGCAATTAGCTGTAAATGTTTAAATTGATAACAAACTAAGCAAATGTTTTGCTGTTACAGCGTTACTGCTTTCTCGCGGTCACTTTTCAACTTCAGCTGCTTACTTGTGGAGTTGCTCGGTAGCGACAGAGATACATTTTAATAGCGCGGTTATTCAGAAGAGGTTTAAATGGTTATGAATAAATGCTAAGGAAATAATTTGAACTCAAGGGAATATTTGATTATGGTTAATGTAAAATACGGACACAAACTGAAATTGTGTATCTTGGAAAGTTTTTTGAAATGTGAAGTAACATTTCTTTGAGTGAATACCGTGTTAACCTTTAATTTCTTGAAACTTATGAAAGGCGCTATGATTTACTATTGTTCCAAGCGACTGCTGGATTTATAGTTGATGCATTCCCGAAGAGTTCTGTGATTGATATTTCTCTGTAGTATCTGTGATTCTTGTTTCCGCTGGTCTCCTTCCCCACTGTACCCTTCCTTAACTCCCTACCCCCCACTTGGCCACTCTAAGACTCTGTGGTGTTAAAGCTTGTAGAGTTGGAGCTGCCAGGACTTGGGCCTATTGGCAACAACGCGTGTATTCTGAGGATTTGGTCTTGCTGACATCTGCCCAGGACCCCTCAGACCCCCCCACACGAGGCTTACACACACAGCAATCCATACATTCATGCCACACGCATCATGCTCACAGTGTACTCACCTGTTTGTCTGGAGAACCATAGAGTAAAGGGTAATTTGGTAGGACCCAATCCACCAGTCCCTCCAACTCCTCCGAAGTGAAGGCAGGGGCCCTCGAGCCACTGTCGCTTCCAGACACAGGTCACAGCAGCACTTGCAGTGTAGGTCCTCTCCTGTTGAAGGTCAGGTTACAAGTGAGTGAATAGATAGAAAATGGCAGTCATGTCTGTGGTGGTGCATACCGTCACCGCCGGTGTACATCGCCATTGGCTCCTGGAATCCTTTGGCTCCAATGATAACCAATGCGGTGTTGTACGGCGGTCATTAACCACCGACCTCAACGGTGCACAATGTCAGCAGAATTACCTCATTTCCACTTGTTCTCCTCACAGGTCATGCATCCGCCATTTCAGGTGGGCACAGGCCATGACACCTAACTGCATCACAGAAGACATTGGCACATCAACTGACTTATGAGTTCACATACTGTTTCTGTAAAGCAAACATTGCATATTAATGTGAAATTATGTACAAATATGACTTTCTGCTCACCATTTTTCACCCTAGAGTTCAACCACTGAGGATGAGTAGGAGATGGAGACATCCCACCATGTACAGACCCCTGATGGACCTGGCGACAATGGAGGACAGGCACATTATCCTAAGCTACAGACTTGATAGGGCCACAATCCAAGAACTGTGTGCCCAATTGGAAGCAGACCTGGTATCAGCTATCTGCCGCCCCACATGTATCCCCCCTCTAGTGCAGGTCCTGTCAGTGCTCCATTTCCTGGCAAGTGGTTCCTTCCAAGTGACAGTGGCCATGGCATCAGGGATGTCACGGCCTATGTTCTCAAACGTGCTGACCAGAGTGCTATCTGCCCTGCTGAAACACATGCGCAGCTACATCATATTCCTGCAGGTGGAGGATTCGGCCACAGTGAAGGCTGACTTCTATGCACTGGGACATATCCCCAACAACATTGGTGCCATCGATGCAACACATATTGCATTTGTCTCCCCTCGGAGAAATAAACAAGTGTTCAGAAATAGAAAAACCTTTCACTCTCTGAATGTGCAGATGGTGTGTTTGGCGGACCAGTACATCTCCCATGTCAATGCAAAGTGTCCTGGCTCTGTGCATGATGCCTTTATTTTGAGGAATAGCAGCATCCCATGTGTGATGGCTCAACTCCAGAGACACAGGGTGTGGCTAATAGGTGAGCCCATGGTCCCCACGCAGTTGATGTAGGTGTGGCGTTGGCCCTAAGGGTGAATGTGTGGCTAACAGGTATCACTTGATATTTGCAGGTGACTCTGGTTACCCTAAACAACTCATGGCTACTGACCCCAGTAAGGAATGCCAGGATAAGGGCAGAGGAACGTTACTATGAGGCACATGGGCGAACAAGCAGGATCATTGAGCGAACCTTTGGCCTCTTGAAGGCCAGATTCCGGTGCCTCCATCTGACAGGTGGATCTCTGTACTACTCACCCAAGAAGGTGTGCCAGATCATCATTGCATGTTGCATGTTGCACAACCTGGCCTTGAGACACCAGGTGCCTTTTCTGCAGGAGGATGAGCCTGCGGATGGTCCTGTGGCAGCGGTGGAGCCTGTGGACAGTGACGAAGAGGAGGCAGAGGACGAGGATGTGGACAACAGAACTACACTAATTCAACAGTACTTCCAGTCACACACAGGTAAGACACTGTAACTTCACCTTCCATTGCAGTTTTGTGTTTGACATTGGACATGGTAGCCTGGTTTCTCTATTTCTATGGCCACTTACTGTACCCTTTGGCATCTCTATTTTCAGTTCTCTGTGCCCCACTCTGGCTCCTGGTGTGTTTACTGCTGCCCACTACAGGTCATACCTATGTAAATATTACAGTACATTTGAATTGCAATGTTTTCAGTTTGTTAAACTAATACATATGTCAAACAATTGACGGACACCATACTTGAATTTGTTCCAAGGGTGTTTATTTAGGTGCTAATAACTGGAGGGGGTATTGCAATGGGCTGTGTTGCTGATGGAGGAAAGTCCAGGGTATAGTCCATTCTATTTGTATCACAGGTGCATTGTCCAAGGGGGCATAGGAAGGGGAGCAATGGCAGTTCAAGGTGGACAGGGTGACAGAGTGGGACACAAGGGTGACAATCAGGAGAGTATTATTTCCTGGTGGGGGTCTTGGCAATATTCTCTGGCTTCTGCCTGGATCGCAGGGACCGTTTGCGGGGTGGTTCTCCTTCTGCATGGGTTGTGGTGCTGGTGGCCTGTTGTTCCTGTGGCAGGGCCTCCTGTCTTCTAGCATAGGCGGAGGTGGAGAGCTGTTCATCTGTGTGGCAAATGTAAGGGGCCCGTTGGTGTGCCACTGCCTCCATCATGGTGTTGGCCATGTCTGCCAGCACCCCTGCAATGGTGAGCAGGGTGGTGTAGATGTCCCTCAGGTCCTCCCTGATCCCCAGGTATTGTCCCTCCTGCAGCCGCTGGGTCTCGTGCAACTTGGCCAGTATCTGGCCCATGGTCTCTTGGGAATGGTGGTATGCGCCCAGTATACTGGTGAGTGCCTCGTGGAGAGTCGGTTCCCTGGGCCTGTCCTCCCCCTGTCGCACAGCAGTTCTCCCAGCTTTTCTGTTGTCCTGTGCTTCTGTCCCCTGAACCGTGTGCCCACTGCCACTGACCCCAGGTCCCTGATCGCCCTGTGTTTGTGGGGTTGCCTGGGTTCCCTGTAGTGGTGGACACACTGCTGATTGACATGACGGGGACAGAAGGATGGGCCTGCTGGGCGGGTGCTGTGGTGGAGTTTCCTGAGGGGGAGGCATTGTGGTGGTTTGGACTGTGGCTGGGTCACCGACTGCCCAGAGGTCCCTGATGGGCCAGGTTGGTCATCCAGATCCAGGCTTGCAGAGCTGCTGTCATCACTGTGGGCTTCTTCTGGGGGGGGGTTCTGGATGTGGCTGGCACCTCCTCTCTGGTGACGTTGAGTGGGGGTCCTGTGGGGATGTAAATGCAGTGTTATTGTTTGTTTGTGTGCCATCATGTGCATAGTTATGTTTCCCTCTATGGTTGTTATTAGCAAGGCAGCTTTGGCTTGTGTGAGATGTGATTTGTTTGGCTAAGTGATTGTCACTAGTGTGCATTCTGTGGTGATGGGTGTCCATGCAGGTCTGTGATGGGGTCCATGCATTGGTGTTGCATGCAGGGCTTGGTATTGGGATGGGTGGGTTGTGATGGTGGGGTATATGTGAGGTGGTGGAGTGATGGGGTGAGGGTAGGGGTTGTTGTTTGTGTTGGCATGCAGGTAGGGTGGGGGATAAAGTAGTAAAGATTTAACTTACGAGAGTCGAGTCCTCCTGCTACTCCTGCCAGGCCTTCAGGATGCATGATCGCCAAGACTTGCTCCTCCCAAGTTGTTAGTTGTGGGGGAGGAGGTGGGGGTCCACCACCAGTCCTCTATACAGATATCTGGTGTCTTGCAACCACGTAACGTACCTTCCGCCATAGGTCGTTCCACCACTTCCTGATGTCATCCCTTGTTCTTGGGTGCTGTCCCTCAGCGTTGACCCTGTCCACGACTCTACACCATATCTCCATCTTCCTTGCAATGGATATCTGCTGCACCTGTGATCCGAATAGCTGTGGCTCTACCCTGATGATGTCTTCCACCATGACCCTTAGCTCCTCCTCTGAGAATCTGGGGTGTCTTTGTGGTGCCATGGGTGTAGTGCGAGTGGTGTGTGTAAGGGTGTGTGGGGTGATGTGTTGACGTGTGTGCTGTGAGGTGCGTGGATGGTGTAAGGGTGATGGTGTTTTATGGCTCAGATTCAGTGGGTGCTCCTGGCTTGTCTCTGTCTCACTTGCCAAAATCTTTGGGTCGTAAAGGTTTGTGGGTAGTTTGTGTGTGTGTTTTATATTGGTGTGGGTGTGGTGGGTGTCAGGTGTGTGTAGTTCGAATTGTCCAATGTGGTGTAGTTTTGTATGTGTGTGTGTATTTTGAGGGCGGCGTTCTGTACCGCCAATGGTTTACCACGGTTGAATGACCACCGCAGTGATTCGTGGGTCATGATGCTATGGGCTTATTTCTGTTTGCGTAACGGTGTGGGTTTTGGTACCGCCAGTTTATCACTGACCTTTGGTGTGGCGGACTTGTGTGTGTATCTGTATAGTGGCGGATTTCTATGTGTGGGTCATAATACGGGTAGAGGTATACCGCCGCGGTCGTGGCATGTTGGCTGCAGTCAGCACTGCAGTAAGCAGCACTTACCGCCAATGTTGTAATGAGGGACTTAGCCACCAGATTATTCAACATTTTATCAGCACTCATGCATACAGATGAAACATGTTTCATGAAAAAGAGATTTTCTTGCAGGTGCAAAAGCATTTGATTTTATTCTAATTTTTACACTGCCCTCTTTTAATTTTGGATCTCATTTTATGAAAACGGTATTACTGTTATACTATTCCCCTTCTGCAAGACACTATATTAATGGTCAGTTCTGTAACTCTCTTTTCCTTTATAGGAGAACCCAAAAAGGATGCCCATTCTCATCCCATTTTTTTCTGCTAGCAATTGAAGCTTTACTTCTAATATCCGAAATTCCAAAGAAATCACAGGAATCAACATTGAAATATTATACATAAATCATCTGCTTATGTATTTGGTGTTTAACTATACCTTAGTAACCCAGCTACTGCTATACCTGCAGTCCTAAAAGTTATATAAAAGTACTCCTTAGTTTCAGGTTACACTTTAAGCGCTGTTAAAAGAGAATTCTTTCCTGTAAATGTCCATTGTAAAACAGATGTATTAGGCACACCGATATTAATTGGCAAACAAAGAAATTAAAATATTTAGGAATCACATTTTTGCACTCTCTTAAGCATTCCATTACATTCAATTGTGACAATTTAGTTACTAAAGTTGCAGGTAAAAAAGTCACTAATTTCCATTGTCCTTATCATTGTGGATAAAACTTGAAAAATTGTACTTGCTCCTAGTATTCTCTACCCTGTATCCATGATCCTAGTGCAATTGCGTCTTACATTCTATAAAAACTAGATAAACATATATCCAAATTTCTTTGGCAACACAAACCACCATGTATTTGCTATGTTAAACTTAAACTTTTCTAACTTCATGGGGGATCTGATTTACAAGATGTTTTCATTTACCATAAAGCACATATTTTAAAACAAGGTCTCTTTTGTTTACTTGCATCCATCCTAGTCACTCACCTAAATAGCTTCTAGTAGAGCAACATTTGGTTTCACCATTTCCTCTACCAGCATTATCAATGGCTAATTCAAATAAACTTCTTAAGTCATCTACCATTATCACCTCTACTAAACTAATCATACATGATTTTGATTCTTCATTTTCTACACATATTTCAGGTTCTACAAAGCTATCTCTATGGCATAACCCTAAAATAAAATTTAATAATTCAATCAAACTCTGGAAAGCATGGATAAATGCTAGTATTATTTACCTTAGTGATATCAATATTTGAGGAGTTTTGTTGTCATTCTCTGAATTGAAAGCTACGTTTATGTTACCTGGTGCAGAAGACCATGATTATGATATTTCTATGCAATATTTACTTAATTATTTTCAAAATATATATTTCTCCAATCTACCACCCCTGATTCAAAACTGCTTATTAGTGCTTTTTCTGCTTCCCCACATACTGCTTCTAAATTTACTGAACAGTGCCTGCAACCCTTACTTGACTTTTCTAACTAATTATTGGAAAATTGAACTTTCAACTGATTTCTCCTGAAGTGATTACATATGAATATTGCTAACAGATATATCTCAATGGTTTCCTATATCCTTATCACAAACTAATACTTTCTATTTTATTTAATTGTTTATGGACTCTATGTAAGCTATATAAGGCTAAACTTGTTGATTTACCTCTTTTTTGGCTTTGCTAGCAAAACAAGGGATATTTAAAACATGTTTTATTTGAATGTACAGTAATACTTAAGTTTTGGAAAAATGTTTGCAATATTATTCTTCAAATACTTCCCTGAAATGCTCCCATATAGCATGATTATATGAAAGTCCAATGCATTAGCCTCCAACTTGTCAGACCCTCAAAATAAACCTATTGATTTCCTGATTTCTATAACCATCAAAACCATCACTTCTAATTGGAAATCCACTGAAGCGTTGTCAGTTCATGCTTGAGGGTCTTATCGTATATTTATTAGATCTGGAGCCCACCTAGCTTTTAACACAACATGTCAAGAGACTCCTTTATTTCAAAACCTTTGTAGCCCGATTGATGATTATATAGCAACATACAGGGGCGTAGCTTGGTCAGTAGGATTGGAGTGAGTGAACTTCATATTTCCCAACAATCATTCTGGTTAGAATAAAAATACATTATGTGAGAAGCAGGGCAAGAGGGGGCTTAAGGAGAAATAGGAAGGGAGAAAAGTGCAGATTGTGAAAGGTACTTAAATCTCAATATCTTTTAAAATAACAATTTTTAAGAACTTTAAAACAAAGCAACAGTGTGTGTTTGTGTGTGTGTTTTGTCTGCATGTGTAAGTAAAAATCCCAAGTGAAATCCAACAAACACCTAAATCTTGTCAGTTGTAAAGCACCTGTACCCAATAATGTACTACGTACCACGGTTCATGTATTCCTGGGGTGTAACACCCTGTTAGAAATGGGGTCTTTGGTTGGCAGTCAGGTTGCCCCCTGTCCAAGTAAGGACCCTCACTCTAGTCAGGGTAAAAGAGAATCACCCTCAGCTAACCCCTGTTTACCATCTTGGTAGCTTGGCGCTAGCAGTAGGCTTAACTTCAGAGAGCTAGGTGTAAAGTATTTGCACCAACACACACAGTAACTTAATGAAATCACTACAAAATGACACAACACAGGTTTAGAAAAATAGGAAATATTTATCTAAACAAAACAAGCCCAAAATGAAAAAAAGAGACTTCATGTAGTTTTAAACACACACTAATACTGTTATCATGAAAATGTACCTTGGGTGCCTCAAAAATAACCACGCACAAGCAAGTGTGCATCAAAAAAGGACTTGCCATGCATCGATTTCACTCATGAGCGAGACCTTGCATCATTTCTCCTTTCGTCGGGTCAGGGTGTGTCATTTCTTCTCTCTGCAGGAGAGCGATGCGTCGATCTGGTCAGCACTCTTGGGTTGTTTTTACACGCCCAACGGTACTTGCATCAGAAATCCAGCCGCACGATGCTCCGAAAACCACACAGTGCGGGTTGCAATCTCCCAGCCTCAGTCAGCGATGCTGCACATCATTTTTCCAGCTCCGTGCATCAATTCTTCGGTCGTTTTGCAGGCGAGTGTTAATTTTCAGCTGCGAATCCGGTGGCGCATCGATTTTCCAGCCGCAGATCATAGTTGCATTGATCTTTTCCCCGCACGGCGTTCTGTGAGTGGATTTCTTCATCGTAGGCTTCCAGCTTCTCTTTTCAGGGTCCCAGGGACTGGATGGGCACCACTTGGCAGAGTAGGAGTCTTTTCAGAGACTCCAGGTGCTTGCAGAGAGAAGTCTTTGCTGTCCCTGAGACTTCAAACAACAGAAAGCAAACTCTAAATCAAGCCCTTGGAGATCTTCACAAGATGGGTGGCACACAAAGTCTGGTCTTTGCCTTCTTACTCTGGCAGAAGCAGCAACTGCAGGATAGCTCCACAAAGCACAGTCACAGGCAGGGCAGCTATCCTTCCTCAGCTCTTCTTCAGGTAGAGGTTCCTCTTGGTTTCCAGAAGTGTTCTGAAGTCTGTGGGTTTGGGTGTCCTTCTTATACCCAATTTCTCCTTTGAAGTAGGCCTACTTCAAAGCAAAGTCTCTCTTGAATGTGAAATTCTGCCTTGCTCAGGCCAGGCCCCAGACACTCGCCAGGGGGTTGGGGACTGCATTGTGTGAGGACAGGCACAACCCTTTCAGGTGTAAGTGACCACTCCTCCCCTCCCTCCTAGCAGAGATGGATCATCCAAAAATGCAGACTACACCCCAGAATCCTCTGTGTCACTGTCTTGTGTGAGGTGCAATCAGCCCAGCTGTCACAATGACCCAGACAGGGAATCCACAAACAGGCAGAGTCAGAGAAATGGTAAAAGCAAGAAAATGCTCACTTTCTAAAAGAAGCATTTTCAAACACACAATCTCAAAATCAACTTTACTAAAAGATGTATTTTTAAATTGTGAGCTCAGAGACCCCAAACACCACATGTCCATCCGTTCCCAAAGGGAATCTACACTTTAATCAGATTTAAAGGTAGCCCCCATGTTAATCTATGAGAGGGACAGGCCTTGCAAAAGTGAAAAACAAATTTAGCAATATTTCACTGTTAGGACAAATGAAACACATTACTACATGTCCAACCTTAACCACATACTGCACCCTGCCCTTTGGGCTACCGTGGGCCTACCTTAGGGGGCCTAACATGTAAGAAAAGGGAAGGTTTAGGCCTGGCAAGTGGGTAAACTTGCCAAGTCGAATTTATAGTTAAAACTGCACACACAGACACTGCAATGACAGGTCTGAGACATGATTACAGAGCTACTTTTGTGGGTGGCATAACCAGTGCTGCAGGCCGCTAGTAGCATTTAATTTACAGGCCCTGGGCACCTCTTTTGCACTGTACTAGGGACTTAAAAATAAATCAAATATGCCAATCATGGATAAGCCAATTACATACACATTTTGTAACGGAACACTTGCACTTTAGCACTGTTTAGCAGTGGTAAAGTGCCCAGAGTAACAAAAACAGCAAAACCAGAGACCAGCACACATCAACAACCTGGGAAACAGAGGCAAAAAGTTAAGGGAGACAACGACAAGGATGAAAAGCCTAACACACCCAAACATATACACACCCTTTTTGAAGATGGACCCCTGGCTGCATATATGTAAGGTATCTATTGATTACATTTATAGATGTAGTTGGAAATCTATGGCACTAGACGTGGCTCTTGTTTGTTCCTTTTTTAGCATTTCTTTCTCTTAATTGCATGACAATTAGATTTTTTGGTAATATTTATAATGGAATGATTGTATTTTACAGTTGCCATATGTTTTACCATGTATACTATCATTATATACTTTTTTATTGTTGTCTTCGAAGAATTGAAAACCAAAAAAATATTTTGAATTTAAAAAGAGGAGAAAGAGCATCTGGATCTCTGTGGTAATGAGGGCACTTTTTCCACTATAAGCATCTGTAGGAGGCTTGCCTGGTTTGTAGTGGGTACCCAAGGTACTTACACCTTATACCAGGTCCAGTTATCCCTAATTAGTGAAATGTAGACAGTGTCTAGAAGCCAGGCTCTCTAGGGGTAGTGTGGAGGAGCGGCCAATGCCTAACTAGGAGACATGCAAAGCTAATGCAATACCACTGTAGTCACACAGTACTCACACACATGAGAGAAAATACTCAGGGGGTCATTCTGACCCCGGCGGTCCTTGACCGCCGGGGCCAGGGTCGGCGGGAGCACCGCCAACAGGCTGGCGGTGCCCCGCAGGGCATTCTGACCGCGGCGGTTTGGCCGCGGTCAGAAGAGGAAAACCGGCAGTCTCCCGCCGGTTTTCCGCTGCCCAGGTGAATCCTCCATGGCGGCGCAGCTTGCTGCGCCGCCATGGGGATTCAGACACCCCATACTGCCATCCTGTTCCTGGCGGCTCCTGGGGTGTCGTGGGGCCCCTGGGGGCCCCTGCAGTGCCCATGCCAACGGCATGGGCACTGCAGGGGCCCCCGTAAGAGGGCCCCACAAAGAATTTCACCTGTCGCACCTTCCCACTCCGCCAGCTCCATTCCTCGTGGGAAGGGTGTTTCCCACTGGGCTGGCGGGCGGCCTTTTGGCGGTCGCCCGCCAGCCCAGTGGGAAAGCCAGAATAACCGCAGCGGTCTTCTGACCGCAGTGCGGTATTCTGACCGCGGTGCGGTATTCTGGAGGGGGGAACTCTGGCGGGCGGCCTCCGCCAGGGTTAGAATCACCCCCTCAGTGTTACAAAAATAAAAATACTTTATTTTGGTGACACGAGTGACAAAAATATCTTGGAGACTATACTCCCTTAGGTGGTAAGTGATATACACAATATATACACTGGAATGCAGAAATTGCTGTTAAAACACTTAGAAAACAGTGCAAATAGTGAAAATCACAATAGCTAGAAATGGGCCTGGGGGAACACAAACCATACACTAAGAAAGTGGAATGTGAAAGTCGGTTTCCCACATAGGCAAGTGTAGTGTATAGAGGGGTGCTAGGTGTGTTAGAACACACCAAAGGTAAGTAACAGAAACCAACCCAGAGCCCAGGAAAGCAGGAGTAAATCACAGTAACGTTCCTTTAACACACCAGAACACGAGAAACAAGATTATAAAAGAACCAGAAGAGAATGCAAGACACCAAAAATAGATTCCTGGCCCTGAAGACCTGTGAAAGAAGGGGAACATGTCCAAGATGCACTGAAGAGTCCAGGGAGAACAGGAGCCCCTGCTAACCCTACTGAAGGTGCAAAAGAAGAACCACCAGTGAGGAACAACAGTCAGTACTGCACCCAAGAAGAGAGATGCGTGTTCCTGGTTGGTGCAGAAGATGTCCCATGCTGGATGGATGACTGTAGTCTGGTTTGCGCAGCTGGATTCTGCCAACAAGCCTTGGCACTCGCAAAGCTCGCAGTTAGCAGAAAATGGCGCTGCCCGGGGCCAGGATGGACATGGTGGCCTCTACCAAGGAGCAGGAAACAGAGGGGCCTCTCACCAACTCAGAGAGCCCTCAGAAGGCCAGGCAGTGCGCACAGGAGACCCACAACATGGGAACAAAAGAGGTGCAAAAGAAAGCCCATGCAGCGCTACAACAAAGGGTCCCATGCTGCCGGAGAACCACGCACGAAGCTGTGCATCGCAGGAAGGCGTGCTGGGGCCGGAGGTGCATGGTGCATGAACAACTGAGTGGAAGGATGCCAACAAGCCTTAGCAACTGCAAAACACGCGGTGCGTGGGGATACTCTCTTGGTGGGGAGGCAAGGTATTACCTCCTCCAAAGTTGGACAGCTGGACGTCAGAACCGTCAGAACCACTTCAGTCCACCACCTGTGTTGCTGGATCCACGCACTTTTCAGGAGAGGGGACCCAAGCCACAGGTCATCACTGCAGAGGGGTGCCTGCTAAAGCAGGGAAGTGACTCCTTCACTTCAAGAGAGATTCCTTCATTCTTCTGGTGCAGGCTGAAGGCAGGCAGTTCTCAGAGGATGCATGACTTGGAAACAGTTGCAGTTGCTGGCAGGAGCTGAAGATACAATGTTGCAGAAGTTATCATTGCTTCTTTGTTGCAGTTGTAGAGTTCCTGGAGGGTCCAGCTGTAGTTTCTTCAGTAAGAAGGTGAAGTAAAGGATGGATCCCTACTGGAGTCTTGCAATCCAAATCTGAACAACCACCCAAGAGAGAGACCATAACTAGCCGTGAAAGGGGGATTGTTCAGCAAAACAGGTAAGCACCTATCAGAAGAGAGCTCTGATGTCACCTCCTGGGAGTGGCCACTCAGATGCTCCCAGAGTTCCCTGACACCTTGGAATCCAAGATGGCAAAACCCAGGCACCTTCTGGAGGAGCTCTGAGCACCACCCCTGGGATGGTGATGGACTGGAGAGTGGTCACTCTCCTTTCCTTTGTACAGTTTTGCACCAGAGCAGTCCCTGAACTGGTGTAGAGTGGATTATGCAAGAAGGGCACCATCTGTGCCTTTCAAACCATTTCCAGAGGCTCTGGGAGGCTACCTCTCCCATGCCTGTAACACCTATTTCCAAGGGGAGAGGGTGTAACACCCCTCTCCCAAAGGAAATCCTTTGTTCTGCCTTCCTGTGCTTGAGATGCTTAAGCAACAGGAGGGCAGAAACCTGTTTGTGAGGTGGCAGCAGCTGGGGCTTCCTGGAAAACCTCAAAAGGCTGTAATGGCAGTACTGGGGGTCCTCTAAGGAGCCCCATAGTGCATGGAATCATACAATCAATGCTTGCAAAAGCCTTGGGGAATGCTTCTAACATGCTTGATACCAAACATGGCCAAATTCGGAGTTACCATTGTGAAGCTGGACATAGGTAGTGACCTATGTCCAGTGCATGTGTAAAATGGCATCCCTGCACTCATGAAGTCCTGGATAATGGCCTTGTAGGTGGTGGGGCACCTCTGCTAGTGCAGGGGTGCCCTCACACAGAGGTACTCTGCACCCTGCCTTCAGGTCTGGAAGGCCTGCAATAGGGGTGGCTTGTAAGTAGCCTGGTGCAGTGTAAATGGCAGTGAAAGGGTGCATGCACCATTTCACACAGGCTGCAATGGCAGTCCTGTAGAAGCCTTTGCATGGGCTCCTTATGGGTTGCAAAATAAATGATGCAACCCATAGGGATCCCCTGGAACCACAATGCCTTGGGTACATTAGGTAACATATACTAGGGACTCATATGGGCCACCAGTATGTCAATTGTGGGTGAAATACTGGATTACCACTATCCTGTAATTTAAGGGAGAGAGCATAACTACTGGGGTCCTGGTTAGCAGGATCCCAGTAGACACAGTCAAACACACTGACAAACAGGCCAAAAGTGGGGGTAACCATGGTAGAAAGAGGCTACTCTCCTACACAATCACACAGGTAAGATACTTTTAGCCTCAAATAGAGACTGGCAGATGGCATGCTCTGTAATCACTTACACCCCAGCCAGAATATTACAAGTACATCATAGCCTATGGCTCTTGTAATACCTCAGACGGCATATCAGCCACTCTTTGATGGAGTACCGTTGAGGTCGGCGGTTAATGACCGCCGTACAACACCGCATTGGTTATCATTGGAGCCAAAGGATTCCAGGAGCCAATGGCGATGTACACCGGCGGTGACGGTATGCACCACCACAGACATGACCCCCATTTTCTATCTGTTCACTCACTTGTAACCTGACCTTCAACAGGAGAGGACCTACACTGCAAGTGCTGCTGTGACCTGTGTCTGGAAGCGACAGTGGCTCGAGGGCCCCTGCCTTCACTTCGGAGGAGTTGGAGGGACTGGTGGATTGGGTCCTACCAAAGTACCCTTTACTCTATGGTTCTCCAGACAAACAGGTGAGTACACTGTGAGCATGATGCGTGTGGCATGAATGTATGGATAGCTGTGTGTGTAAGCCTCGTGTGGGGGAGTCTTAGGGGTCCTGGGCAGATGTCAGCAAGACCAAATCCTCAGGATACACGCGTTGTTGCCAATAGGCCCAAGTCCTGGCAGCTCCAACTCTACAAGCTTTAACAGCGCAGAGTCTTAGAGTGGCCAAATGGGGGGTAGGGAGTTAAGGAAGGGTTCAGTGGGGAAGGAGACCAGCGGAAACAAGAATCACAGATACTACAGAGAAATATCAATCACAGAACTCTTCGGGAATGTATCAACTATAAATCCAGCAGTCGCTTGGAACAATAGTAAATCTTAGCGCCTTTCATAAGTTTCAAGAAATTAAAGGTTAACACGGTATTCACTCAAAGAAATGTTACTTCACATTTCAAAAAACTTTCTAAGATACACGATTTCAGTTTGTGTCCGTATTTTACATTAACCATAATCAAATATTCCCTTGAGTTCAAATTATTGCCTTAGCATTTATTCATAACCATTTAAACCTCTTCTGAATAACCGCGCTTATAAAATGTATCTCTGTCGCTACCGAGCGACTCCACAAGTAAGCAGCTGAAGTTGAAAAGTGACCGCGAGAAAGCAGTAACGCTGTAACAGCAAAACATTTACTTAGTTTGTTATCAATTTAAACAATTACAGCTTATTGCCAAAGATTACTACTTTCTCCCAAAAAAAAAGAATATCAAACTTTAAACAGTTTTATCAAATAAGAAAAGGATGATGAAAGCTAGAAACCACCATCCGTCTTACCGCACTGTGTGTCTGCTACTCGCTGCTTCAAATGCCTCAACATGGGGAAATCCCAGGTGAACAAGCAGGAACATGGAAACACCCGACTTCAAACAGAAAAGCTCTGGTCCTCACGAGATCCTTAGGATAGTGAACAGTGAGAACTGGGTGAGGTCACTTAAATAGAATTGTGCCCCACCCCATGTGCCACACCCAAAGTGCCCTACCCAATGTGCCGCGCCCAAAGTGCCCCGCACAAGATGGCTGTTATAAAGATACTTGGGACCAATGCCATGAAATAAAGATAATGCCCGTATAGCATGCTGCAACAGCTACTAGATTCTGCAAATAGCAGTTTCTGGACTAAGACTGTGTGGTGGAACCAGTAATGCACGTATTCTGGCATCAGGCGGGCCCTAGAGCGTGCGCGCAGCCATGGTGTTGACAGTATTCCCCCCTCCCTAGCACGCTCTAAGGCCTGGTTTATAAGGATGAAGGCGGTGAAAATGCTGCACGAGTCGTGGGGCATGCACTCCATGTGCTGGAACCCAGGAGTCATTTTCTGGTCCGTAGCCTTTCCATGCTATCAGATACTATAAGGTGCGGCCACGGAATTTTGAATCTAAAATCTGTTGCACTTCATATTCCCATTCGCCTTCCACTAGAACTGGAGAAGGACGAAAACAGGATTTTTGATGTGCTTTTTTCAGAAGGGATGTGTGAAAAACGGGGTGAATATGTAATGGTGTGGGTAAAAGCAGTTTGTATGTCACTGGATTTATCTGCTGAAGTACTGTGTAAGGACCAATGTATTTAGGATGGGACATATGTTTTTTCTTAAAGGTGATGTGACGAGTTGAGAGCCACACTTTATCTCCTGGCTTATATTGTGGACCTTCACAAGGTTTTTTATCATAATGTCTTTTATATTTTAGTTTCGCTTTTTCCAGGTGTTGTTGAATTTGTTTTTGCACCTGATGAAGTTGTTGTATAGTATCTGAGACTGTGGAGTAAGGGAGGTCTCTTGGGGTATTGTGATGGGTAATGTAACTGGGTGATACCCAAACATCCCATAAAAAGGTGTTGAACCTGTGGATGTATGGTAAGAGTTATTACCATGGACCAGATAGACCTGGCGACAATGGAGGACAGGCACATTATCCTAAGCTACAGACTTGGTAGGGCCACAATCCAAGAACTGTGTGCCAAATTGGGAGCAGACCTGGTATCAGCTATCTGCCACCCCACATGTATCCCCCCTCTAGTGCAGGTCCTGTCAGTGCTCCATTTCCTGGCAAGTGGTTCCTTCCAAGCGACAGTGGCCATGGCATCAGGGATGTCACAGCCTATGTTCTCAAACGTGCTGACCAGAGTGCTATCTGCCCTGCTGAAACACATGCGCAGCTACATCATATTCCTGCAGGTGGAGGATTTGGCCACAGTGAAGGCTGACTTCTATGCACTGGGACATATCCCCAACAACATTGGTGCCATCGATGCAACACATATTGCATTTGTCCCCCCTCTGAGAAATGAACAAGTGTTCAGAAATATAAAAACTTTTCACTCTCTGAATGTGTAGATGGTGTGTTTGGCGGACCAGTACATCTCCCATGTCAATGCAAAGTGTCCTGGCTCTGTGCATGATGCCTTTAACTTGAGGAATAGCAGCATCCCATGTGTGATGGCTCAACTCCAGAGACACAGGGTGTGGCTAATAGGTGAGCCCATTGTCCCCAGGCAGTTGATGTAGGTATATGGGTGTGGCGTTGGCCCTAAGGGTGAGTGTGTGGCTAACAGGTATCACTTGATATTTGCAGGTGACTCTGGTTACCCTAACCACTCATGGCTACTGACCCCAGTAAGGAATGCCAGGACAAGGGCAGAGGAACGTTACAATGAGGCACATGGGCGAACAAGCAGGATCATTGAGCGAACCTTTGGCCTCTTGAAGGCCAGATTCCGGTGCCTCCATCTGACAGGTGGATCTCTGTACTACTCACCCAAGAAGGTGTGCCAGATCATCATTGCATGTTGCATGTTGCACAACCTGGCCTTGAGACACCAGGTGCCTTTTCTGCAGGAGGATGAGCCTGGGGATGGTCCTGTGGCAGCGGTGGAGCCTGTGGACAGTGACGAAGAGGAGGCAGAGGACGAGGATGTGGACAACAGAACTACACTAATTCAACAGTACTTCCAGTCACACACAGGTAAGACACTGTAACTTCACCTTCCATTGCAGTTTTGTGTTTGACATTGGACATGGCAGCCTGGTTTCTCTATTTCTATGGCCACCTACTGTACCCTTTGACATCTCTATTTTCAGTTCTCTATGCCCCACTCTGGCTCCTGGTGTGTTTACTGCTGCCCACTACAGGTCATACCTATGTAAATATTACAGTACATTTGAATTGCAATGTTTTCAGTTTGTTAAACTAATACATATGTAAAACAATTGACGGACACCATACTTGAATTTGTTCCAAGGGTGTTTATTTAGGTGCTAATAACTGGAGGGGGTATTGCAATGGGCTGTGTTGCTGATGGAGGAAAGTCCAGGGTATAGTCCATTCTATTTGTATCACAGGTGCATTGTCCAAGGGGGCATAGGAAGGGGAGCAATGGCAGTTCAAGGTGGACAGGGTGACAGAGTGGGACACAAGGGTGACAATCAGGAGAGTATTATTTCCTGGTGGGGGTCTTGGCAATATTCTCTGGCTTCTGCCTGGATCGCAGGGACCGTTTGCGGGGTGGTTCTCCTTCTGCATGGGTTGTGGTGCTGGTGGCCTGTTGTTCCTGTGGCAGGGCCTCCTGTCTTCTAGCGTAGGTGGAGGGCTGTTCATCGGTGTGGCTAATGTAAGGGGCCCATTGGTGTGCCACTGCCTCCATCATGGTGTTGGCCATGTCTGCCAGCATCCTTGCAATGGTGAGCAGGGTGGTGTGGATGTCCCTCAGGTCCTCCCTGATCCGCAGGTATTGTCCCTCCTGCAGCCGCTGGGTCTCGTGGAACTTGGCCAGTATCTGGCCCATGGTCTCCTGGGAATGGTGGTATGCGCCCAGGATATTGGTGAGTGCCTCGTGGAGAGTCTGTTCCCTGGGCCTGTCCTCCCCCTGTCGCACAGCAGTTCTCCCAGCTTCCCTGTTGTCCTGTGCTTCTGTCCCCTGAACCGTGTGCCCACTGCCACTGACCCCAGGTCCCTGATCGCCCTGTGTTTGTGGGGTTGCCTGGGTTCCTTGTAGTGGTGGACACACTGCTGATTGACATGACGGGGACAGAAGGATGGGCCTGCTGGGCGGGTGCTGTAGTGGAGTTTCCTGAGGGGGAGGCATTGTGGTGGTTTGGACTGTGGCTGGGTCACTGACTGCCCAGAGGTCCCTGATGGGCCAGGTTGGTCATCCAGATCCAGGCTTGCAGAGCTGCTGTCATCACTGTGGGCTTCTTCTGGGGGGGGGTACTGGATGTGGCTGGCACCTCCTCTCTGGTGACGTTGAGTGGGGGTCCTGTGGGGATGTAAATGCAGTGTTATTGTTTGTTTGTGTGCCATCATGTGCATAGTTATGTTTCCCTCTATGGTTGTTATTAGCAAGGCAGCTTTGGCTTGTGTGAGATGTGATTTGTTTGGCTAAGTGATTGTCACTAGTGTGCATTCTGTGGTGATGGGGTCCATGCATTGGTGTTGCATGCAGGGCTTGGTATTGGGATGGGTGGGTTGTGATGGTGGGGTATATGTGAAGTGGTGGAGTGATGGGGTGAGGGTAGGGGTTGTTGTTTGTGTTGGCATGCAGGTAGGGTGGGGGATAAAGTAGTAAAGATTTGACTTACCAGAGTCGAGTCCTCCTGCTACTCCTGCCAGGCCCTCAAGATGCATGATCGCCAAGACTTGCTCCTCCCAAGTTGTTAGTTGTGGGGGAGGAGATGGGGGTCCACCACCAGTCCTCTATACAGATATCTGGTGTCTTGCAACCACGGAACGTACCTTCCGCCATAGGTCGTTCCACCACTTCCTGATGTCATCCCTTGTTCTTGGGTGCTGTCCCTCAGCGTTGACCCTGTCCACGACTCTACACCAGAGCTCCATCTTCCTTGCAATGGATATCTGCTGCACCTGTGATCCGAATAGCTGTGGCTCTACCCTGATGATGTCCTCCACCATGACCCTTAGCTCCTCCTCTGAGAACCTGGGGTGTCTTTGTGGTGCCATGGGTGTGGTGTGAGTGGTGTGTGTAAGGGTGTGTGGAGTGATGTGTTGACATGTGTGCTGTGAGGTGTGTGGATGGTGTAAGGGTGATGGTGTTTTATGGCTCAGATTCAGTGGGTGCTCCTGGCTTGTCTCTGTCTCACTTGCCAAAATCTTTGGGTCGTAAAGGTTTGCGGGTAGTTTGTGTGTGTGTTTTATATTGGTGTGGGTGTGGCGTGTGTCAGGTGTGTGTAGTTCGAATTGTCCAATGTGGTGTAGTTTTGTATGTGTGTGTGTATTTTGAGCGCCGCGTTCTGTACCGCCAATGGTTTACCGCGGTTGAATGACCACCGCAGTGATTCGTGGGTCATGATGCTATGGGCGTATTTCTGTTTGCGTAACGGTGTTGGTTTTGGTACCGCCAGTTTATCACTGACCTTTGGTGTGGCGGACTTGTGTGTGTATCTGTATAGTGGCGGATTTCTATGTTTGGGTCATGATACGGGTAGCAGTATACCGCCGCTGTCGTGGCATGTTGGCTTCAGTCAGCACTGCGGTAAGCAGCACTTACCACCAATGTTGTAATGAGGGACTTAGCCACCAGATTATTCAACATTTTATCAGCACTCATGCATACAGATGAAACATGTTTCATAAAAAAGAGATTTTCTTGCTGGTGCAAAAGCATTTGATTTTATTCTAATTTTTACACTGCCCTCTTTTAATTTTGGATCTCATTTTATGAAAACTGTATTACCGTTATACTATTCCCCTTCTGCAAGACACTTTATTAATCGTCAGTTCTGTAACTCTCTTTTCCTTTATAGGAGAACCCAAAAAGGATGTCCATTCTCATCCCATCTTTTTCTGCTAGCAATTAAAGCTTTACTTTCCAATATCCGAAATTCCAAAGAAATCACAGGAATCAACATTGAAATATTATACATAAATCATCTGCTTATGTATTTGGTGTTTTACTATACCTTAGTAACCCAGCTACTGCTATACCTGCAGTCCTAATTGTTATATAAAAGTACTCCTTAGTTTCAGGTTACACTTTAAGCGCTGTTAAAAGAGAATTCTTTCCTGTAAATGTCCATCGTAAAACAGATGTATTAGGCACACCGATATTAATTGGCAAACAAAGAAATTAAAATATTTAGGAATCACATTTTTGCACTCTCTTAAGCATTCCATTACATTCAATTGTGACAATTTAGTTACTAAAGTTGCAGGTAAAAAAAGTCACTCATTTCCATTGTCCTTATCATTGTGGATAAAACTTGAAAAATTGTACTTGCTCCTAGTATTCTCTACCCTTTATCCATGATCCTAGTGCAATTGCGTCTTACATTCTATAAAAACTAGATAAACATATATCCAAATTTCTTTGGCAACACAAACCACCATGTATTTGCTATGTTAAACTTAAACTTTTCTAACTTCATGGGGGATCTGATTTACCAGATGTTTTCATTTACCATAAATCACATATTTTAAAACAAGGTCTCTTTTGTTTACTTGCATCCATCCTAGTCACTCACCTAAATAGCTTCTAGTAGTGCAAAATTTGGTTTCACCATTTCCTCTACCAGCATTATCAATGGCTAATTCAAATAAACTTCTTAAGTCATCTACCATTATCACCTCTACTAAACTAATCATACATGATTTTGATTCTTCATTTTCTTCACATATTTCAGGTTCTACAAAGCTATCTCTATGGCATAACCCTAAAATAAAATGTAATCATTCAATCAAACTCTAGAAAGCATGGATAAATGCTAGTATTATTTACCTTAGTGATATCAATATTTGAGGAGTTTTGTTGTCATTCTCTGAATTGAAAGCTACGTTTATGTTACCTGGTGCAGAAGACCATGAATATGATATTTCTATGCAATATTTACTTAATTATTTTCAAAATATATATTTCTCCAATCTACTACCCCTGATTCAAAACTGCTTATTAGTGCTTTTTCTGCTTCCCCACATACTGCTTCTAAATTTACCGAACAGTGCCTGCAACCCTTACTTGACTTTTCTAACTAATTATTGGAAAATTGAACTTTCAACTGATTTCTCCTGAAGTGATTACATATGAATATTGCTAACAGATATATCTCAATGGTTTCCTATATCCTTATCACAAACTAATCCTTTCTATTTTATTTAATTGTTTATGGACTCTATGTAAGCTATATAAGGCTAAACTTGTTGATTTACCTCTTTTTTGGCTTTGTTAGCAAAACAAGGGATATTTAAAACATGTTTTATTTGAATGTACAGTAATACTTAAGTTTTGGAAAAATGTTTGCAATATTATTCTTCAAATACTTCCCAACCCTGAAATGCTCCCATAGAGCATGATTATATGAAAGTCCAATGCATTAGCCTCCAACTTGTCAGACCCTCAAAATAAACCTATTGATTTCCTGATTTCGATAACCATCAAAACCATCACTTCTAATTGGAAATCCACTGAAGCGTTGTCAGTTCATGCTTGAGGGTCTTATCTTATATTTATTAGATCTGGAGCCCACCTAGCTTTTAACACAACATGTCAAGAGACTCCTTTATTTCAAAACCTTTGTAGCCCGTTTGATGATTATATAGCAACATACAGGGGCGCAGCTTGGTCAGTAGGATTGGAGTGAGTGACCTTCATATTTCCCAACAATCATTCTGGTTAGAATTAAAATACATTATGTGAGAAGCAGGGCAGGAGGGGGCTTAAGGAGAAATAGGAAGGGAGAAAAGTGCAGATTGTGAAGGGTACTTAAATCTCAATATTTTTTAAAATAACAATTTTTAAGAACTTTAAAACAAAGCAACAGTGTGTGTTTGTGTGTGTGTTTTGTCTGCATGTGTAAGTAAAAATCCCAAGTGAAATCCAACAAACACCTAAATCTTGTCAGTTGTAAAGCACCTGTACCCAATAATGTACTACATACTACGGTTCATGTATTCCTGGGGTGTAACACCCTGTTAGAAATGGGGTCTTTGCTTGGCAGTCAGGTTGCCCCCTGTCCAAGTAAGGACCCTCACTCTAGTCAGGGTAAAAGAGAATCACCCTCAGCTAACCCCTGTTTACCATCTTGGTAGCTTGGCGCGAGCAGTAGGCTTAACTTCAGAGTGCTAGGTGTAAAGTATTTGCACCAACACACACAGTAACTTAATGAAATCACTACAAAATGACACAACACAGGTTTAGAAAAATAGGAAATATTTATCTAAACAAAACAAGCCCAAAAAGAAAAAAAGAGTGTTCATGTAGTTTTAAACACAATAATACTGTTATCATGAAAATGTACCTTGGGTGCGTCAAAAATAACCCCGCACGAGCGAGTGTGCATCAAAAAAGGACTTGCCATGCATCGATTTCACTCACGAGCGAGACCTTACATCATTTCTCCTTTCGTCGGGTCGGGGTGTGCCATTTCTCCCCCTGCAGGAGAGCGATGCGTCGATCTGGTCAGCACTCTTGGGTTGTTTTTACACGCCCAGTGGTACTTGCATCAGAAATCCAGTCGCACGATGATCCGAAAACCACACAGCGCGGGTTGCAATCTCCCAGCCTCCGTCAGTGATGCTGCACATCGTTTTTCCAGCTCCGTGCATCAATTCTTCGGTCGTTTTGCAGGCGAGCGTTGATTTTCAGCTGCGAATCCGGTGGCGCATAGATTTTCCAGCCGCAGATCATAGTTGCATCGATCTTTTCCCCGCACGGCGTTCTGTGCGTGGATTTCTTCATCGTAGGCTTCCAGCTTCTCCTGTAAGAGCCCCAGGAACTGGATGGGCACCACTTGGCAGAGTAGGAGTCTTTTCAGAGACTCCAGGTGCTTGCAGAGAGAAGTCTTTGCTGTCCCTGAGACTTCAAACAACAGAAAGCAAACTCTAAATCAAGCCCTTGGAGATCTTCACAAGATGGGTGGCACACAAAGTCTGGTCTTTGCCTTCTTACTCTGGCAGAAGCAGCAACTGCAGGATAGCTCCACAAAGCACAGTCACAGGCAGGGCAGCTATCCTTCCTCAGCTCTTCTCCAGGCAGAGGTTCCTCTTGGTTTCCAGAAGTGTTCTGAAGTCTGTGGGTTTGGGAGTCCTTCTTATACCCAATTTCTCCTTTGAAGTAGGCCTACTTCAAAGCAAAGTCTCTCTTGATTGTGAAATCCTGCCTTGCTCAGGCCAGGCCCCAGACACTCACCAGGGGGTTGGAGAATGCATTGTGTGAGGACAGGCACAACCCTTTCAGGTGTAAGTGACCACTCCTCCCCTCCCTCATAGCAGAGATGGATCATCCAAAAATGCAGACTACACCCCAGATTCCTCCGTGTCACTGTCTTGTGTGAGGTGCAATCAGCCCAGCTGTCAAAATGACCCAGACAGGGAATCCACAAACAGGCAGAGTCAGAGAAATGGTATAGGCAAGAAAATGCTCACTTTCTAAAAGTAGCATTTTCAAACACACAATGTCAAAATCAACTTTACTAAAAGATGTATTTTTAAATTGTGAGCTCAGAGACCCCAAACACCACATGTCCATCCGTTCCCAAATGGAATCTACACTTTAATCAGATTTAAAGGTAGCCCCCATGTTAATCTATGAGAGGGACAGGCCTTGCAAAAGTGAAAAACAAATTTAGCAATATTTCACTGTTAGGACAAATGAAACACATTACTACATGTCCCACCTTAACCACATACTGCACCCTGCCCTTTGGGCTACCTAGGGCCTACCTTAGGGGGCCTAACATGTAAGAAAAGGGAAGGTTTAGGCCTGGAAAGTGGGTAAACTTGCCAAGTCGAATTTATAGTTAAAACTGCACACACAGACACTGCAATGACAGGTCTGAGACATGATTACAGAGCTACTTATGTGGGTGGCATAACCAGTGCTGCAGGCTGCTAGTAGCATTTGATTTACAGGCCCTGGGCACCTCTAGTGCACTGTACTAGGGACTTAAAAATAAATCAAATATGCCAATCATGGATAAGCCAATTACATACACATTTTGTAACGGAACACTTGCACTTTAGCACCGGTTAGCAGTGGTTAAGTGCCCAGAGTAACAAAAACAGCAAAACCAGAGACCAGCACACATCAACAACCTGGGAAACAGAGGCAAAAAGTTAAGGGAGACAATGCCAAGGATGAAAAGCCTAACACACCCCAAACATATACACACCCTTTTTGAAGATGGACCCCTGGCTGCATATATGTGAGGTATCTATTGATTACATTTATAGATGTAGTTGGAAATCTATGGCACTAGACGTGGCTCTTGTTTGTTCCTTTTTTAGCATTTCTTTCTCTTAATTGCATGACAATTAGATTTTTTGGCAATATTTATAATGGAATGATTGTATTTTACAGTTGCCATATGTTTTACCATGTATACTATCATTATATACTTTTTAGTGTTGTCTTCGAAGAATTGAAAACCAAAACAATATTTTGAATTTAAAAAGAGGAGAAAGAGCATCTGGATCTCTGTGGTAACGAGGGCACTTTTTCCACTATAAGCATATGTAGGAGACTTGCCTGGTTTGTAGTGGGTACCCAAGGTACTTACACCTTATACCAGGTCCAGTTATCCCTAATTAGTGAAATGTAGACAGTGTCTAGAAGCTAGGCTCTCTAGGGGTAGTGTGGAGGAGCAGCCAATGCCTAACTAGGAGACATGCAAAGCTAATGCAATACCACTGTAGTCACACAGTACTCACACACATGAGAGAAAATACTCAGGATTACAAAAATAAAAATACTTTGTTTTGGTAACACAAGAGACAAAAATACCTTGGAGACTATACTCCCTTAGGTGGTAAGTGATATACACAGTATATACACTGGATTGCAGAAATTGCTGTTAAAACACTTAGAAAACAGTGCAAATAGTGAAAATCACGATAGCTAGAAATGGGCCTGGGGGAACACAAACCATACACTAAGAAAGTGGAATGTGAAAGTCGGTTTCCCACATAGGCAAGTGTAGTGTATAGAGGGGTGCTAGGAGTGTTAGAACACACCAAAGGTAAGTAACAGAAACCAACCCAGAGCCCAGGAAAGCAGGAGTAAATCACTGTAACGTTCCTTTAACACACCAGAACGCGAGAAACAAGATTATAAAAGAACCAGAAGAGAATGCAAGACACCAAAAATAGATTCCTGGCCCTGAAGACCTGTGAAAGAAGGGGAATATGTCCAAGATGCACTGAAGAGTCCAGGGAGAACAGGAGGCCCTGCTAACCCTACTGAAGGTGCAAAAGAAGAACCACCAGTGAGGAACAACAGTCAGTACCGCACCCAAGAAGAGAGATGCGTGTTCCTGGTTGGTGCAGAAGATGTCCCATGCTGGATGGATGACTGTAGTCTGGTTTGTGTAGCTGGATTCTGCCAACAAGCCTTGGCACACGCAAAGCTCGCAGTTAGCAGAAAATGGCGCTGCCCGGGGCCAGGATGGACAAGGTGGCCTCTACCAAGGAGCAGGAAACAGAGGGGCCTCTCACCAACTCAGAGAGCCCTCAGAAGGCCAGGCACAGGAGACCCACAACATGGTAACAAAAGAGGTGCATAAGGAAGCCCACGCAGCGCTACAACAAAGGGTCCCATGCTGCCGGAGAACCACGCAGGAAGCTGTGCATCGCAGGAAGGCGTGCTGGGGCCGGAGATGCATGGTGCATGAAGAACTTTGTGGAAGGATGCCAACAAGCCTTAGCAACTGCAAAACACACGGTGCGCGGGGTACTGTCTTGGTGGGGAGGCAAGCTATTACCTCCTCCAAAGTTGGACAGCTGGACGTCAGAACTGTCAGAACCACTTCTGTCCACCACCCGTGTTGCTGGATCCATGCACTTTTCAGGAGAGGGGACCCAAGCCACCGGTCGTCACTGCAGAGGGGTGCCTGCTAAAGCAGGGAAGTGACTCCTTCACTTCAAGAGAGATTCCTTCATTCTTCTGGTGCAGGCTGAAGGAAGGCAGTTCTCAGGGGATGCATGACTTGGAAACAGCCGCAGTTGCTGGCAGGAGCTGAAGATACAATGTTGCAGAAGTTATCATTGCTTCTTTGTTGCAGTTGTAGAGTTCCAGGAGGGTCCAGCTGCAGTTTCTTCAGTAAGAAGGTGAAGTAAAGGATGGATCCCTACTGGAGTCTTGCAATCCAAATCTGAACAACCACCCAAGAGAGAGACCCCAACTAGCCCTGAAAGGGGGATTGTTCAGCAAAACAGGTAAGCACCTATCAGAAGAGAGCTCTGACGTCACCTCCTGGGAGTGGCCACTCAGATGCTCCCAGAGTTCCCTGACACCTTGGAATCCAAGATGGCAAAACCCAGGCACCTTCTGGAGGAGCTCTGAGCACCACCCCTGGGATGGTGATGGACTGGAGAGTGGTCACTCTCCTTTCCTTTGTACAGTTTTGCACCAGAGCAGTCCCTTAACTGGTGTAGAGTGGATTATGCAAGAAGGGCACCATCTGTGCCTTTCAAACCATTTCCAGAGGCTCTGGGAGGCTACCTCTCCCATGCCTGTAACACCTATTTCCAAGGGGAGAGGGTGTAACACCCCTCTCCCAAAGGAAATCCTTTGTTCTGCCTTCCTGTGCTTGAGATGCTTAAGCAACAGGAGGGCAGAAACCTGTTTGTGAGGTGGCAGCAGCTGGGGCTTCCTGGAAAACCTCAAAAGGCTGTAATGGCAGTACTGGGGGTCCTCTAAGGAGCCCCATAGTGCATGGAATCATACAATCAATGCTTGCAAAAGCCTGGGGGAATGCTTCTAACATGCTTGATACCAAACATGGCCAAATTCGGAGTTACCATTGTGAAGCTGGACATAGGTAGTGACCTATGTCCAGTGCATGTGTAAAATGGCATCCCTGCACTCATGAAGTCCTGGATAATGGCCTTGTAGGTGGTGGGGCACCTCTGCTAGTGCAGGGGTGCCCTCACACAGAGGTACTCTGCACCCTGCCTTCAGGTCTGGAAGGCCTGCAATAGGGGTGGCTTGTAAGTAGCCTGGTGCAGTGTAAATGGCAGTGAAAGGGTGCATGCACCATTTCACACAGGCTGCAATGGCAGTCCTGTAGAAGCCTTTGCATGGGCTCCTTATGGGTTGCAAAATAAATGATGCAACCCATAGGGATCCCCTGGAACCACAATGCCTTGGGTACATTAGGTAACATATACTAGGGACTCATATGGGCCACCAGTATGTCAATTGTGGGTGAAATACTGGATTACCACTATCCTGTAATTTAAGGGAGAGAGCATAACTACTGGGGTCCTGGTTAGCAGGATCCCAGTAGACACAGTCAAACACACTGCCAAACAGGCCAAAAGTGGGGGTAACCATGGTAGAAAGAGGCTACTCTCCTACACAATCACACAGGTAAGATACTTTTAGCCTCAAATAGAGACTGGCAGATGGCATGCTCTGTAATCACTTACACCCCAGCCAGAATATTACAAGTACATCATAGCCTATGGCTCTTGTAATACCTCAGACGGCATATCAGCCACTCTTTGATGGAGTACCCCATTGGTCAAAAATTAAATAAGGCCCTTTCTTTCCAGAGCAACCTAACAGCAGTGCAAGGCACTCAGGCTATTTAAAATTCAATAATTCTGAACAGGAACATGCAAGTTAGAGAAAGTATATGGACACTTTCAGCATTTCAGTATAACAAACTGGATACAAACTACAAACTTAAAAAAAAAAAAAAAAGGAAGGATATTATGGATGTCATTTAGGGGTCACCAGGGATGCACCTGAAAATCCTGACTTGTTCTTTATGACTCTTTGCAATGCCCTTATGACACCTTGCTTCAAGGATCATGAGGATCAAGAGGAGCTGGCTGAGTAATGTGAGTTTTCCAGAATAAAATTTTAAGCACAGCTATTCTTTTTTATTTGTATTTCAGCATTGTTACAACAGTACCCAACACAGCAAGGAAAAGTCAGAAAGGAAGAAAAGAAAAAAAACACATTCACAATGGAGGCTTAATTAAAAAAGTTGGTTTCACCTTTAAATAATAATAATTGGTATAATTACTGTAAAGTCCATTGCAAAGCACATTCAGACTCAGGCAAGAAGTATGCACTGCATCTTTTACCAAAATGTTATGCCTAGTATTAATCAGTAAATATACAAAACCAAAAAGCTGCATTATATTGATCAAGTGTTTTTATTTGGTGTGGGTCACAAGTTCTGATTCACAATACTATACCATACCTTGATCACCTTCTAACCTCTTGTTTTTCTCCCTCTTGGCCATGAACACTATCAAAATACTTCAGCTATCTTGGAAACATGATATGCTGGATTTGAGGGTAGCATTGGTCTCTGCACCTTCATCTCATACTACTTCATCTCTAATACTGTGCCTTTCTTTGGGAGTTGGACTTTGCCTCCATTCCATACTTACTCATTGGTAATGTTAGAAATTGTATTACTGGTTAAGGGGGTTGAAACCCTACTCAGGAAGTAACCACCATCCTTGTCAGGGTGAATTCATGCATGAAGTGGTCCTAATGCATAGTTTGGTGAGGCTACCTGTCACACAGCAGCTCTGATTCAGAGGTTTTCGAAGGCGATGCATCTTGATGCGTCAGTTCTGCTAGCACCATAGTTAGGAGGGCAGTGTACCTTCAAGCCCACTGCTAATGGTCCACGATGAAGGTTGCTCCACTTGGGAAGGCAGGGCTCACAGCTGGTAGAGTCCAGGTGCTTTAAAAATGGAGGAAGCCTGTTCTGCCTCTTAGGTTTCTGATCAGTAGGCCAACAAACTAGCCCTTGGAGTCACTCTGATAGTACTGGGTTCAAGACGCAGATCCAGTTCTTCTCACTCAGGCAAGAGTGCAGCTAATGAGCACAGCAATGCAGCAGACTGGCAGTTTTTCTTGGATCAAAGCAGCACAACAGTCCTTCTTCGAGTCTTGCACAGGTCCAGATGTGTACTGAAGCGTTGGGGGTCTCAGGTGCAGAATTTATACCTGGTGTCCACTTTGAAGCAGGAGACGTTTCTAGAGTCTTCCATCCACTTAAGGAGCCAGGCATCCCCTTCCTCCCTATCAAAGCCCCAGACTGCCTGGGGACACTTAAGACTAATAAAAATATATTTTGTGAGAACGGTCCGGCAGAGCCTTTGTATTGTGCAAGTGTGGCAAGTGACAGCTTCTCCCCCTTTTTAAGTCAGAGTGGCCATCCTGCCCACAGCTAGCTTCTGCTTGTCTCACTGGGAGCCATACTCAAAGACCAACAGTCAGCTACACCTAGTCATGTGTCCCATGAACATGCTGCAGACACCAAATGGCTGAGACAGGAAAATGCCACCTTTCTAAAAGTGGCCTTTTATAATTCTGACATAATCCTTACAATACATTCTACTTCTTTAGACACCAAACTAGATCTGTCTAGTTAACCCCAATGGAAAGTTATCACTTATTAGATGTAATAAGGTAACCCAAAGTTATCCTATATGAGAGGTAAGCCCTCCACTAGTGAAAATCAAAAGTAGGAATTGTTCACTTCTGGAGCATGTAAAACTTAAAAGTACATGTCCAACCTCTTCAATAGACTGCGCATTGGCCACTAGACTGTTCAGGGCCTACCCTAGTAGTGACATATATGTATGATAAAGGAAGGTTTGGTCATGGCAAAATGTTTATTTTGCCAGGTCAAAATGATAGTTGAAAACTGCACACACAGGCTGCAATGCAGGCCTGAGACATGTTTTTGAGGGCTGCTTAAGCGGGTATCATACATACATGCTACAGGCCCACTAGTAGCATGTAATTTACACGCCCTGTGTACATGTAGTACCACCTTAATAGAGACTTAAAAAACATTAAAATGCCATTTGGGTGTACTCCAATTCTATTATGGTTAAAAGAGAGAGCACAAGCACTTTAGCACTGGTACAGTACACAAAGTCCTAAGAGTCCTAACATAAATGAGATCAGTAAAAATAAGAAGGGTGAAGGTAAAGGGTTTGGGGGAAGACCATTCTATGGCTTACAGGTCTAACAGTTAAGCTACAAGCATTGAAATGGCAGGTAATCATCTGACTGTCTTTGGTATTTCTTAGATACAACCCTGTAGGGCCAGCAAAAGCCTCCCCCAAAATGCCTGTTTTTCTGGGAATATCCACGCGAGATGTATAAAATTTGCACTGGATGCCAGCACCTACTACACAATGGGCTTGGCACATGAAAAAACAGCAGTGCAATAATGTAATTTAAAAAATGTAATGTGAAAGTGTCTGTCTATCACTAGCAGTTCAATTATTTGTATCTCTATGCACACTTTCTAGGTTTTATTCTGGTACATTGTCTAGGACTTTGGAGGTGGAGCAATAGTTCAGAAATATTTGCACATTCTAGAGAGAAGTCAAATGTGGCAATCTGCTTTGTGGAGTGTGCTTTATACATGCCAAGCCCACATATAGTATGTAAAACCAAACTATTACTGTCAGAATATTTTGTCTCTATTTCTATGTTATGTGAATCAATAGTCAACTAAGCATGATGTCAGTAGAATAGGAAAATCAGTTCCTGAGCACACACTCAGACGTTAGTGGCAGAGCCTACAGATTTTCTCATAGTTTGTGATCGGAACGTGCATGTAACCTATGTGCATATTAGTTTAGGGATTAATTAATTTGCCACCACGCATCTAAAGTCAAACTGTGGCACTGTTTGGAGAGCTGGAAGAACTCCTGGAATCCCAGCAGCAAAAAAGGTCAGAGAATATAAAGTTTGTGAATGAACCATATTAAATAACAGGAGGTACAAAAACCCTAACCAATGATGCCAGTTATAATGCTCATAGGCCTTAACTTCTTTATGCTTTTCCTGCCCAGCTTGACCTAAAACTATTGAGTGCAAGACTGGCTTTAGGGTGGTGTGAGCCATGCAGCCACACTTGGCACTGCGTTGGAGGGGGGAGGCACTGAGCCTTGGGGAAGAGGATCTGTGTGTTTAACAATAGCTTGTAATTTAAAAGCATCTGCTGCAGAGGTCCCTGTGTGTTTAGCTTCCAGGTAACAATAAAAATGTCAAGATAACTATTATGATTAATTCTATTGATAGAGAGAGAGTTCAGAGTTTTTGTCTATTGACAGTTTTGACTCACAATAAAGTAGTGCAGAGAGTTAATATGCCTGCTGCAAAAAACAGATTTGTGGATAGCTGAGTGGATGGGTAAAGACAGCCTTTACAAGCACTTTAAAACAAATGAAATGTATGCAAGAGAGGGGCTACAGAGAGAAGAGGGGCACTTTTGCCAGGAGGTAGTGAGAGAGTCTGAGGAAGAAGTCATGGGGGGGATCACCAAAAAAAGATTGTTGATCCAACCACCACCAGAACAAAATCCAGCCCTTATTGAGTGGCTTAAATTTGGTAAAGGTCCAGTTGACCTGGCACTGATATGAGTGTTACCTGCCTGCTCTCCACAGCACCCATTTTCTTAAACCTTGTACTCCTTTCACTGGTTTCTTGGTACAATTGTTGTTTTACCCTCCTTACATTCCAATATTTGTGTTTGCCTGCTACTCTCTCTAAGTGTTCACACAATTTATGTTTGATCTCTCTGATCCTTGACACCAACAACCGGTTGATGCGCTCAACAAGTCTATGTCCTTTCGAATGATATAACACAATCCTATAATGTTTAATATTACACTTCCATAAAATTCAACCAGCATCTTCCAAATAATTTGTACATCATTGCCAGATGTTATTTCTCTGGAGAACCTTTATCTTTTAAAAGCATTTTGAAGAAATGAATCACCGACTTTGTATTGGGCGTATACATAATTTCCCACCACTTGCTGTCATAATTTGTCAAAATTATTTAATACTCCCATTTAACATTTAATGCATGAAAAGGTACAACAAAATCCAATCCTATTTCCTCCCATGGTTTTCCCAGAAGTGTGACTGTCCAGTTCTCATCACCAATTGTGGCAAAAAGGATAATGCCTCTAATGTGACTATCAACCTGCTAAGAGTTTAATTCTACCACAAACCATCAGAAGCACGTAGAACAATTGGACATGGCAGCACTAGGCATAGCCAATCGTAATCTGAATAAGAGCACAGAGTTTATTTAGCAAAAGAAATACGGAAACATTCAACATTCCACTTTAAATGTAAGAAATCAGACTACTAGATTGGCCTAATGTTAATTTAACATGTGTGCTAACAATTTTGTTATTCTTTCTGTTATTGAAGGGAACTTGTAGAGGTAATTATGTGCTTGTTCCACCAGCTCTGTATTTTTATGGTCAGAAACCATTTTTAGGTAGAGCATAGGCAGTGTGCATGCGCTGTCTGCAAGACATGCTGCATTCAAGTTATGGGCTTTTAACCATGCCTCTCGTTCTTAGTTGTGCTTGACTTAAATGCTTCCTTTTTACAGGCGAGCGCAAAGCACACCATCCATTCTGCAATCTCTATTTGGGCTTCAAACCACACCCATGTCATGTCAGTCACTTACATTGGTTTGTGGGCTTGCCTTTTAAAATCCGCTTGCTTTCATTTGTGAAAGGCATGCACACGTCATGCCTTTTCCGGTGTTTAGCCCACCTACACAGCACCGGTTAACTACTAAAAACATACGAGGCTCGATGTTTTCAGCCTGGGGTCCGGACTACTTTATCTGTTTATTTTCCACACAGCGCGATCGCGCTGCACTTTACATAGTGTGATTATTCTGAGTTTTGTTCTCTTTACAATGCTAGTAGCTCTAACTTGAGCAAATGCGAGACCCGTTGCATTGAAAATGCTGGTTATTGGTGCGCTTAGTTCTCTCCCAGGCAATTTTACCAAGGGAACATTATTGTTGGCTATCACACTACGTCACGCTTCCTTCTTAAACAGCGTGTGATGGCCCCTCCTCCTGTCTGGTTTCAGTTTTCCCTCTAATCCCAACTGAGATCTTTTCTTCACACGGCTTGGCACCATTTTTAACATCACCAACAGGATGGCTAGGGACTATCTGCTCACCGGACCATCTTGTTTTTCTTTGTTACTTTTGGTTTTTCCGTATGTTGCAAACATTTCTATTGTATCAGAGATTGTCTTTGATTTAGCATTTCACTCTAATTGAAGACTAACTTTAAAAGTGTCGCAAATAGTTCTTGATGTTTCTGTAGAGTTGTGTGGGAAGCACTGCAGAAAAGATAAATTACATGTATTTAACAGCAAGCATCTACTCTCCTATATAATGTACTCTGCTGCCACCCTTTTTATCTTTTGATCGCAGCGCGATCTCGCTTGGCAGAAGTCGCGAGCTTTCCATGACATTGACACTGTTACATAGTTAATTGTACTTTTGCCGGTTATCGTACATAATTACACTTTTGCAGTTCGGTTTCGCTACGAGTGAACTGTAGCAGTGGGATCGTGCTCTTTTTTGTCATTTAATGTGGCAAGAAAAGTCCAGTTGGGCGTTTACAAATGCTAATAGCTCTAACTCGGATAAATGCGGGACCCGTTTCATTGCAAATGCTTGTTCATATACACTCCTCTGATGTTCTGTCCCGTGAATTAACGCACTTGGCTCACAGCAATTTCATAATTTATGTGAGCAAATTCCCAGGGGGATTGAGTAGCCGGATGGTGTTTTTTACTTGCAATTTTGCATTTGTTTTGCACCCTGGCATGAGCCAAGTTAATGCAAATCAATGTCCTTTGTTTTGGATGTTCATACATGGTCTCTTAAAAAGCTGTGTTTTATTCATACTTCTGGCCCTTCTCATGCTGTACTCTTTCATAGGCAATGAACATGTGTCCAGCGTATGTGCAACATCACCTACAGGTTGTCACACATACATACACACCTTTTAAGGGAATCCGTTTTTGTAGAAGCTGTGTTCAGTGTTGCAGCCTGCGTCTACGTCAGTGGCAGTTACTGGTATAGTGATGAAAGTGAGTCGCCTTTGAGATGCTAGGAGATTTTATATTTTGGTTACCCAAATGTTGGAATTTTATATGCACACTGATGTTGTATATCATGCACACATGAACCCGCTAACTGCCAGGAATGTCTTGTATCCATACATTATTGCAAACTCTTTCTGTAAGTGAAATGGGGAAGGCGGGGGTTAAATGAAATGAAATGTGTAGATTTATATAGCGCGGGTTATCACCTGTGCTCACTGATGGATACATCTGGTGCATAGTCTTCTGGAAATGGTCCAAGTGGTGTGATTAGCACTAGCAATATTGCAAGCATATATATGTGGGTCTGGCCTTCGAAACTGTCTTTGGGGCACACAGCACTGATTTTCACCAACAATAACAACGGATTAATTCAGTCGTTAAGGTGCAACACAACAGTAACAGTTCATTAGGAGAAAAGGGGGTTTGTGAAGTAACTGTGTTTCTCTCCTGCCACTGCTGCGTAAAACAGTATATTCCTGAAAAGCAGAAATGCCATTCAGCATACCTAAACATCTTAATTTGAACCCTTTTACAGTGTGCTTCTTTTAAAACAACTGAACAAGTAATGACAGCTGGGTTCGAATTACGCCTTCCTGTTGCACTGCAGAGGTCTGGCAGATATCTTTAGGCTCATTGAACATGAGGAGAAACGTGAGTCCGGGGCTTTTTTTCGTGATCCTCCACCATGTATTAACCCTTAACCCCTTAGCTGCTGGGCCTTTCCCCCCCAGTGCTGAGCCCTTTTTTGGCTATTTGGGGTAGTTCGCGCTTAGGGCTTCATAACTTTTTGTCCACATAAGCTAACCACGCCAAATTTGCGTCCTTTTTTTCCAACATCCTAGGGATTCTAATGGTACCCAGAGTTGGTGGTTTCCCCTGGAGGAGACCAAGAAAATAGCCAAAATACAGTGAAAATTTTGTTTTTTCCAAAAAAATGGGAAAAAAGGGCTGCCGAAGAAGGCTTGTGGTTTTTTCCCTGAAAATGCCATCAACCAAGGGTTTCTGGTGCTGAAATCACTATCTTCCCACCTTTCAGGAACGGGCAGACTTGAATCAGAAAACCGAATTTTTCAACACAAATTTGGCATTTTACTGGGACATACCCCATTTCTACTATATTTGGTGCTTTCAGCCTCCTTCCAGTTAGTGACAGGAATGGGTGTGAAACCAATGCTGGATCCCGGAATGCTAAACATTTCTGAAAACTAGACAAAATTCTGAATTCAGCAAGGGGTCATTTGTGTAGATCCTACAAGGTTTTCCTACAGAAAATAACAGCTGAAATAAAAAAATATTGAAATTGAGCTGAAAACAACAGCCATTTTTCTTTATGTTTTACTCTGTAACTTTTTCCTGCGATGTCAGATTTCTGAAAGCAATATACCGTTTTGTCTGCTGGACTCTTCTGGTTGCGGGGATATAAAGGGCTTGTAGTTTCATCAAGAACCCTAGGTACCCAGAGCCAATAAATAAGCTGCACCCTGCAGTTGGTTTTCATTCTATACTGGGTATACAGCAATTCATTTGCTGAAATATGAAGAGTGAAAAAGAGGTATCAAGAAAACCTTTGCATTTCCAAAATGGGATCAAGATAAGGTTTTGAGGAGCAGTGGTTATTTGCACATCGCTGAATTCCGAGGTGCCCATACTAGCATGTGAATTGCAGGGCATTTCTCAAATCGACGTCTTTTTTACACACTCTCTTATATTTGGAAGGAAAAAATGTAGAGAAAGATAAGGGGCAATAACACTTGTTTTGCTATTCTGTGTTCCCCCAAGTCTCCTGATAAAAATGATACCTCACTTGTGTGGGTAGGCCTAGTGCCCGCGACAGGAAATGCCCCAAAACACAACATGGACACATCCTATTTTTTTTATAGAAAACACAGCTGTTTTTTCCAAAGTGCCTACCTGTAGATTTTGGCCTCTAGCTCAGCCGGCACATAGGGAAACCTACCAAACCTGTGCATTTCTGAAAACTAGAGACCTAGGGGAATCCAAGGAGGGGTGACTTGCGGGGCTCGGACCAGGTTCTGTTACCCAGAATCCTTTGCAAACCTCAAAAAGTGGCTAAAAAAACAAGTTTTCCTCACATTTCGGTGACAGAAAGTTCTGGAATCTGAGAGGAGCCACAAATTTCCTTCCACCCGGCGTTCCCCCAAGTCTCCTGATAAAAATGATACCTCACTTGTGTGGGTAGGCCTAGCGCCCGCGACAGGAAACGCCCCAAAGCGCAACGTGGACACATAAAATTTTTTGGAAGAAAACAGAGGTGTTTTTTGAGAAGTGCCTACCTGTAGATTTTGGCCTCTAGCTCAGCCGGCACCTAGGGAAACCTACCAAACCTGTGCATTTCTGAAAACTAGAGACCTAGGGCAATCCAAGGAGGGGTGACTCGCGGGGCTCGGACCAGGTTCTGTTACCCAGAATCCTTTGCAAACCTCAAAAAGTGGCTAAAAAAACAAGTTTTCCTCAGATTTCGGTGACAGAAAGTTCTGGAATCTGAGAGGAGCCACAAATTTCCTTCCACCCGGCGTTCCCCCAAGTCTCCCGATAAAAATGATACCTCACTTGTGTGGGTAGGCCTAGCGCCCGCGACAGGAAACGCCCCAAAGCGCAACGTGGACACATCAAAATTTTTGGAAGAAAACAGAGGTGTTTTTTGAGAAGTGCCTACCTGTAGATTTTGGCCTCTAGCTCAGCCGGCACCTAGGGAAACCTACCAAACCTGTGCATTTCTGAAAACTAGAGACCTAGGGCAATCCAAGGAGGGGTGACTCGCGGGGCTCGGACCAGGTTCTGTTACCCACAATCCTTTGCAAACCTCAAAAAGTGGCTAAAAAAACAAGTTTTCCTCAGATTTCGGTGACAGAAAGTTCTGGAATCTGAGAGGAGCCACAAATTTCCTTCCACCCGGCGTTCCCCCAAGTCTCCCGATAAAAATGATACCTCACTTGTGTGGGTATGCCTAGCGCCCGCGACGGGAAACGCCCCAAAGTGCAGCGTGGACACATCAAAATATTTGGAAGAAAACAGAGGTGTTTTTTGAGAAGTGCCTACCTGTAGATTTTGGCCTCTAGCTCAGCCGGCACCTAGGGAAACCTACCAAACCTGTGCATTTCTGAAAACTAGAGACCTAGGGCAATCCAAGGAGGGGTGACTCGCGGGGCTCGGACCAGGTTCTGTTACCCAGAATCCTTTGCAAACCTCAAAAAGTGGCTAAAAAAACAAGTTTTCCTCAGATTTCGGTGACAGAAAGTTCTGGAATCTGAGAGGAGCCACAAATTTCCTTCCACCCGGCGTTCCCCCAAGTCTCCCGATAAAAATGATACCTCACTTGTGTGGGTAGGCCTAGCGCCCGCGACAGGAAACGCCCCAAAGCGCAACGTGGACACATCAAAATTTTTGGAAGAAAACAGAGGTGTTTTTTGAGAAGTGCCTACCTGTAGATTTTGGCCTCTAGCTCAGCCGGCACCTAGGGAAACCTACCAAACCTGTGCATTTCTGAAAACTAGAGACCTAGGGCAATACAAGGAGGGGTGACTCGCGGGGCTCGGACCAGGTTCTGTTACCCACAATCCTTTGCAAACCTCAAAAAGTGGCTAAAAAAACAAGTTTTCCTCACATTTCGGTGACAGAAAGTTCTGGAATCTGAGAGGAGCCACAAATTTTCTTCCACCCGGCGTTCCCCCAAGTCTCCCGATAAAAATGATACCTCACTTGTGTGGGTAGGCCTAGCGCCCGCGACAGGAAACGCCCCAAAGCGCAACGTGGACACATCCAAATTTTTGGAAGAAAACAGAGGTGTTTTTTGAGAAGTGCCTACCTGTAGATTTTGGCCTCTAGCTCAGCCGGCACATAGGGAAACCTACCAAACCTGTGCATTTCTGAAAACTAGAGACCTAGGGGAATCCAAGGAGGGGTGACTTGTGGGGCTCGGACCAGGTTCTGTTACCCAGAATCCTTTGCAAACCTCAAAATGTGGCTAAAATACCACGTTTTCCACACATTTCGGTGACAGAAAGTTCTGGAATCTGAGGGGAGCCACAAATTTCCTTCCACCCAGCGTTCCCCCAAGTCTCCCGATAAATATGATACCTCACTTGTGTGGTTAGGCCTGGTGCCTGCGACAGGAATAGATCACACAACGGTCAATGTTGGTCCTTACGTGAGGCAGCTGTTGACCCTGGGGTGATCCATTCCTGACACAGGCACTAGGTGTAGGCACTCAAGTGGGGTAGTGTTTTTATCAGGACAGGTGAGGAGTCACTGGGTGGTAGGAATGTTGTGGATCCCAGCATATTCCTGTAGTTTGTGTGACAGAAATGCGAGAAAAATAGAGTTTTTTCTCAACATTTCAGCTTTGCAGGGTATTCTGGCTAAGAAAACTTTGGGGAATCCACACAAGTCACACCTCTGTGGACTCCCCCGAATGTCTAGTTTCCAGAAATGTTTGGGTTTAGTGTGTTTCTCTATATGGCCGCAGAATCCAGGACCAAAAACACAGGTGCCTGCCTTACAAAACCAGTTTGTTTTGCCATAGACAATTTTGATGTCTCCACAATATGATTTGGGTGGTGGAATTTGGGGCTGAACTAAATTGGTGAGCTCCCAAGAGAGCACTCTCTCTCTGCTTGCCGCCGCATTCACCTGCTCTCTGGGTTGGCCTAACCCACTATTACCCAGTTGCACGAACAGCTTGCGAAGGGACAGCAGGACTGTCCTCATCACCTCCCTCATAATGTACTGGAAGAGGAGTTTTCGAATGGGACTCCTCTGACTGAAAAATCACTCCCAGAGTCTGCGCCATTGTCCTATCCCTCAGATGCTGTCTCAGTATCTGATGTCTCAGTCTCTGATCCTATGTCAGAGCGGTCCTCTATAACCCGAGTGCAGGCAGCAGTCATCCATCAAGATGCCATCTCTGCTATTGGCTAAACTGTTGCTCTAAAACACTAGCCTACGTAGACAGTCACAAAATCGATGGTGTGTGTGAGATACGTGCAACAGTAGAGGCCACCTTACCTGCGCTTCTTCCCTCAATCAGCACGTACTTTCAAGACACTCAAAAAACACCTTGTCACATACCATTCGTCACAGTCTTTAGCACCTCCTGCGCCCAGTCCAACAATCATTATTGGTGCTCCCACTCCCTCCTCCTCGGATTCCCTCATTACCACCCAGCAAAAGTGCCCTTCATCTCTCCATAGACTTTACTAATGTACTCAGCTATTTACATAAAATACAGATGTGCTCTTTGCAGTAGGCATATAAACCTTCTGCGCTTCTTTATGGCACTAAAACTGCCACTAGACAAGTCGGACCCTTTTCCCCCCAGGGAAACCACACACATATTGACAAAAGTGATGTATATATGACAGCCAACCACCTGAAACTCAACTCAAGCAAAACCGAAATAATCCTCTTTGGCCCTCACCAAAAAAACCTGGGACCCCCCATGGTGGCCCACCACGCTAGGCCCTGCACCCACCCCCGCCAACTACGCACGCAACCTCAGCATCATCCTAGACTCCTCCCTCTCTATGACCCAACAAATCAACGCTCTTACCTCCTCATGCTTCAACAAACTCCGTATACTGAAAAACATTAAAATGGATCCCCACAGAGACCAGAAAAACTGTCACTCACGCACTCATCAGCAGCAGGCTTGATTACAGAAACGCCCTCTACGCCGGCACCACTCTAAAACTCAAGTGCAAACTACACGCATCCAGAACTCAGCAGCACGACTCATCCTCGACCTCCACCGACACGAACACATCTCTCCACACCTCAAATCCCTCCACTGGCTCCCCATTGACAAAAGGATCACCTTCAAGATCCTCATCCTCACACACAAATCACTCCACAACACAGGCCCTGCCTACCTCAACGAGAGTCACCTTCCACACCCCCACACAAAACGTCCGTTCAGCTGACCTCTCTCTCGCCTCTGACCCCCGCATCAAACACACCACCACCGGGGGCAGATCCTTCTCCTACATTGCACCCAAAACATGGAACGCACTCACAACTCACATTCGCAAGACCCAAAACCTACTTCTTTTCAGGAAGAGCCTCAAAACCTGGCTTTTTGAACAGTGAACCTTCTAGGCCCTTTCCCTCCCCCCCGTCCCCCCCCCCAGTGCCTTGAGACCCTCACAGGTGAGTAGCGCGCTTTATAAATCTCTTTGATACAGATCTACCTATATATATATATATAAATATATATCTACATAGATATATCTATAGATATATCCATGTACCTAGATATATCTATCTACATAGATATATATATATAGATAACTACATATATATTTTTTTAGTTGTTGTATGGTTTCCTTGGGGGCCAAAATGGCCCCCAGGGAAACCCTACAACATCTAAAAAAAAAATTGCCCCCACAGGGGGTCACCCTGCCCACGGGCGACCCCCTGTCATTTCATTATTTTTTTTTATTTATTTTTTTTTTGAAAAAAAAAAAAAAAAACCCTGGGGGGGGGGGGCGCAATCGCGCCCCCCCCCCTCCCCAGGGGGCACCTACCTTTTTATTTTTTTAGGAAAAACTCCAGATAAGTGAATCTGAGGAGGTGGTCGTGGGGGGGGGTCCAAAAAAGACTGTCATATAGGACGCCACCAGTGCTAATGCCGAGTTTGTGTTAATACATACATTTCTACAAATCCTTTATTTGCTTTCAGACAGGGATGAAACCTAAGAAATTGGATAGTCCACACCAGTTAAAATATCCCCACCCATAATTCTACTAAAACTCTACTGTGGGCTGTATCACGAACGATTGGCTACTGCCTGTGCTGCAGTTGTAATGTGTGTAACTTGACCTATGGGGCTAAAAGAATTGATCAAGGACTGTACACACTTTGGACTTGTGTAAACATATATACTGCAACAAGGATAATGCTAACTATTTGGTCACCCGATCTTGAGGGCTATGACATATTGGGATGACTCCCAGAAAAGTTGAAATCTGAATTGGGGAGCACAGAAGTAATAAAAGGTGCCAACACTCTATCACCAAAATGAAGACTTCTTTTCTCAAAAAGCAACACACTAAACATGATGTGAAGTGGATAGTCCTTGAACAATTAACCATTTTTCAAGATCAAGGATCCACGTTGTTGATCAAGGAGCAGCAATGGATCCTAAAGGGGGAATGTCAAGCTATCAGTTAATCATACAACAATTTTCAGTGTTAGACTAATGCAAAACATAATTAATGCGATAAATAACAGTGTAATGAACACATTAACCACTCTTGAGTCCATTTACACATGTAAAACATAGTTAAAATTGTGATAAAGCACATGGTTACCTGGTTATCCCTACTTCCTTTATACCCATTATCCTACCATACGCTATTTTCGAGCATATAAAAGGTAGTTGAAATCACAGTGGAACGTGGGTTAACTCCCCCAACATTATTCATATTTGCTAAGATTATGGGGGGTGCTGGACTTTAGATCAAGTTTTTACTGAAGACCCTAAGTTCTTTGAGGGGCAATAAGAGAGATAAAGCTTTCTAGAAATTAGACCAGCTGCATGTTCAGTATTTTATTTCTTGGATCAAGTGCTTCGATTGGGGCTTGTCTACATTTTGTAATCCCCAAGTCATTAAATTCTTACTTCAACATGTTTCTTCTTTGAATGGTCAAAGCTGGGCAAATGCAGACCACATGCACTAAAGTTTCCACCGGAGGTGACATAAGCGACATTCCTGATTAGATCTTTGTAACTCATTCTTCCATTTTGGCATAAGGTCTAGCATTGACATATCACCTAGCCTTAGCCTTCGGAAGCATTGTTTAATTTTCAGAGAATAAGGAGTGGCCATCAATGGTGATTCTTTGTAATTTTTATATGACTCAAGAAACAACCAACCATGAGACCTTTCAGCCAGATCTTCCCTGTCTTCTAGCCAGCTGTGTAGTTTACTTGATTTATTCACTACTTTCTTAAATGCCGGACTAGACAGCATCTGGTCCCATAAATCAGACAGATCCAAATGCTTAAACTTCTATCCAAATACTCTTTATAAATACTATTGCCCCTTTCAAGGTTAATTTCCTGCCTTACTAAGTTAGCCAATGTCCCTTTTGGGATGTGCCGCATTTTATGACAGCATTTAATAAATGCCGCAAGTCTGGCTAATGACTGCTTTACTAGTGAGAATTCCAGTCTGACCTGGGGCGGCGATGCTGTTCTAGGTAACTGGAAAACACGCCTGTAGGATTTTACCAAGACACAAACAGTTAGGAGCGCACCTGCCTGACATCCCAGCAATTAATCTGCCCCATTGCATCATGGTAGATGTAGTATCTTCAAAAAACGAACTCCATTAATTTTTAAATATTTCACCTTTAAGTAGGTACAGCCTTTACTGTGCATCTCTGGACACATGTGTTTCTGGGTTAGTCCCTTCTTCAGCAGAGAACATATTTGTGGGGTGCTGGGAATGCTGCCATAAATCACCCGGTTTCAGTACCTCTTTCCTGGCATGCTGGTGCCTGCTCCAGAGCTCGTCAGCCCAGTAGCTCAAGGGAGCCTTTAAAGTCACAAACAGTTAGGAGCGCACCTGCCTGACATCCCAGCAATTAATCTGCCCCATTGCATCATGGTAGATGTAGTATCTTCAAAAAACGAACTCCATTAATTTTTAAATATTTCACCTTTAAGTAGGTACAGCCTTTACTGTGCATCTCTGGACACATGTGTTTCTGGGTTAGTCCCTTCTTCAGCAGAGAACATATTTGTGGGGTGCTGGGAATGCTGCCATAAATCACCCGGTTTCAGTACCTCTTTCCTGGCATGCTGGTGCCTGCTCCAGAGCTCGTCAGCCCAGTAGCTCAAGGGAGCCTTTAAAGTCACCAACAGTTAGGAGCGCACCTGCCTGACATCCCAGCAATTAATCTGCCCCATTGCATCATGGTAGATGTAGTATCTTCAAAAAACGAACTCCATTAATTTTTAAATATTTCACCTTTAAGTAGGTACAGCCTTTACTGTGCATCTCTGGACACATGTGTTTCTGGGTTAGTCCCTTCTTCAGCAGAGAACATATTTGTGGGGTGCTGGGAATGCTGCCATAAATCACCCGGTTTCAGTACCTCTTTCCTGGCATGCTGGTGCCTGCTCCAGAGCTCGTCAGCCCAGTAGCTCAAGAGAGCCTTTAAAGTCACAAACAGTTAGGAGCGCACCTGCCTGACATCCCAGCAATTAATCTGCCCCATTGCATCATGGTAGATGTAGTATCTTCAAAAAACGAACTCCATTAATTTTTAAATATTTCACCTTTAAGTAGGTACAGCCTTTACTGTGCATCTCTGGACACATGTGTTTCTGGGTTAGTCCCTTCTTCAGCAGAGAACATATTTGTGGGGTGCTGGGAATGCTGCCATAAATCACCCGGTTTCAGTACCTCTTTCCTGGCATGCTGGTGCCTGCTCCAGAGCTCGTCAGCCCAGTAGCTCAAGGGAGCCTTTAAAGTCACAAACAGTTAGGAGCGCACCTGCCTGACATCCCAGCAATTAATCTGCCCCATTGCATCATGGTAGATGTAGTATCTTCAAAAAACGAACTCCATTAATTTTTAAATATTTCACCTTTAAGTAGGTACAGCCTTTACTGTGCATCTCTGGACACATGTGTTTCTGGGTTAGTCCCTTCTTCAGCAGAGAACATATTTGTGGGGTGCTGGGAATGCTGCCATAAATCACCCGGTTTCAGTACCTCTTTCCTGGCATGCTGGTGCCTGCTCCAGAGCTCGTCAGCCCAGTAGCTCAAGGGAGCCTTTAAAGTCACAAACAGTTAGGAGCGCACCTGCCTGACATCCCAGCAATTAATCTGCCCCATTGCATCATGGTAGATGTAGTATCTTCAAAAAACGAACTCCATTAATTTTTAAATATTTCACCTTTAAGTAGGTACAGCCTTTACTGTGCATCTCTGGACACATGTGTTTCTGGGTTAGTCCCTTCTTCAGCAGAGAACATATTTGTGGGGTGCTGGGAATGCTGCCATAAATCACCCGGTTTCAGTACCTCTTTCCTGGCATGCTGGTGCCTGCTCCAGAGCTCGTCAGCCCAGTAGCTCAAGGGAGCCTTTAAAGTCACAAACAGTTAGGAGCGCACCTGCCTGACATCCCAGCAATTAATCTGCCCCATTGCATCATGGTAGATGTAGTATCTTCAAAAAACGAACTCCATTAATTTTTAAATATTTCACCTTTAAGTAGGTACAGCCTTTACTGTGCATCTCTGGACACATGTGTTTCTGGGTTAGTCCCTTCTTCAGCAGAGAACATATTTGTGGGGTGCTGGGAATGCTGCCATAAATCACCCGGTTTCAGTACCTCTTTCCTGGCATGCTGGTGCCTGCTCCAGAGCTCGTCAGCCCAGTAGCTCAAGGGAGCCTTTAAAGTCACAAACAGTTAGGAGCGCACCTGCCTGACATCCCAGCAATTAATCTGCCCCATTGCATCATGGTAGATGTAGTATCTTCAAAAAACGAACTCCATTAATTTTTAAATATTTCACCTTTAAGTAGGTACAGCCTTTACTGTGCATCTCTGGACACATGTGTTTCTGGGTTAGTCCCTTCTTCAGCAGAGAACATATTTGTGGGGTGCTGGGAATGCTGCCATAAATCACCCGGTTTCAGTACCTCTTTCCTGGCATGCTGGTGCCTGCTCCAGAGCTCGTCAGCCCAGTAGCTCAAGGGAGCCTTTAAAGTCACAAACAGTTAGGAGCGCACCTGCCTGACATCCCAGCAATTAATCTGCCCCATTGCATCATGGTAGATGTAGTATCTTCAAAAAACGAACTCCATTAATTTTTAAATATTTCACCTTTAAGTAGGTACAGCCTTTACTGTGCATCTCTGGACACATGTGTTTCTGGGTTAGTCCCTTCTTCAGCAGAGAACATATTTGTGGGGTGCTGGGAATGCTGCCATAAATCACCCGGTTTCAGTACCTCTTTCCTGGCATGCTGGTGCCTGCTCCAGAGCTCGTCAGCCCAGTAGCTCAAGGGAGCCTTTAAAGTCACAAACAGTTAGGAGCGCACCTGCCTGACATCCCAGCAATGAATCTGCCCCATTGCATCATGGTAGATGTAGTATCTTCAAAAAACGAACTCCATTAATTTTTAAATATTTCACCTTTAAGTAGGTACAGCCTTTACTGTGCATCTCTGGACACATGTGTTTCTGGGTTAGTCCCTTCTTCAGCAGAGAACATATTTGTGGGGTGCTGGGAATGCTGCCATAAATCACCCGGTTTCAGTACCTCTTTCCTGGCATGCTGGTGCCTGCTCCAGAGCTCGTCAGCCCAGTAGCTCAAGGGAGCCTTTAAAGTCACAAACAGTTAGGAGCGCACCTGCCTGACATCCCAGCAATTCATCTGCCCCATTGCATCATGGTAGATGTAGTATCTTCAAAAAACGAACTCCATTAATTTTTAAATATTTCACCTTTAAGTAGGTACAGCCTTTACTGTGCATCTCTGGACACATGTGTTTCTGGGTTAGTCCCTTCTTCAGCAGAGAACATATTTGTGGGGTGCTGGGAATGCTGCCATAAATCACCCGGTTTCAGTACCTCTTTCCTGGCATGCTGGTGCCTGCTCCAGAGCTCGTCAGCCCAGTAGCTCAAGGGAGCCTTTAAAGTCACAAACAGTTAGGAGCGCACCTGCCTGACATCCCAGCAATTCATCTGCCCCATTGCATCATGGTAGATGTAGTATCTTCAAAAAACGAACTCCATTAATTTTTAAATATTTCACCTTTAAGTAGGTACAGCCTTTACTGTGCATCTCTGGACACATGTGTTTCTGGGTTAGTCCCTTCTTCAGCAGAGAACATATTTGTGGGGTGCTGGGAATGCTGCCATAAATCACCCGGTTTCAGTACCTCTTTCCTGGCATGCTGGTGCCTGCTCCAGAGCTCGTCAGCCCAGTAGCTCAAGGGAGCCTTTAAAGTCACAAACAGTTAGGAGCGCACCTGCCTGACATCCCAGCAATTAATCTGCCCCATTGCATCATGGTAGATGTAGTATCTTCAAAAAACGAACTCCATTAATTTTTAAATATTTCACCTTTAAGTAGGTACAGCCTTTACTGTGCATCTCTGGACACATGTGTTTCTGGGTTAGTCCCTTCTTCAGCAGAGAACATATTTGTGGGGTGCTGGGAATGCTGCCATAAATCACCCGGTTTCAGTACCTCTTTCCTGGCATGCTGGTGCCTGCTCCAGAGCTCGTCAGCCCAGTAGCTCAAGGGAGCCTTTAAAGTCACAAACAGTTAGGAGCGCACCTGCCTGACATCCCAGCAATTAATCTGCCCCATTGCATCATGGTAGATGTAGTATCTTCAAAAAACGAACTCCATTAATTTTTAAATATTTCACCTTTAAGTAGGTACAGCCTTTACTGTGCATCTCTGGACACATGTGTTTCTGGGTTAGTCCCTTCTTCAGCAGAGAACATATTTGTGGGGTGCTGGGAATGCTGCCATAAATCACCCGGTTTCAGTACCTCTTTCCTGGCATGCTGGTGCCTGCTCCAGAGCTCGTCAGCCCAGTAGCTCAAGGGAGCCTTTAAAGTCACAAACAGTTAGGAGCGCACCTGCCTGACATCCCAGCAATTAATCTGCCCCATTGCATCATGGTAGATGTAGTATCTTCAAAAAACGAACTCCATTAATTTTTAAATATTTCACCTTTAAGTAGGTACAGCCTTTACTGTGCATCTCTGGACACATGTGTTTCTGGGTTAGTCCCTTCTTCAGCAGAGAACATATTTGTGGGGTGCTGGGAATGCTGCCATAAATCACCCGGTTTCAGTACCTCTTTCCTGGCATGCTGGTGCCTGCTCCAGAGCTCGTCAGCCCAGTAGCTCAAGGGAGCCTTTAAAGTCACAAACAGTTAGGAGCGCACCTGCCTGACATCCCAGCAATTAATCTGCCCCATTGCATCATGGTAGATGTAGTATCTTCAAAAAACGAACTCCATTAATTTTTAAATATTTCACCTTTAAGTAGGTACAGCCTTTACTGTGCATCTCTGGACACATGTGTTTCTGGGTTAGTCCCTTCTTCAGCAGAGAACATATTTGTGGGGTGCTGGGAATGCTGCCATAAATCACCCGGTTTCAGTACCTCTTTCCTGGCATGCTGGTGCCTGCTCCAGAGCTCGTCAGCCCAGTAGCTCAAGGGAGCCTTTAAAGTCACAAACAGTTAGGAGCGCACCTGCCTGACATCCCAGCAATTAATCTGCCCCATTGCATCATGGTAGATGTAGTATCTTCAAAAAACGAACTCCATTAATTTTTAAATATTTCACCTTTAAGTAGGTACAGCCTTTACTGTGCATCTCTGGACACATGTGTTTCTGGGTTAGTCCCTTCTTCAGCAGAGAACATATTTGTGGGGTGCTGGGAATGCTGCCATAAATCACCCGGTTTCAGTACCTCTTTCCTGGCATGCTGGTGCCTGCTCCAGAGCTCGTCAGCCCAGTAGCTCAAGGGAGCCTTTAAAGTCACAAACAGTTAGGAGCGCACCTGCCTGACATCCCAGCAATTAATCTGCCCCATTGCATCATGGTAGATGTAGTATCTTCAAAAAACGAACTCCATTAATTTTTAAATATTTCACCTTTAAGTAGGTACAGCCTTTACTGTGCATCTCTGGACACATGTGTTTCTGGGTTAGTCCCTTCTTCAGCAGAGAACATATTTGTGGGGTGCTGGGAATGCTGCCATAAATCACCCGGTTTCAGTACCTCTTTCCTGGCATGCTGGTGCCTGCTCCAGAGCTCGTCAGCCCAGTAGCTCAAGGGAGCCTTTAAAGTCACAAACAGTTAGGAGCGCACCTGCCTGACATCCCAGCAATTCATCTGCCCCATTGCATCATGGTAGATGTAGTATCTTCAAAAAACGAACTCCATTAATTTTTAAATATTTCACCTTTAAGTAGGTACAGCCTTTACTGTGCATCTCTGGACACATGTGTTTCTGGGTTAGTCCCTTCTTCAGCAGAGAACATATTTGTGGGGTGCTGGGAATGCTGCCATAAATCACCCGGTTTCAGTACCTCTTTCCTGGCATGCTGGTGCCTGCTCCAGAGCTCGTCAGCCCAGTAGCTCAAGGGAGCCTTTAAAGTCACAAACAGTTAGGAGCGCACCTGCCTGACATCCCAGCAATTAATCTGCCCCATTGCATCATGGTAGATGTAGTATCTTCAAAAAACGAACTCCATTAATTTTTAAATATTTCACCTTTAAGTAGGTACAGCCTTTACTGTGCATCTCTGGACACATGTGTTTCTGGGTTAGTCCCTTCTTCAGCAGAGAACATATTTGTGGGGTGCTGGGAATGCTGCCATAAATCACCCGGTTTCAGTACCTCTTTCCTGGCATGCTGGTGCCTGCTCCAGAGCTCGTCAGCCCAGTAGCTCAAGGGAGCCTTTAAAGTCACAAACAGTTAGGAGCGCACCTGCCTGACATCCCAGCAATTCATCTGCCCCATTGCATCATGGTAGATGTAGTATCTTCAAAAAACGAACTCCATTAATTTTTAAATATTTCACCTTTAAGTAGGTACAGCCTTTACTGTGCATCTCTGGACACATGTGTTTCTGGGTTAGTCCCTTCTTCAGCAGAGAACATATTTGTGGGGTGCTGGGAATGCTGCCATAAATCACCCGGTTTCAGTACCTCTTTCCTGGCATGCTGGTGCCTGCTCCAGAGCTCGTCAGCCCAGTAGCTCAAGGGAGCCTTTAAAGTCACAAACAGTTAGGAGCGCACCTGCCTGACATCCCAGCAATTAATCTGCCCCATTGCATCATGGTAGATGTAGTATCTTCAAAAAACGAACTCCATTAATTTTTAAATATTTCACCTTTAAGTAGGTACAGCCTTTACTGTGCATCTCTGGACACATGTGTTTCTGGGTTAGTCCCTTCTTCAGCAGAGAACATATTTGTGGGGTGCTGGGAATGCTGCCATAAATCACCCGGTTTCAGTACCTCTTTCCTGGCATGCTGGTGCCTGCTCCAGAGCTCGTCAGCCCAGTAGCTCAAGGGAGCCTTTAAAGTCACAAACAGTTAGGAGCGCACCTGCCTGACATCCCAGCAATTAATCTGCCCCATTGCATCATGGTAGATGTAGTATCTTCAAAAAACGAACTCCATTAATTTTTAAATATTTCACCTTTAAGTAGGTACAGCCTTTACTGTGCATCTCTGGACACATGTGTTTCTGGGTTAGTCCCTTCTTCAGCAGAGAACATATTTGTGGGGTGCTGGGAATGCTGCCATAAATCACCCGGTTTCAGTACCTCTTTCCTGGCATGCTGGTGCCTGCTCCAGAGCTCGTCAGCCCAGTAGCTCAAGGGAGCCTTTAAAGTCACAAACAGTTAGGAGCGCACCTGCCTGACATCCCAGCAATTAATCTGCCCCATTGCATCATGGTAGATGTAGTATCTTCAAAAAACGAACCCCATTAATTTTTAAATATTTCACCTTTAAGTAGGTACAGCCTTTACTGTGCATCTCTGGACACATGTGTTTCTGGGTTAGTCCCTTCTTCAGCAGAGAACATATTTGTGGGGTGCTGGGAATGCTGCCATAAATCACCCGGTTTCAGTACCTCTTTCCTGGCATGCTGGTGCCTGCTCCAGAGCTCGTCAGCCCAGTAGCTCAAGGGAGCCTTTAAAGTCACAAACAGTTAGGAGCGCACCTGCCTGACATCCCAGCAATTAATCTGCCCCATTGCATCATGGTAGATGTAGTATCTTCAAAAAACGAACTCCATTAATTTTTAAATATTTCACCTTTAAGTAGGTACAGCCTTTACTGTGCATCTCTGGACACATGTGTTTCTGGGTTAGTCCCTTCTTCAGCAGAGAACATATTTGTGGGGTGCTGGGAATGCTGCCATAAATCACCCGGTTTCAGTACCTCTTTCCTGGCATGCTGGTGCCTGCTCCAGAGCTCGTCAGCCCAGTAGCTCAAGGGAGCCTTTAAAGTCACAAACAGTTAGGAGCGCACCTGCCTGACATCCCAGCAATTAATCTGCCCCATTGCATCATGGTAGATGTAGTATCTTCAAAAAACGAACTCCATTAATTTTTAAATATTTCACCTTTAAGTAGGTACAGCCTTTACTGTGCATCTCTGGACACATGTGTTTCTGGGTTAGTCCCTTCTTCAGCAGAGAACATATTTGTGGGGTGCTGGGAATGCTGCCATAAATCACCCGGTTTCAGTACCTCTTTCCTGGCATGCTGGTGCCTGCTCCAGAGCTCGTCAGCCCAGTAGCTCAAGGGAGCCTTTAAAGTCACAAACAGTTAGGAGCGCACCTGCCTGACATCCCAGCAATTCATCTGCCCCATTGCATCATGGTAGATGTAGTATCTTCAAAAAACGAACTCCATTAATTTTTAAATATTTCACCTTTAAGTAGGTACAGCCTTTACTGTGCATCTCTGGACACATGTGTTTCTGGGTTAGTCCCTTCTTCAGCAGAGAACATATTTGTGGGGTGCTGGGAATGCTGCCATAAATCACCCGGTTTCAGTACCTCTTTCCTGGCATGCTGGTGCCTGCTCCAGAGCTCGTCAGCCCAGTAGCTCAAGGGAGCCTTTAAAGTCACAAACAGTTAGGAGCGCACCTGCCTGACATCCCAGCAATTCATCTGCCCCATTGCATCATGGTAGATGTAGTATCTTCAAAAAACGAACTCCATTAATTTTTAAATATTTCACCTTTAAGTAGGTACAGCCTTTACTGTGCATCTCTGGACACATGTGTTTCTGGGTTAGTCCCTTCTTCAGCAGAGAACATATTTGTGGGGTGCTGGGAATGCTGCCATAAATCACCCGGTTTCAGTACCTCTTTCCTGGCATGCTGGTGCCTGCTCCAGAGCTCGTCAGCCCAGTAGCTCAAGGGAGCCTTTAAAGTCACAAACAGTTAGGAGCGCACCTGCCTGACATCCCAGCAATTAATCTGCCCCATTGCATCATGGTAGATGTAGTATCTTCAAAAAACGAACTCCATTAATTTTTAAATATTTCACCTTTAAGTAGGTACAGCCTTTACTGTGCATCTCTGGACACATGTGTTTCTGGGTTAGTCCCTTCTTCAGCAGAGAACATATTTGTGGGGTGCTGGGAATGCTGCCATAAATCACCCGGTTTCAGTACCTCTTTCCTGGCATGCTGGTGCCTGCTCCAGAGCTCGTCAGCCCAGTAGCTCAAGGGAGCCTTTAAAGTCACAAACAGTTAGGAGCGCACCTGCCTGACATCCCAGCAATTAATCTGCCCCATTGCATCATGGTAGATGTAGTATCTTCAAAAAACGAACTCCATTAATTTTTAAATATTTCACCTTTAAGTAGGTACAGCCTTTACTGTGCATCTCTGGACACATGTGTTTCTGGGTTAGTCCCTTCTTCAGCAGAGAACATATTTGTGGGGTGCTGGGAATGCTGCCATAAATCACCCGGTTTCAGTACCTCTTTCCTGGCATGCTGGTGCCTGCTCCAGAGCTCGTCAGCCCAGTAGCTCAAGGGAGCCTTTAAAGTCACAAACAGTTAGGAGCGCACCTGCCTGACATCCCAGCAATTAATCTGCCCCATTGCATCATGGTAGATGTAGTATCTTCAAAAAACGAACTCCATTAATTTTTAAATATTTCACCTTTAAGTAGGTACAGCCTTTACTGTGCATCTCTGGACACATGTGTTTCTGGGTTAGTCCCTTCTTCAGCAGAGAACATATTTGTGGGGTGCTGGGAATGCTGCCATAAATCACCCGGTTTCAGTACCTCTTTCCTGGCATGCTGGTGCCTGCTCCAGAGCTCGTCAGCCCAGTAGCTCAAGGGAGCCTTTAAAGTCACAAACAGTTAGGAGCGCACCTGCCTGACATCCCAGCAATTCATCTGCCCCATTGCATCATGGTAGATGTAGTATCTTCAAAAAACGAACTCCATTAATTTTTAAATATTTCACCTTTAAGTAGGTACAGCCTTTACTGTGCATCTCTGGACACATGTGTTTCTGGGTTAGTCCCTTCTTCAGCAGAGAACATATTTGTGGGGTGCTGGGAATGCTGCCATAAATCACCCGGTTTCAGTACCTCTTTCCTGGCATGCTGGTGCCTGCTCCAGAGCTCGTCAGCCCAGTAGCTCAAGGGAGCCTTTAAAGTCACAAACAGTTAGGAGCGCACCTGCCTGACATCCCAGCAATTCATCTGCCCCATTGCATCATGGTAGATGTAGTATCTTCAAAAAACGAACTCCATTAATTTTTAAATATTTCACCTTTAAGTAGGTACAGCCTTTACTGTGCATCTCTGGACACATGTGTTTCTGGGTTAGTCCCTTCTTCAGCAGAGAACATATTTGTGGGGTGCTGGGAATGCTGCCATAAATCACCCGGTTTCAGTACCTCTTTCCTGGCATGCTGGTGCCTGCTCCAGAGCTCGTCAGCCCAGTAGCTCAAGGGAGCCTTTAAAGTCACAAACAGTTAGGAGCGCACCTGCCTGACATCCCAGCAATTAATCTGCCCCATTGCATCATGGTAGATGTAGTATCTTCAAAAAACGAACTCCATTAATTTTTAAATATTTCACCTTTAAGTAGGTACAGCCTTTACTGTGCATCTCTGGACACATGTGTTTCTGGGTTAGTCCCTTCTTCAGCAGAGAACATATTTGTGGGGTGCTGGGAATGCTGCCATAAATCACCCGGTTTCAGTACCTCTTTCCTGGCATGCTGGTGCCTGCTCCAGAGCTCGTCAGCCCAGTAGCTCAAGGGAGCCTTTAAAGTCACAAACAGTTAGGAGCGCACCTGCCTGACATCCCAGCAATTAATCTGCCCCATTGCATCATGGTAGATGTAGTATCTTCAAAAAACGAACTCCATTAATTTTTAAATATTTCACCTTTAAGTAGGTACAGCCTTTACTGTGCATCTCTGGACACATGTGTTTCTGGGTTAGTCCCTTCTTCAGCAGAGAACATATTTGTGGGGTGCTGGGAATGCTGCCATAAATCACCCGGTTTCAGTACCTCTTTCCTGGCATGCTGGTGCCTGCTCCAGAGCTCGTCAGCCCAGTAGCTCAAGGGAGCCTTTAAAGTCACAAACAGTTAGGAGCGCACCTGCCTGACATCCCAGCAATTAATCTGCCCCATTGCATCATGGTAGATGTAGTATCTTCAAAAAACGAACTCCATTAATTTTTAAATATTTCACCTTTAAGTAGGTACAGCCTTTACTGTGCATCTCTGGACACATGTGTTTCTGGGTTAGTCCCTTCTTCAGCAGAGAACATATTTGTGGGGTGCTGGGAATGCTGCCATAAATCACCCGGTTTCAGTACCTCTTTCCTGGCATGCTGGTGCCTGCTCCAGAGCTCGTCAGCCCAGTAGCTCAAGGGAGCCTTTAAAGTCACAAACAGTTAGGAGCGCACCTGCCTGACATCCCAGCAATTAATCTGCCCCATTGCATCATGGTAGATGTAGTATCTTCAAAAAACGAACTCCATTAATTTTTAAATATTTCACCTTTAAGTAGGTACAGCCTTTACTGTGCATCTCTGGACACATGTGTTTCTGGGTTAGTCCCTTCTTCAGCAGAGAACATATTTGTGGGGTGCTGGGAATGCTGCCATAAATCACCCGGTTTCAGTACCTCTTTCCTGGCATGCTGGTGCCTGCTCCAGAGCTCGTCAGCCCAGTAGCTCAAGGGAGCCTTTAAAGTCACAAACAGTTAGGAGCGCACCTGCCTGACATCCCAGCAATTAATCTGCCCCATTGCATCATGGTAGATGTAGTATCTTCAAAAAACGAACTCCATTAATTTTTTAATATTTCACCTTTAAGTAGGTACAGCCTTTACTGTGCATCTCTGGACACATGTGTTTCTGGGTTAGTCCCTTCTTCAGCAGAGAACATATTTGTGGGGTGCTGGGAATGCTGCCATAAATCACCCGGTTTCAGTACCTCTTTCCTGGCATGCTGGTGCCTGCTCCAGAGCTCGTCAGCCCAGTAGCTCAAGGGAGCCTTTAAAGTCACAAACAGTTAGGAGCGCACCTGCCTGACATCCCAGCAATTAATCTGCCCCATTGCATCATGGTAGATGTAGTATCTTCAAAAAACGAACTCCATTAATTTTTAAATATTTCACCTTTAAGTAGGTACAGCCTTTACTGTGCATCTCTGGACACATGTGTTTCTGGGTTAGTCCCTTCTTCAGCAGAGAACATATTTGTGGGGTGCTGGGAATGCTGCCATAAATCACCCGGTTTCAGTACCTCTTTCCTGGCATGCTGGTGCCTGCTCCAGAGCTCGTCAGCCCAGTAGCTCAAGGGAGCCTTTAAAGTCACAAACAGTTAGGAGCGCACCTGCCTGACATCCCAGCAATTAATCTGCCCCATTGCATCATGGTAGATGTAGTATCTTCAAAAAACGAACTCCATTAATTTTTAAATATTTCACCTTTAAGTAGGTACAGCCTTTACTGTGCATCTCTGGACACATGTGTTTCTGGGTTAGTCCCTTCTTCAGCAGAGAACATATTTGTGGGGTGCTGGGAATGCTGCCATAAATCACCCGGTTTCAGTACCTCTTTCCTGGCATGCTGGTGCCTGCTCCAGAGCTCGTCAGCCCAGTAGCTCAAGGGAGCCTTTAAAGTCACAAACAGTTAGGAGCGCACCTGCCTGACATCCCAGCAATTAATCTGCCCCATTGCATCATGGTAGATGTAGTATCTTCAAAAAACGAACTCCATTAATTTTTAAATATTTCACCTTTAAGTAGGTACAGCCTTTACTGTGCATCTCTGGACACATGTGTTTCTGGGTTAGTCCCTTCTTCAGCAGAGAACATATTTGTGGGGTGCTGGGAATGCTGCCATAAATCACCCGGTTTCAGTACCTCTTTCCTGGCATGCTGGTGCCTGCTCCAGAGCTCGTCAGCCCAGTAGCTCAAGGGAGCCTTTAAAGTCACAAACAGTTAGGAGCGCACCTGCCTGACATCCCAGCAATTAATCTGCCCCATTGCATCATGGTAGATGTAGTATCTTCAAAAAACGAACTCCATTAATTTTTAAATATTTCACCTTTAAGTAGGTACAGCCTTTACTGTGCATCTCTGGACACATGTGTTTCTGGGTTAGTCCCTTCTTCAGCAGAGAACATATTTGTGGGGTGCTGGGAATGCTGCCATAAATCACCCGGTTTCAGTACCTCTTTCCTGGCATGCTGGTGCCTGCTCCAGAGCTCGTCAGCCCAGTAGCTCAAGGGAGCCTTTAAAGTCACAAACAGTTAGGAGCGCACCTGCCTGACATCCCAGCAATTCATCTGCCCCATTGCATCATGGTAGATGTAGTATCTTCAAAAAACGAACTCCATTAATTTTTAAATATTTCACCTTTAAGTAGGTACAGCCTTTACTGTGCATCTCTGGACACATGTGTTTCTGGGTTAGTCCCTTCTTCAGCAGAGAACATATTTGTGGGGTGCTGGGAATGCTGCCATAAATCACCCGGTTTCAGTACCTCTTTCCTGGCATGCTGGTGCCTGCTCCAGAGCTCGTCAGCCCAGTAGCTCAAGGGAGCCTTTAAAGTCACAAACAGTTAGGAGCGCACCTGCCTGACATCCCAGCAATTCATCTGCCCCATTGCATCATGGTAGATGTAGTATCTTCAAAAAACGAACTCCATTAATTTTTAAATATTTCACCTTTAAGTAGGTACAGCCTTTACTGTGCATCTCTGGACACATGTGTTTCTGGGTTAGTCCCTTCTTCAGCAGAGAACATATTTGTGGGGTGCTGGGAATGCTGCCATAAATCACCCGGTTTCAGTACCTCTTTCCTGGCATGCTGGTGCCTGCTCCAGAGCTCGTCAGCCCAGTAGCTCAAGGGAGCCTTTAAAGTCACAAACAGTTAGGAGCGCACCTGCCTGACATCCCAGCAATTAATCTGCCCCATTGCATCATGGTAGATGTAGTATCTTCAAAAAACGAACTCCATTAATTTTTAAATATTTCACCTTTAAGTAGGTACAGCCTTTACTGTGCATCTCTGGACACATGTGTTTCTGGGTTAGTCCCTTCTTCAGCAGAGAACATATTTGTGGGGTGCTGGGAATGCTGCCATAAATCACCCGGTTTCAGTACCTCTTTCCTGGCATGCTGGTGCCTGCTCCAGAGCTCGTCAGCCCAGTAGCTCAAGGGAGCCTTTAAAGTCACAAACAGTTAGGAGCGCACCTGCCTGACATCCCAGCAATTCATCTGCCCCATTGCATCATGGTAGATGTAGTATCTTCAAAAAACGAACTCCATTAATTTTTAAATATTTCACCTTTAAGTAGGTACAGCCTTTACTGTGCATCTCTGGACACATGTGTTTCTGGGTTAGTCCCTTCTTCAGCAGAGAACATATTTGTGGGGTGCTGGGAATGCTGCCATAAATCACCCGGTTTCAGTACCTCTTTCCTGGCATGCTGGTGCCTGCTCCAGAGCTCGTCAGCCCAGTAGCTCAAGGGAGCCTTTAAAGTCACAAACAGTTAGGAGCGCACCTGCCTGACATCCCAGCAATTAATCTGCCCCATTGCATCATGGTAGATGTAGTATCTTCAAAAAACGAACTCCATTAATTTTTAAATATTTCACCTTTAAGTAGGTACAGCCTTTACTGTGCATCTCTGGACACATGTGTTTCTGGGTTAGTCCCTTCTTCAGCAGAGAACATATTTGTGGGGTGCTGGGAATGCTGCCATAAATCACCCGGTTTCAGTACCTCTTTCCTGGCATGCTGGTGCCTGCTCCAGAGCTCGTCAGCCCAGTAGCTCAAGGGAGCCTTTAAAGTCACAAACAGTTAGGAGCGCACCTGCCTGACATCCCAGCAATTAATCTGCCCCATTGCATCATGGTAGATGTAGTATCTTCAAAAAACGAACTCCATTAATTTTTTAATATTTCACCTTTAAGTAGGTACAGCCTTTACTGTGCATCTCTGGACACATGTGTTTCTGGGTTAGTCCCTTCTTCAGCAGAGAACATATTTGTGGGGTGCTGGGAATGCTGCCATAAATCACCCGGTTTCAGTACCTCTTTCCTGGCATGCTGGTGCCTGCTCCAGAGCTCGTCAGCCCAGTAGCTCAAGGGAGCCTTTAAAGTCACAAACAGTTAGGAGCGCACCTGCCTGACATCCCAGCAATTAATCTGCCCCATTGCATCATGGTAGATGTAGTATCTTCAAAAAACGAACTCCATTAATTTTTAAATATTTCACCTTTAAGTAGGTACAGCCTTTACTGTGCATCTCTGGACACATGTGTTTCTGGGTTAGTCCCTTCTTCAGCAGAGAACATATTTGTGGGGTGCTGGGAATGCTGCCATAAATCACCCGGTTTCAGTACCTCTTTCCTGGCATGCTGGTGCCTGCTCCAGAGCTCGTCAGCCCAGTAGCTCAAGGGAGCCTTTAAAGTCACAAACAGTTAGGAGCGCACCTGCCTGACATCCCAGCAATTAATCTGCCCCATTGCATCATGGTAGATGTAGTATCTTCAAAAAACGAACTCCATTAATTTTTAAATATTTCACCTTTAAGTAGGTACAGCCTTTACTGTGCATCTCTTGCTGGGATGTCAGGCAGGTGCGCTCCTAACTGTTTGTGACTTTAAAGGCTCCCTTGAGCTACTGGGCTGACGAGCTCTGGAGCAGGCACCAGCATGCCAGGAAAGAGGTACTGAAACCGGGTGATTTATGGCAGCATTCCCAGCACCCCACAAATATGTTCTCTGCTGAAGAAGGGACTAACCCAGAAACACATGTGTCCAGAGATGCACAGTAAAGGCTGTACCTACTTAAAGGTGAAATATTTAAAAATTAATGGAGTTCGTTTTTTGAAGATACTACATCTACCATGATGCAATGGGGCAGATTAATTGCTGGGATGTCAGGCAGGTGCGCTCCTAACTGTTTGTGACTTTAAAGGCTCCCTTGAGCTACTGGGCTGACGAGCTCTGGAGCAGGCACCAGCATGCCAGGAAAGAGGTACTGAAACCGGGTGATTTATGGCAGCATTCCCAGCACCCCACAAATATGTTCTCTGCTGAAGAAGGGACTAACCCAGAAACACATGTGTCCAGAGATGCACAGTAAAGGCTGTACCTACTTAAAGGTGAAATATTTAAAAATTAATGGAGTTCGTTTTTTGAAGATACTACATCTACCATGATGCAATGGGGCAGATGAATTGCTGGGATGTCAGGCAGGTGCGCTCCTAACTGTTTGTGACTTTAAAGGCTCCCTTGAGCTACTGGGCTGACGAGCTCTGGAGCAGGCACCAGCATGCCAGGAAAGAGGTACTGAAACCGGGTGATTTATGGCAGCATTCCCAGCACCCCACAAATATGTTCTCTGCTGAAGAAGGGACTAACCCAGAAACACATGTGTCCAGAGATGCACAGTAAAGGCTGTACCTACTTAAAGGTGAAATATTTAAAAATTAATGGAGTTCGTTTTTTGAAGATACTACATCTACCATGATGCAATGGGGCAGATTAATTGCTGGGATGTCAGGCAGGTGCGCTCCTAACTGTTTGTGACTTTAAAGGCTCCCTTGAGCTACTGGGCTGACGAGCTCTGGAGCAGGCACCAGCATGCCAGGAAAGAGGTACTGAAACCGGGTGATTTATGGCAGCATTCCCAGCACCCCACAAATATGTTCTCTGCTGAAGAAGGGACTAACCCAGAAACACATGTGTCCAGAGATGCACAGTAAAGGCTGTACCTACTTAAAGGTGAAATATTTAAAAATTAATGGAGTTCGTTTTTTGAAGATACTACATCTACCATGATGCAATGGGGCAGATTAATTGCTGGGATGTCAGGCAGGTGCGCTCCTAACTGTTTGTGACTTTAAAGGCTCCCTTGAGCTACTGGGCTGACGAGCTCTGGAGCAGGCACCAGCATGCCAGGAAAGAGGTACTGAAACCGGGTGATTTATGGCAGCATTCCCAGCACCCCACAAATATGTTCTCTGCTGAAGAAGGGACTAACCCAGAAACACATGTGTCCAGAGATGCACAGTAAAGGCTGTACCTACTTAAAGGTGAAATATTTAAAAATTAATGGAGTTCGTTTTTTGAAGATACTACATCTACCATGATGCAATGGGGCAGATTAATTGCTGGGATGTCAGGCAGGTGCGCTCCTAACTGTTTGTGACTTTAAAGGCTCCCTTGAGCTACTGGGCTGACGAGCTCTGGAGCAGGCACCAGCATGCCAGGAAAGAGGTACTGAAACCGGGTGATTTATGGCAGCATTCCCAGCACCCCACAAATATGTTCTCTGCTGAAGAAGGGACTAACCCAGAAACACATGTGTCCAGAGATGCACAGTAAAGGCTGTACCTACTTAAAGGTGAAATATTTAAAAATTAATGGAGTTCGTTTTTTGAAGATACTACATCTACCATGATGCAATGGGGCAGATTAATTGCTGGGATGTCAGGCAGGTGCGCTCCTAACTGTTTGTGACTTTAAAGGCTCCCTTGAGCTACTGGGCTGACGAGCTCTGGAGCAGGCACCAGCATGCCAGGAAAGAGGTACTGAAACCGGGTGATTTATGGCAGCATTCCCAGCACCCCACAAATATGTTCTCTGCTGAAGAAGGGACTAACCCAGAAACACATGTGTCCAGAGATGCACAGTAAAGGCTGTACCTACTTAAAGGTGAAATATTTAAAAATTAATGGAGTTCGTTTTTTGAAGATACTACATCTACCATGATGCAATGGGGCAGATTAATTGCTGGGATGTCAGGCAGGTGCGCTCCTAACTGTTTGTGACTTTAAAGGCTCCCTTGAGCTACTGGGCTGACGAGCTCTGGAGCAGGCACCAGCATGCCAGGAAAGAGGTACTGAAACCGGGTGATTTATGGCAGCATTCCCAGCACCCCACAAATATGTTCTCTGCTGAAGAAGGGACTAACCCAGAAACACATGTGTCCAGAGATGCACAGTAAAGGCTGTACCTACTTAAAGGTGAAATATTTAAAAATTAATGGAGTTCGTTTTTTGAAGATACTACTTCTACCATGATGCAATGGGGCAGATTAATTGCTGGGATGTCAGGCAGGTGCGCTCCTAACTGTTTGTGACTTTAAAGGCTCCCTTGAGCTACTGGGCTGACGAGCTCTGGAGCAGGCACCAGCATGCCAGGAAAGAGGTACTGAAACCGGGTGATTTATGGCAGCATTCCCAGCACCCCACAAATATGTTCTCTGCTGAAGAAGGGACTAACCCAGAAACACATGTGTCCAGAGATGCACAGTAAAGGCTGTACCTACTTAAAGGTGAAATATTTAAAAATTAATGGAGTTCGTTTTTTGAAGATACTACATCTACCATGATGCAATGGGGCAGATTAATTGCTGGGATGTCAGGCAGGTGCGCTCCTAACTGTTTGTGACTTTAAAGGCTCCCTTGAGCTATTGGGCTGACGAGCTCTGGAGCAGGCACCAGCAGGCCAGGGAAGAGGTACTGAAACCGGGTGATTTATGGCAGCATTCCCAGCACCCCGCAAATATGTTCTCTGCTGAAGAAGGGACTAACCCAGAAACACATGTGTCCAGAGATGCACAGTAAAGGCTGTACCTACTTAAAGGTGAAATATTTAAAAATTAATGGAGTTCGTTTTTTGAAGATACTACATCTACCATGATGCAATGGGGCAGATTAATTGCTGGGATGTCAGGCAGGTGCGCTCCTAACTGTTTGTGACTTTAAAGGCTCCCTTGAGCTATTGGGCTGACGAGCTCTGGAGCAGGCACCAGCAGGCCAGGGAAGAGGTACTGAAACCGGGTGATTTATGGCAGCATTCCCAGCACCCCGCAAATATGTTCTCTGCTGAAGAAGGGACTAACCCAGAAACACATGTGTCCAGAGATGCACAGTAAAGGCTGTACCTACTTAAAGGTGAAATATTTAAAAATTAATGGAGTTCGTTTTTTGAAGATACTACATCTACCATGATGCAATGGGGCAGATTAATTGCTGGGATGTCAGGCAGGTGCGCTCCTAACTGTTTGGGATTTTACCAAGAGTTTATCCAGGAGAGCTACCTCCATCCCTCCATTATTAAATTACCATGAGCGAGCGCTGGAAGTAATTTTGCTCTCATTATTGTTCTTAGCGGTTTAAGGGTATGCTCACAGATGGTCCTTGCTAGGATTCCAAAGGCATGAATGAGTGCTTGTGCTTTGTTTTTTATCACTTCCCTGTGAGACGCATAATTGACTCATGAATCTACTGTGACCCCTAAATACCTGTTGGCGACCACTTAATCTATTATCTTATCATTTAAATACCATTTACAATCATTTTTGTTTTAATCTGGTTTATTTCCAATTCACTTGTTTTTGTATATCCTCCTAGCTTATTCATCAAATTTTGCATACCTATTCTGGTGTGGCTAAGCAATATCAGGTTATCCGCATACAGCAGGTTGCATAGGTGATGACCACCATGGGTGGGTGGATGGGCAGACTGGTTATTTAGCATTGTAGCAAGTCTGCAGTATAAAGATTGAAGAGAATTGGTGCTAACACGCAGCCTTGTTTTAAACCAATTGTTGTTTTGACTGCTGTAGATTGGTGGCGCCCTCCTCAAGTTTAACCTTCACCCATGTATTGGAGTAAAGTAATCTAATAGCACTTAAAATGGTTGAGGGCATCCCCCATTGCTGTAATTTTGTTCATAATTTAGGTAAATAGTCATAAGCTGCTTTAAAGTCAACAAAGCACAAGTATAATGGGGTCATTGTTTCCTTTGCTCTATTGATGATCAGACCCAGCACCATGAGATTTGTTATTGTATCCTGGTTCTTAAAAAAAACCAATTTCATTTATGGGAAGTATGGCACTATCTAGTTCCCATGACTCTAAATGCTGCAACAAACATACAAAAAAGTATTTAAGGTCCACATCTAGGAGGGCAATTAATCTGTAATTGCTGGGAGAGGCGGCCTTCTCTCCCTTATAAATGGGGTGAATTATTAAGCTCTCCCAACTTGCCGGAAGTATTCCGGTTGACAAGAAGTGGTTAAACATTGCAGCCAGGAAATCCGCGCTTGTGGTAGTCCATTGGGGCCACGTACACCATCAGATTGCAATCTTCCAATGATCTTTGTTATCTCTGATGCTGTAACTACCAAGGTGTTCAAGTCATCAGATTCCTGGGTAATATTCTCCTACTAAGTTGGCTCAACTCCTATAGTAGGGATTTTCCTAAAATGTCACTTCAAGTGATTAACCCAGGCTTCCTCGGTTACGTTAGCAGTGTGGGCTGCTTTTGGACCTTTTTCAATAGAGTTAATCAATTTCCCAAAACATTTTGAGTGTGGTGGTCCTGACGCATAGTGCAGTTTGGTCCATAGTGTTTCCTGCTGGAGATTTTTGAAGGACCATATTTCCTGTTTTAGCAGTTTCCTTTGTTCCTGGAGGAATGTTCCACCCTCTGGAGATTTGCGCAGTTGCCTCAGCAGCCTACATACAGATGTTTTCCCTATGAGGACTGCGCGTGGTATCTGTACGCCCTTATGGTATCCCAGCTGGGCTCCCTTTTTTTAGTTGCCTTGGCTTGTAAGATCCTTAGCAAAGGCCTCCCAGACCATTATCAAATGTGTGGTTCCCGTGACCATGGAATCCAATATGGCAGCGCCTCTTCTGCTTGACTTTTGATAGAATTGGATGACCATTTTAAGTGCTTGAGATTTTCAGTGCCGAGATCTCTCTTAAGGAATACCACTTTCTTTGGCTTATACACTGTGGATCGTATCTTAATTATCTGTGGTTTGTGATCACTTTCCGGTCTGTCCATGATTCTAAAATCACTCACATGCTTATATAGGGAAGGATTAACTAGTGTGTAATCTAGATGTGTTACCACCTTTCTGGAGGATCTTGTCCATGCAGGGAGAATATCTGTCGGATCCCCACCATTTAGCATGAATAGGCCAACGGTCTCACATGTCTTTACTTATTTCTCTCCAATCTTATCTTTCTTTTTGTTTGGTGGAATAGTTTGTCTTGGTACTGCTGCTACTGTTTATATGTGTTCCTGTCTTGGATTATGGAATAAATTGAGGCTGAAATCACCTGAAATTAACCAGTATGCAGGATTTATTAAACTTTTGATATGAAGCAGATGTTTTATCAAATTATTGGCTTCAGCAGGTTTCTTTTTTGGGTTGATGTATGTGTTGATTAATGTCAGTGGTTCATGTATGTTTTTTCCCCAACCATCTAATCGAACCAGCAGGAATGGTACATCTTCCACAATAAGTTCTGATGTCTTAACCAGTATATTTGTAACTCACACTGGATGTCCCACTTGCCCCACGGAAAACTGACCATGGCCCTGTGTCTTTGTTGGGCAGATAGTCCTCTGTTAATAGATAAGGATATCAATCCCCTTGGTATGTGGCGACCTTAATGCTCCAAGCTCTTAGGTACTCCTTCCATTCAGGGATTTGCTTGGGGAGGTCAGGGGCTAAAAAGATGACCAGTGTTGGATCTGTGTGCTGACTACCTCTTGTTTGAATACATTTTATAGCAGCAATATCTTCTGTGGACACATGTTTAAGATTTGGAACTGCTTTTATAACTCTTAAGATAAATGAGTTATTGAGCACGTCTGATGGGGATCTTGAGACAAATCTGGGATCCAGAGCAACTGAAGGTCCTTCTCCTGATTAGTAGTATTTTGATAATGTGCCAGATTTGGCTGCTGCATGGCAAAGTGCTCACTTCTTGTAGTACTTACACTGTTCAGGGTTAGAGGACTAACCCCTCCTGCCGTACAGTTCTCCGGAGCTGAGTCTTGCTGACCACTGGAGAGACCTTGACTTCCCCCAAGGGGCCATTTATTAGAGAGGGAGGTCTGTGTTCTAACGAAATCAGAGGTGTTGTGAAAGTATTTTTTAGTTCGAGAACATTCTTTGCCACTACATTTGAGTAGGACCAAGGACTGCAGTCTGATTTTTGCCTTCCCCTTGTGGCATTATCTTCCTTACTTGGTTCTTCTGAGATGGCCACAGTGGGCTTTATTAAATTTGTATGGAGGGATCAATCAGACTTCCTACCCTTTCTTACGCGTTTTCCCTCTCTCTTTGTCAATTGCAAGGTCGGAGGATTTCCAGGGTTTCTGGAAGTTCTTGCATCTAAGGAATGTGTCAGGGAGACCAGATCCTTGGGGCCTGCGCTCATTCCCAACATGTCCACAAGTAGACAGCTCCAAAACTCAGATAGAAATGTCACAGAGCCTGAGAGAGTCCAAGTGGGGGAAAAGGGGATTAGGAAGGGAACAGATGGGAAGGAGACCTGTAGGAAGCAAAAGGTTAAACAACACAATATCAAGATATAGTTACATTGACTTTCACTAGACTATGGCTCTAAGCGTTCTCATACTGTAAACATGGACAACCTAAGAAGTGACTATAACTAGACCTCAAGAAATCTAGGTACCTGGAAAAAAATCAGGAATGGGTTAATACAATGTTTCACATGAGCTTTTCATGAAATATCACATACTGTCTAGAATACAAGAACCTTCTAGAATAATGTTTCTGAACAAACATTGCATTTTTACATGAGGACAAAGACTATCTGAAACATTCCCTGGAAACAACAGGAACTGTACTAGGAAATTAATATGCACAAAGAAGGTCGCACTTTGAATTAAGCATCTTCACGGGAAATCCAATAGCTCAGGATAAATGTGTGCACCTCTATAAACACAACACACCAAAGTTTGAATTACCATGAAATTATCGCGCACACTGTAGCTGATCTAAACATCACGTTTTACATGCTAGAAGTGAATCGCGCACACTGCTGATTCAAACAAGAATATGCAAATTCCATGGAACGATCGCACAAGCTGTTGCCGCTCTGAACATCGAGGTTTACTTGCGGGAAATGAATCATGCACAGCGCTGATTCGAACAAGAATATGCAAATGCCATGAAATGATCGCGCAAGCTGTGGCCGATCTGAACATCAAGGTTTACATACGGGAAATGAATCGCGCACACTGCCGATTGGAACAAGAATATGCAAATGCCATGAAATGATTGTGCAAGCTGTGGCTGATCTGAACATCAAGGTTCACATGTGGGAAATGAATCGCGCACACTGCTGATTCGAACAAGAATATGCAAATGCCATGAAATGATCGCGCAAGCTGTGGCCGATCTGAACATCAAGGTTTACATGCGGGAAATGAATCGCACACACTGCCGATTCGAACAAGAATATGCAAATGCCATGAAATAATCGTGCAAGCTGTGGCTGATCTGAACATCAAGGTTTACATGAGAGCAATGACTCGCTCACTCTGAAAGTTTTAAAAGTAAGCCCAAAACTCGAGAGTCTTTGAGAACAGGGTAAGGGGCCCATCCCGACCTCCGCCTTACTGCCCTGCTCAAGGATCACCAATACAATGCGGGGCAGGCCTGGAACATCAAGGTAGGCCTCCAGAATAGGAGCTCAGGAAGTTGCTGCTGCTCTGCACCGGTACCCCTGAATAGTGAGCACGTGGAGCTGGGATGGCTCCCTTATATAGAATCTGGCCCAGCCCACAAACCACACACAGTCATGCTGCAGGGAAAGCTTCTAAAAGGTCCTAGAAAGGGACCACACCCTAACACACTCAGTAAGCCTGCAGCAATACCCTTACAAATGAACAGTTATTTCAAACATCAGTAATAGTGTTTTTCAAGGTTAAAGTCTGCAATGCAAAAGGTTAACATACTGCATATAAACAGAATGCATGAATTATGCTCTTGCATAAAGGCTGGGCTTTTGCATTTTTGTCGCCCGTAGAGCGTGCACCGTCCTGATGTGGACAGAATGGACCATGGCCTCAGGAGCCTCAGTGACGAGTTTGACTGCGTGGGTGTTGGCTGTTTCTGCAGGGTCCATTTTTTCAGGTGAATCCATGGGTGAGTCTGCTTGGGCTATATGCTGACTGCCCTGTGTGCTCTCTTCAGAGGGAACAGTTGTCAGCATATTAGATAACGAGTTGACGCTCCTCCGCTTAGGTGGTACAGATCTCTTTCAGTATTCCTTCCAAGGTTATCGGCAATTGAGATAATCTGTCAACCACCTTTTTGCATGAGCAGATAGTGAAATCATTAAGTTGTTTGGCTTGATCATTTGTTATCAAGGCATCTAGGGCCAGATGTAGCAAAACAAAAATTTGCGACTCACATTTTGCGAGTTGATGCGACTCGCAAAATGCGAATCGCAAATTGGAATGCAGGGAAAAAAAACGTGCCGAAATAGCGACTCGCACCCGGACTCGCAACGCAGTGTGCGAGTCCGCAGATTGCGAGGTCGCTTTTTGCGAGTGTGCAAAAAACGAACTCGCAATTAGCGAGTAGATGTCGCAAATTGCGATTACCTTGAAAATTGATTACAGGTGCAGCAGAACACTCCAGAAACCACTCCAGAACACTCTGAAAACACTTCCTGGCACATGATGATGACATCACAGCCAGGAAGTTTACTAATACACCTGGGAGGAGGCAGAACCACACCCTTTTATAACTGCCGAATTTCACACAGGACAAACAGCAGCTGCCATGGAGGGAACACCAAGGAAGAGGAAGTTGAAATTCTCTGAGAGGGAGCTGGAGGTGCTGACAGAGGAATGCACTATGATGACTTGTTTGGGAGATCAGCCCTCAATGTTCCTGAAGCCACCAAGAAACAGCTGTGGCAGGACATACAGGACAAGATTAATTCCCTGGGGGTGAGCCATAGGACCATAGACGACATAAAGAAAAGGTGGTATGACCTCCGCTCCCGGACCAAGGAGAGGGTGGCTGAAAGGCTCCGGGAGATGAGAGGCACAGAAGGGGGACCATCGTCTGTGCCACCACCCACACCCCTGGAAGAAAGGGTGGAGGAAACCTTGGAGCAGGAGGCAGTGTCTGGATTTGGGGACCTGGACACCTCAGAGCCCAGCACATCAACCGGTGAGTACCATGTGATATGCCTGTACCCCTATCAATGCCATACCCCCACCCACCATGTACACAGGGGCATGCACAACCAAGATAGCTCCATTTCAGGGTAGCAAATGCCAGAATGATGCATTATGGGAAATGTAGTCAAGTAGGCAGTTCATAGGCAAATGTTTATTATGAAGTGTTCAATAGATAGTAGACTCTGACAGTCTGTTCCCCATGTCCCACAGGTCTCCAACAAGACACCACCAACACTCCAAGCAGCCAGGCCCATGAGGACACCTCAGGACCCACCAGCACCCCCACCTGCACGGTCAGCAGCATCCCTGCAGTAGCCACACCTGCTACAACAATTCCACAAGAGGCTGCCCCAGCAACAGGCAGGGATGAGACAGGTGGAAGCACAGGGCAGCCACCGCTGCGCAGGCGTCGCAGGTCCATACCATCAGGGCTGCAGTCTGCATCCGGGCTACTTCCTCCCAGCACCAGTGAGGCACATCTGCTGCGTGGTCAGCGCCTACAAAATAGAATTTTGGGGAGGATTAGTGGTGTGCTGCACCGCTTCGTGCGCAATAACCATGCCAGCATGCAGTACCTCAACACAAGGATGGACATGATTTGCAATAACACTGGGGACCTTGCCCTTGCCATGAGGGAACTGGCGGGAGGACTACTGGCCCAGGCCGAGGGTGGGCGGCGCAGAGATCGTCAGCTCATGCACAGACTGGACAGGATGGCCACATCCATCGGCAGGCTCGCCATGAACACCACAAGCCTGTCGAGGAGGACAGTTGGGCTGCAAGTGGAGATGGGCCATTTCGCTGGGGATGTGGCTAGGGGCCTGGGACGTCTGACCCACATTATAGAAATGATGGAGACACAGGAAATGTCGAGGGGCACAGGGGAAACACCCCAGGACAGTGAGGAGGGCTCGACAGTGAGCAGTGTCTCTGTCACTGACAGCAGGGTGCTCAGGAGTGGCAGGCAGAGCACCACGGAAGCACCAGGGACCAGCCAGGCTGGCAGGAGGGGCAGAAGGTCTTAGAGATCACCCTGGACCATAAAATGTGGCACATGACGTGAATGTGCCACATGCCTGGTTAGCATTTTCATGCCCATGGACAATCAGTACTTGTGAATAGTTTCATTAATGCACTAATAAAACAGTTATTTTTGTTCCACTTAACAAATGGAGTTTTTGGTCAATAGGTGAGTATGGTGGGAGTTGACACGTACCGTCCAAAATATTGTGTTGCAATGTGTTCCCGTCTCAGTCTGCCTTGATTAGCTATACTCCTATCCCCATGATGGCGATGTGGTTGTTCTTGCTCTTCATCATCAGGATCTGGGTCTGCAGGGGTGAGAGGTAGCCCACGTCGGGTGGCTATGTTGTGGAGGATGGCGCATGCGACCACAATTTTGAATGCGGTAATGGGGGTGTATTGGAGGGCACCTCCACTGCGGTGGAGGCATCTGAATCTTGCCTTCAGGAGTCCGAAGGTGCGCTCGATGAGGTTCCTGGTCCTCTTATGTGCACTGTTGTATTGCCTCTCTGAATCATTGCTGGGTGTTAAAAACTGAGTCATGATCCAAGGCCTAAGAGCATATGCACTGTCACCTGTTGGGCACAAAAAGTACACTGTTAGGAAGTCCAGATTGTCGTGCACAGTGACCTGTGTGTATGTCTGCAAGTGTCTGTGGCTCTACCTAGGAGGTAACCGTCTCCGAATTCCCCACGTTCCAGGCGTTGATGTATCCCACTATGCCTAAAAATGTATGAGTCATGGGTACTGCCTGGAAACTTAGCTACAATGTCCGTGATGACATAATGGGCGTCACAAACAACCTGAATATTGAGTGAGTGGGTACACTTTCTGTTGCGGAAAAGGTGTTCTAGATTAGCAGGGGGGCATATTTGAATGTGTGTCCCATCTATACACCCTATGACATGGGGAAAGTGGGCAATGCGGTAAAAGTCCAGCTTGGTGCTGTTCATTTCTGCCTCATTCCTTGGTAAGTATATGAAGTGGGACATGTGCATGACTAAGGCATCTAGGAAGGCCCTGAGGAACCTTGACACTGCACTTTGGGATACCCCACCTGCCACAGCAATGACCCCCTGATAGCTCCCTGAGGCCAAGAGGTGCAGTGAGCATAGCACTTGCACATGCGTAGGGATGGCGCAGCCACGCAGAGTCTGGTGTTCTAGCTGTGGTTTGAGTAAATCTATTAATTCTAGTATGGCTGCGCTGCTAAGGCGGTATTTGTCATAGATCTCTTCCTCAGTTTGCTGAAAAAGAGTCTGCCTTGTTCTATATATCTTCTTCTGTCTGTGGCCCCTCCTCCTCCTCTGCTGGGCTGCGTGGACTCTCCTTCTCACTGCTATCAGGTATATCTGCGCCATCTCGTGTAACCCAGATGCCTTCTGGGTCTCCTTTTATACTTTGGTAATGGTTACCACCTGCTCTGAGTTAGTGGTAAATGGGACATGCAAACTGGGCTTTTTGCGACTAGTTGCAATTTGCGAGTTGCAATTGCATAAGGTTTGCGACTCGCAAATTGCGACTTGGTATTTGCGGGTCGCAAAATGGGGTCGCAACGGATGCGAGTCGCAAACGGGTCCCATCGCTTTTTGCAAGTCGGAAATGGCCTTTTTGCATCCCATTTCCGATTTTGCACTGTCGCAAATAGCGATTCGCCCCGTTTGCGACTCGCAAAACTTTGCTACATCTGGCCCCTAGTTCTTCTAGCTTTCCCTCTATTTGGTGGCGAACACTGCCAACGTGTTTAACAGGTCTACCTGGATATCCATTTTGTTGGAGTGAACCGAAGCGCCATTACTGATGCCTGCATTGAATTTAGAATTGCGGTCCACATTTCATTCACACTGGTGACTAACAATGGCTGTAGATTGTCCCTAGGATCAGCCCTTTGGGGTCTGCTAAGGCTTTCGCATCAGGTCTCTCTATCTGTGATGCCTTTCCTGACTCCTTCCTCCTGTTTGAATTGGCTGATCTTGTCTTCAATGAACCCAACTCCGTACTATCAGAGCTATAAAGCTGAAGGTTTGGAACTTACAGCTGTGACTCTTTGGGTGATCTTGTGATTTCTCTAATTCCAGCAATCGTTACCATCTCTGTGTCAAGGTAGGTGAGTTGGTCAAATTAGATGGAGTATTTGAGCTATGCTGATTTGAACAGTTCTCTTTCGTGATCTTTGCTTGCTTGAGGGTTTTTTGAAACCATCCAAAAGACTGGGCTGATTTTCCACGATCAATAATGTTGGTGATAGTGGGACTGATGGTGGAAGACCTCCTCTGACATCAATCTCCTTTCTGGGCCTTTTAGTTTTGTGGACCTGAAATGGTAGTAGGCTGACTTTGGGAACTTGTTGATTAGAACCCGGCGGATCTCTTGTATTTCCAGGATTACTTAAAACAACATATTAGTCAGTTATCTTGTGATAATCAGATTGAACTGAACAGTTTGCCTCCTCTTCAAGGGGATTATCAATTGCCGACTGACCCATCTCCCTTACATTCACCATTTCCATACTGTTGTTTTACACTACTAGGTTCCTACTGGTTATGTTGGTTATACTCTTTACCTTGCAGGGGCTAGAAGTCTGTAAAGCACTATTTGCCCTCTGTTTTATGGCCACTTCATATGGGGCAGGCTCCCTTTTCCTTTTTCTCTTGGTTGAGTTGAGAATATTGCCTGTTGTTCTGTCCGATCTTATTCTCCTTCTGCTTAGCTAAATGATCAGCAAGCCAGGGACACAAGTAACTTCATGCTTAAATCCAAATCACAAATCTGAGTCATGTCTCAATCTCAGTCTTGTGTTTTCCCGTGCTTAGGCACAGGGTAAGCAGTACCGGGCAGGTAGGTAGGGCAGGCAGTGCAAGGCGAGCAGTATAGTCCAATATAATACCTTTTGCCGTGTGCTTATATTTTGCACTTGTGCTTATGTTTTACCAAATTTTACTCAAATTATTTGTTGTCACATCATTTAAAGAAGAGGAACAGCACACAAGCGGGGTGCACCAGCAACCCCGCAAGCCGCATTCAAACCTAGCTGGACCGCTTCCATGGGGGACTGCAACACGCGCTTAGCAGTAGACGGCTATGGCTACCGCGCTCATGTTATGTGGCAGCACTCTATCAGTCGGAGTACTGAGTGCTGGTGCCTGTGCTGGTGCTGGTACTGTGTCCAGTGGCTGGTGCAGGCTGGCTTGCTGGCCGATGTCCATGGCCGACTGTTGTTTGAACTTTCAAGTGCTGTGCGGTGTCAGAGTGTCAGATCTGTGAATGGGGGTGAATGTTTGACTGGTTCTGCGTTACATCCATCATTTGTGTTTGTTTGCTTTTGTTGCCATAAGTGTGGCGTCCGCCACCCCCGGCAATAGATCTCTGGTCCTTCAGTCCTCTGGGCTGACTACCGACAAGGCTCATGGGCTTACAGACAGAGCCATCTCTGAATTAGTCAGGCCTCTGGTCACCACAAACTCCACCCCCGCAGACTTTCAGAGTATGGGCAAAAGCAGAATAGTTGCAAGTGGGCAACGGGCACAGGAAGGGGGGCTGATCGCACTGATATCACTGCTTTTTGCTGGTGAGCGATGAGCCCTCCATGCACCCATATCTTGCGCCCCGCTCTTGCATTCACTTCTGCCTTCAGCGTCTGCATCTATGTCAAAGACAGATCTTGAACTAAGTCCTTGAAAGTCCAGAAAAAGTGGCTTAGTGCCGTTCTCCCTTACAGCCATATGGACAAGGTGTTTGCCCAGCTATGGCTTTACTGAGACTGCATCCCTCTCTGGCATCCTCATCACTTGATATAGGTCCAGTGGACAATTCCCACTGCTCTAAACTTAAACATATTATTAGGAACTATGAGAATATAACCACATTGTTGGCTAGCTAAAAAACTTCAAACAGGGTGGTTTACATCCCTACAGGGAAGTAACCATATAGTGGATGATAAAGGGAATAACCAATATATTGCAGAGCTACTCTCCAGTTATCACCACTTAGACAATAAAGACTCAACTGGCCAAGGTTAGCCTTATTGTCCTTTGTTTGGGGGGGGTTGTGTAGGAAGGTAGCCTCTTTCTAGCCTTGTTATACTCACAAACAGACCAAAAGTGGGGGTATGTCAAGGTGTTTTCACTGTCTCACTGGGATCCTGCTAGCCAGGGCACAGTGCTCATAGTGAAAACCCTATGTTGTCAGTGTGTTTGTTATGTGTCACTGGGATCCTGCTAGCCAGGACCCCAGTGCTCATACGTTTGTGGCCTATATGTGTTCCCTGTGGTGCCTAACTGTCTCACTGAGGCTCTGCTAACCAGAACCTCAGTGGTTATGCTCTCTCTGCTTTCCAAATTTGTCACTAACAGGCTAGTGACTAAATTCACCAACTCACATTGGCATACTGGTACACCCATATAATTCCCTTGTATATGGTACTGAGGTACCCAGGGTATTGGGGTTCCAGGAGATCCCTATGGGCTGCAGCATTTCTTTTGCCACCCATAGGGAGCTCTGACAATTCTTATACAGGCCTGCCAGTGCAGTCTGCGTGAAATAACGTCCACAATATTTCACAGCCATGTACTACTGCACATAAGTAACTTATAAGTCACCTATATGTCTAACATTCACCTGGTGAAGGTTGGGGGGAAAGTTACTTAGTGTGTGGGCACCCTGGCACTAGCCAAGGTGCCCCCACATTGTTCAGGGCAAATTCCCCAGACTTTGTGAGTGCAGCGACACCATTACAAGCGTGCTCTATACATAGGTCACTACCTATGTATAGCATCACAATGGTAGCTCCGAACATGGCCATGTAACATGTCTAAGATCCTAGAATTGTCACCCCAATACCAATCTGGTATTGGGGGGACAATTCCATGCATCCCCGGGTCTCTAGCACAGAACCCGGGTACTGCCAAACTGCCTTTCCGGGGTCTCCACTGCAGCTACTGCTGCTGCCAACCCCTCAGACAGGTATCTGCCCCCCTGGGGCCTGGGCAGCCTGGTCCCAAGAAGGCAGAACAAAGGATTTCCTCTGAGAGAGGGTGCTCTGCTATAGCTACTTCTATTAGCCTAAGCTGCTAGAACACCTCTATTCTACTAATAAGGGATAACTGGACCTGGCCCAAGGTGTAAGAACCACAAGGTACCCACTATAAGCCAGGTCAGCCTCCTGCACATTCAATCGCATTATGTAGTTGCAGAATCGGCCCAGCACCCTCCCTGACTCATTCCTCTGTTTGTGTCTCACAGCACAGCCGAATCTTAAACTAAAAAGGCTGCCAAGATGACAGGATGCCTCAGGATAGTGAGGCCAGGCCAGAAGTTCATGCTCAGTACAGCTGGTTAAGCAAGAAAATTCCCACTTAAAAGTGTCATTTTGAAACCTATAATCTAAAAAACAATTAAATTGTGAGTTCAGAGACTCCAAACTCCACATCTCTGTCTACTCCCAAAAGGGAAATTCAATGTGAAAGATATTCCAAGGCAATTCCCATGTTACCCTAAGGGAGAGTTAGGCCTTGCAATAGTTACACCCTCTCCCTTTGGAACTAGGTGTAAAGGGCTGGGGAGGAGTAGCATCCCCCAGCCTCTGGAAATGCTTTGATGGGCACAGATGGTGCCCATCTCTGCATAAGCCAGTCTACACCGGTTCAGGGATCCCCCAGCCCTGCTCTGGCGCGAAAATGGACAAAGGAAAGGGGAGTGACCACTCCCCTGACCAGTACCTCCCAGGAGCTCCTCCAGTGTGTCCCAGACCTCTGCCATCTTGGAAACAGTGGTGTTGGGGGCACACTGGACTGCTCTGATTGGCCAGTGCCAGCAGGTGACGTCAGAGGCTCCTTCTGATAGGCTCTTACCTCTCTTGGTACCCGAATCCTCCTTCCTTAGTAGCCAAACCTCCTTTTCTGGCTATTTAGGGTCTCTACTTTGGGGAATTCTTCAGATAACGAATGCAATAGCTCACCAGAGTTGCTCTGCATCTCCCTCTTCACCTTCTACCAAAGGATCGACTGCTGACTGCTCCAGGACGCCTGCAAAACAGCAACAAAGTAGCAAGATGACTACCAGCAACATTGTAGCGCCTAATCCTGATGGCTTTTTCGACTGTTTCCAGGTGGTGCATGCTCTGGGGGTAGCCTTCCTTCACCCTGCACCAGAAGCTCAGAAGAAATCTCCTGTGGGTCGATGGAATCTTCCCCCTGCTAACGCAGGGCACCAAAAGACTGCAACAGTGGTCCTCTGGGTCCCATCTCATCCTGATGAGAGTGGTCCCTGAAACACAGCAACTATGTCCAAGTGACTCCCACAGTCCAGTGACTCTTCAGTCCAAGTTTGGTGGAGGTAAGTCCTTGCCTCCCCATGCTAGACTGCAAAGCTGTGTACCGCGTTATTTGCAGCTGCTCCGGCTCCTGTGCACTCTTCCAGGATTTCCTTCGTGCAGAGCTAAGCCTGGGTCCGCAGCACTCTGACCAGCAGTGCACAACCTTCTGAGTTGTCCTCTGGTGTCGTGGGACTCCCTTTTATTACTTTGCATGGACTTTGGTTCACTTTTCTTCTAAGTGCCTGTTGGGGTACTTCTGCAGGTGCTGCCTGCTTTTGTGAGGGTTCTCTGAGTTGCTGAGTGCCCCCTCTGTCTCCTCCTCCAAAAGGCAACATCCTGGTCCCTTTTGGGCCACAGCAGCACCCAAAAACCTCTACCACGACCCTTGCTGCTAGCAAGGCTTGTTTGCAGTCTTTCTGCATGCGAATACATCTGCAAGCTTCATCGCGACGTGGGACATCGGTTTTCCAAAGGAGAAGTTCCTAGTCCTCTTCTTTCTTGCAGAAATCGAAGCTTCTTTCAACCAGTGGCTGCTTCCTTGCTCCTTCAGCTGGCATTTTCTGGGCTCCTGTCCCCTCTCGACACTGTTGCGACTATTGGACTTGGTGCTCTTGTCTTACAGGTACTCAGGTCCGGAAATCGGTTGTCAGTGCACTGCTGGTGTGTGTTCTTCCTGCAGAATCCCCCTATCACGACTTCTGTGCTCTCTGGGGGTAGTAGGTGCACTTTACTCCTACTTTTCAGGGTCTTGGGGTGGGGTATTTTTCTAACCCTCATTGTTTTCTTACAGTCCCAGCGATCCTCTACAAGCTCACATAGGTCTGGGGTCCATTCGTGGTTCGCATTCCACTTTTGGAACATATGGTTTGTGTTGCCTCTGTACCTATGTGCTCCTATTGCAACCTATTGTGATTCTACACTGTTTGCATTACTTTTCTTGCTATTACTTACCTAATTTTGGTTTGTGGACATACAACTTGTGTATATATCTTATCCTCTTACTGAGATACTTTTGGCATATTGTCATAAAAATAAAGTACCTTTATTTTTAGTACCTCTGTGTATTGTGTTTTCTTATGATATTGTGCATATGATATAAGTGGTATAGTAGGAGCTTTACATGTCTCCTAGTTCAGCCTATGCTGATTTGCCATAGCTACCTTCTATCAGCCTAAGCTGCTAGAAACACCTCTTCTACACTAATAAGGGATAACTGGACCTGGCACAAGGTGTAGGTACCTCCGGTACCCACTACAAGCCAGGCCAGCCTCCTGCAGTAGGTCTTTGGAAGAACCCTCCCCAGTCTCTTCAGGGAACTCCTCTGAGTCTGACTGGGCACCCTCCCCTCCTACCTCCTGTTCCTGGGATGGGCCAGACTGGTTCTGGTCACTTTCTAGGAGAAGGTTAAAGAGAAAGTCTTTGGTAGGATTCTTACCAATGCTTAAACCTCTTTCTATGAGAGACCCCTCAAACTTTTAAAGTTTAAACTCTCATAGGTTGCTTGAACAATTTTGAGAGTGAGCTCTACTGCAGACATGATAGAAAAGGTTTAAGACAGAGAGAGAAAATGTTTTAGAACTTTTGAAAGCACAGAGAAAAAAACATATTCAAACTTTTTGAAAACTTTAAAAAAAAATCAGAACTTTTCAAAAACTTTGTAGAAAGTTTTAGAGAAAAACAGAAAACTGTTTTGGTTCAATGTGTATATATTGAAATATTTGGTATATGTTTTTCTCATGAACAGTACCAATGACAAAGTGGTAAAGCAGTTACAAGTACTTATCCCACCGCTGCACCACCTATGTAGGAGGCTGGCCTGGCTTATAGTGGGTACCTTGTGGTACTTACACCTTGTGTCAGGTCCAGTTATCCCTTATTAGTAGAAAAGAGGTGTTCTAGCAGCTTAGGCTAATAGAAGTAGCTATAGCAGAGCAGCTTACGCTGACCTAGGAGACATGCAAAGCTCCTACCATACCACTTATATCATATAGCACTATATTATAAGAAAACTGAATACTCAGAGTTACTAAAAATAAAGGTACTTTATTTTAGTGACAATCTGCAAAAAGTATCTCAGAGGATATACTCCCTTAGGAGGTAAGTAATATACACAAAATATGTGCACACAAACCAAAATCAGGTAAGTAACAGTTAGAAAAGTAGTGCAAACAATGTAGAATCACAATAGAATGCAATAGGGAGAAATAGGCCTAGGGGCAACACAAACCATATACTCCAAAAGTGGAATGCGAACCACGAATGGACCCCAGGCCTAGTGTAGTGTGTACAGGGTCACTGGGAGTGTAAGTAAACACTAAGGGTGTCCAAGATACCCCACCCCAAGACCCTGAAAAGTAGGAGTAAAGTTACTCTACTACCCCAGATAGACAGTAAAGTCGAGATAGGGGATTCTGCAAGGACAGCAACTGACTGCAAAACACGGAAGACTGATTCCTAGACCTGAGGACCTGTAAAGGAAGGGGACCAAGTCCAAGAGTCACCACGCAAGTGCCCAGGGGGGGGCATGAGCCCACTAAACCCCGGATGAAGGTGCAAAAGGGCTGCCTCCGGGTGGAAGAAGTCAAAGATTCTGCACCAACGGAAGGTGCCAGGAACTTCTCCTTTGGTCAGAAGATGTCCCACGGTGTGCTGGAGGGTGCAGAGTTGTTTCCATGCAGAAAGACCACAAACAAACCTTGCTAGCTGCAAGAGTCACTGTTAAAGGTTTTTGGGTACTGCTAGGGCCCAGGAAGGACCAGGAGGTCACCCCTTGGAGGTGGAGACAGAGGGGGCGCTCAGCAACATGGAGAGCCCATGCAGAAGCAGGCAGCATCTGCAGAAGCACCTGAATAGGCACTTAGAAGATCTGAGGACAACAGTCAACTCAGAGCAACAAAAGAGGGTCCCACGATGTCGGAGTCCAACTCAGCGAGTTGGGCAATGCAGGACAGAGTGCTGGGGACTTGGGCTAGGCTGTGCACAAAGGACGTCTTGCAAAAGTGCACAGAAGCCCGAGCAGCTGCAGTTCACGCAGTACACAGGATTACTGTCTGTCGTGGGAGGCAAGGACTTACCTCCACCAAATTTGTACAGAAGGGCCACTGGACTGTCGAAGACACTTGGACCCAGCTCCTATGTTCCAGGGACCAGGCTCGTCAGGATGAGAGGGGACCCAGAGGACCGGTGATGCCTAAGTTTGGTGCCTGCATTAGCAGGGGGAAGATTCCGTCGACCCACAGGAGATTTCTTCTTGGCTTCCAGTGCAGGGTGAAGGCAGACAGCCCTCAGAGTATGCACTACCAGGAAACAGTCGAGAAAGCCAGCAGGATGAGGCGCTAGAATGTTGCTGGTAGTCTTCTTGTTACATTGTTGCGGTTATGCAGGCGTCCTGGAGCAGTCAGCGGTCGATCCTTGGCAGAAGTCCAAGAGGGAAGTGCAGAGAAACTCTGGTGAGCTCTTGCATTCGTTATCTGGTGAGATGCCCACAAGAGAGACCCTAAATAGCCCACAGAGGAGGATTGGCTACTGAGAAAGGTAAGCACCTATTAGGAGGGGTCTCTGACATCACCTGCTGGCACTGGCCACTCAGAGCTGTCCATTGTGCCCTCACACCTCAGCATCCAAGATGGCAGAGGTCTGGGACACACTGGAGGAGCTCTGGGCACCTCGCCTGGGAGGAGTTGGTCAGAGGAGTGGTCACCCCCCCTTCCCTTTGTCCAGTTTCGTGCCAGAGCAGGGCTGGAGGGAATCCCTCAACCGGTGTAGACTGGCTTATGCAGAGAGGGCACCATCTGTGCCCTTCAAAGCATTTCCAGAGGCCAGGAGAGGCTACTCCTCCCAGGCCCTTTGTTAGGAAACTATTTTTCAACCCTCTTCAGAGTGATACAAAGAAAACAAAAACACCAGGCAAGGCTCCGGAACAGATAAAATGCTTTCATGAGGTACCAAGGTTTATTGGCAGGCCAAGGCAGAAGGCAGACGCACATCCCAGTGTTACGTCTTACAAGCTGGCATCTTCTTCCCTGAAGCATATAAGTCAGGCACTTATATATGTTAATAAGTGCTGTCACAGCACAACACCAAAAGGGGACACAGTCCAAACATGGGCACGCACATACAAAAAAAATGCTGCTTATACAAAACTAAAAGTCCATAGTGTAAACATCTACATAATGCAGTGTGAGCATGAACATGTGAACAGACAGCAGGTGGTCCCTAAAGAAGAGGGGGCTGTGTTGCTGACTGGCTGGACTTAAAGTGTGAGACCAAGCTAAACTTCACAACATGGTTTGGAGAGGTTTGTTTGCACAGCTGGCAGAGGTGTCAGAGAGGTCATTAGGGATGTCTTGGGGCAGTGAATGTGGATGAGCTGAGTCAACCAGTGAATGATAGTAGCAAGTGTCTTTGTAAGAGTAAAGAATAAATAGCTGACTGGTATTCAGATAATGGAGGAGAGAATTGGAACTAAAGTATCATATCTATAAGTGCATACATGGGAATATATTTTTCTCTACAATACATACTTTTTGATAGAAATATCATGTACATGATTGCTAAAATATATTCTACATACATGGCAAGCACAGTAATAACAATGTATCAATAAAATACATATACTCAGATGGCAGTACACATTGGTAGATGAAAATACAGATATCATCTTACTATACACCTACGAGATATTCATTATTCAAACATAAGCAAAATGATATGCTAGTATCTAATATAAAGCATTCATGTGTTGTGGGCCGATAGCCATTAAATCAAACATTTCTTTGTGTGCTTCCTCTACATCTTGTTGTATTGTAGGATATCTGAGGGCTATATCCTGCTCTGTAGGATGTAGAACTTTAAGTGCAGAAAATGAATAGATGTTCTTACTACAGAACTGCTGGAGCATGGAGCAACAGCACTGGAGGCAACACAAAAGTACCACTATTGTTATAAAGATACCGAATAGTGCTAGAACTAAGCTCTTCAACCATCCTGTTGGTAACCATGACCAAAGCCAGGACCAATCATCAGAATCAGAAATTTTCTCTGCTCCATGAAATATTCTAACTGCTTTCTTAATCTGGGCGACATCCCTTGCTATGTTTCCACTTTCATTTAAAAAGTAACAGCAAGAGGAATTTAAGAAAACGCACAGTCCTCCTTGTTGTAGTGTCAGGAGGTCAAGGGAAATTCTATGTTGAATAGTCATGGCAGCCACTGAATTAATTTCCACCTGCAACTCTTGAAGTGCATCTCTTTTTGCATTGAATGCTATTGCTAGCTCAGCAGACATGTTAACAAGGGCCAATTCCAAATCATATACGCCATATCCAGGGATTAATATACGCATTAGCTTAAAAAATAGACCTTGTCTAGCCTCCAGAATAGGTGTATGTATATCTCTTTTATACCTATGAGCAAAACTCCTCAAGTTTAAAGACTCATGTGCTGCAATATGCGGCACAACTGAAATGTTTGGTGTAAGATAAGAAATAGCACACATGCCTTCCCAGTGCCGCGGAAGCACCTTGTAAGCCTTAGTTCCACAAATAAAATACATAATGCCCTGTAACTGTGTGTCCAATGTGTGATATTTACTGAGAGGAAGGCCTACCCCGTCAGGGAAAGAGTTCTGAAATTGGTCACACCATTTTTAATCAATCCATGCAGAGTTTATAAAAGTAACATTTGCCCACAGTGCCATGTAAGAGCAGCGAGCTGATCATAAAGGATATTCTAATATTTTAGAAATCACATTTGGTGCCCTAGCATAATCATTTTCTTGTTCTATTAGTGGATCATATAGAAGACCATTAGGTGTTATCAACAGTGTCTCTCCATGAATAGTGATGTTCCAGTAATGTAAAGTGTAGGTAACTTTCTTTCCTTGTGTCTTAGTTTTCCAGATCCTACTTATTAACTGTCTGTCCTTTATATTCCAATTCAATTTCAAACTGAAACTTGATGCTTTATACATACAGGAAAAGCACTGTCCTCTGCATTGTTCTCCCTCATAGGCAACACTGGGTATTCAGCTTGAATATTGGGCAGTATGCTACAATGTGGGTAGCATCCAGTCCTTTCTTCTCCACAGTCCCAAGTTACATCTGGTATAAGGCATCCTTTTCTTTGTTCATAATTCCGTATAGGCACAGGTGTCCCATGTAAGCCAATGGAGTCATTGGGGTGTCTGGATAATCATCCAGCAGTTTTCAAGACCTAAGACTTGGGCTACTTTCTTATGTACTGCAATGAGGGGATGGTCAGCTGTTTGTCTAAATACTGGTAGTACATACAAAATTAAGGTACTAAAAAATATTATTTGTACTATGCAATGCATTTTTTTTCAAAAGTTATAGATATAGATATTAAGGGCCTGATTCTAACTTTGGAGGACGGTGTTAAACCGTCCCAAAAGTGGCGGATATACCACCTACCGTATTACGAGTCCATTATATCCTATGGAACTCGTAATACGGTAGGTGGTATATCCGCCACTTTTGGGACGGTTTAACACCGTCCTCCAAAGTTAGAATCAGGCCCTAAGTCTGTTCAGTAAGGCAATGGCACGCAGCGTGCTGTCCTCTTCTTCCCCTACTAGTCTGCAGTAGTCTTGTTCAAGGGCGGTTTCACGGACCTGCCCTGTGGTGTCCTCTTCAGTCTATTTTTCTGCAGGTGTGACTATCACCTTTCTTCGAGACTACGTTGTGTGCTTCACTCAACTACATCAGTTGGTGTCACCTGACACTTGATGACGGGCCCTCAGTGTGGCTCTTGGGAATGGTCTGGTCTGTCTCCCCTTTTTTTGGCATGTTGCATTGTTGCATGTGCTCATCCGTTGTAGGCACAGCGGTCTTTGTTGTTGATGGTGCGGATCTGCAACTAGTGCCGTGAATCTACTCAGGACGTCCCTGTACCTTCACCGCCGTCTGCGTCACCAGGAGCACAAAGTGTGGTCCAGTCCACTTAGAACTAAGAGAAACATCTTTTATTTTTCTAACCATGACTATGTCTCCAGCTTTAAAAGGATGTGTGGGTTCTGAGGACGGATGGGGCAAAGCTTCCTTCACCTGGAGATGGTGATGTCTCAAGACTGATGACAATTTTATAGCATAGTCATAAATGTTTTCATCTGTCCACAGCAGTGCTGCTTGAGATGCTGGGAGAGGCAACCTCAACCCCACAGACATAGGCCGCCCTATCAGTACCTCATGGGGGGACAAAAGGGTTGTCCTAGATGGAGTGTCCCTTATGGCATGCAGCACTAAAGGCAAAGCATCAGGCCATTTCAGGCCTGTTGCATCAGTTGTTTTTGCTAATCTATTTTTAATAGTGGAGTTCATCCTCTCCACCTGTCCTGAACTTTGGGGGTGGTAAGGGGCATGCAGTTTCCACTCTATTACCAAACATTCACACATCTTTTGCACCACTGCAGCCACAAATTCACCCCCTCTGTTGCTATTAATGCCTTGGGGGACCCCAAATCGGGGTATGATATCTTTCATCAAGCATTGCATCACAGTTGCCGCATCATTCTTCCTTGTGGGAAACGCCTCCACCCATTTTGAAAATTGATCCACACACACCAGCAAATATTTGATTCCATTTACTGGGGGCATATAGGCAAAGTCTACTTGGACATTGGTAAACGGCCCCTGTGGTACTGGTAAGTGATCATGTGTAGCAGGGGACCGGCCTTTAGTATGTTGGGCACAGACAAGACATTGGGAGCAGAATTGTGCAGTGAAGGCTGTTATTCCTGGTGCAAACCATTCCTGTCTAATTAGCTCATTCATCCCCCCTTGTGCCATGTGAGTGGGTCCATGAGCAAGCTTTGTAAGGGTAAGGAACATACTACGTGGAGCCACAGGTCTCCCATCCTGGTGGATCCATAATCCCTCATCATTTTGCAAACACCCAGCATCAGTCCACACTCTTTCCTCAGCTAGTGTTGCAGACAATTGTGCTTCCTTTACCTCAGCTAGCAACAATTGTCTCTGAATAAGCTGAATTTTTGGAATGCTTTTTGCCATTAGGGGCACCATTTGTACTGGCTGTAACATGCTTTCTCTTGCTGCTGTGTCAGCCATGCCGTTTCCTCTGGCTATCTTGGTGTTAGCCCCTGTATGTGCCTTGAATTTTATGACTGCTATGCTGTTGGGTAGTAGTATTGCTTCTAACAAGTTATTTACTAAAAGGCCATTTTGGATGGGGCGCCCTGCTGCTGATATGAAACCACGATACTGCCACAGCTGGCCAAAATCGTGGACAACTCCAAAGGCATAACGTGAGTCAGTATAAATGTTAACAGTTTTCCCATCGGCTAGGATGCATGCTCTTGTTGCAGCACACAGCCAGTGGGCAGAGCTGCACTTTCAATTATGGTTATCGCATACCCTGCTCTGTAATCGGTGTCTGTTAGCCTACTGGAGGAACCATCAGTGTACCACTCATAGTCTGCCTTTTTTAAAGGTGTCTGTTGTACATCTGGTCTGAGTGTGGTGCATGTTTCTACAACTCAACACAATCATGATCAGGGGTCTCATGAGATTCACCTATGGCAGGTAATAATGTTGCCAAATTAACAGGGGGGCCTTTTTTAATGGTAATATTAGTGTTAGACAACAACGTGACCTCATAACCCGTGCGCCTGGCTGCCGAAAAATGCTGTGTTGCTGCTGATGACAACAACAACTGTTTATGTACCGAATCTGGCACATAAACAATACAAGGGTAGTCCATCACAATGGGAGCCACCCTCTCTACCATCACAGCGGCTGTAATACGTCACAGGTCTTTTCCCAGAGCCATGCTGTTGTGTCAGTACACCATTTGCAATGCCATCTTGCTCTGACACATAGAGATGGAAGGGTAGTTTGTAATCAGGCAGCCCCAATGCTGGCGCATTACACAATGTCCCTTTCAGTTTCTTGAAACATTCTGCAAGTTCATTAGTCTACAGTATAAAATGTTGTTAGGTGCATCTTGTAGTGTGCATTTCCTCAAGAATGCATCATAGGATCTGTACTCAGGGATCCACTGGCGGCAGTAGTTCATTATCCCCAGGAAGGACATCATTCCTTTCTGGGTGGACGGTGGCTGCATGCTTTGAATCATTTTTATTCTCTCAGGTGATATGCATCGTGTACCTTTGGATACCACATAACCAAGGTAAGTCACTTCTTTTTGGCAGCACTGAAATTTTGACAATGAGGCTTTGTGTCCTCTCTCTTGGAGGTGGTTCAGCAGAGCTACAGCGTCTCTTTCACAAGCCTCAAGTGATGCGGATGCCACAGGGAGATCATCAGCATACTGCAAGATGACACTGCTGCCTTCAAGGTGTAGGCTGTCCAGGTCATTCTTTACTGCCCGTGCATAGACCGTGGGACTCTCTGTGAAGCCTTGGGCCAGTCTTGAGAAAGTGTACTGGGTATCATTTACTGTGAAGGCAAAGAGGTACTCACTCTCTGGATGGACCGTAATACTGAAAAACACACTTGCAAGACTTAACTGAAACGTACTCTGCTTCTGCAAGTATAAAAGATAATAAAGTATTGGTGTCAGGCACAATAGGTGCTAAAAGAACCACGATGTTGTTTATCTGGCGTACATCCTGTAGGAATCTATATTGCCCAGTGTTGCCCTTGGGCAATGGAATTATTGGACTATTATAGGGGCTATTGGTCTTTTCAATGATACCCTCTTGTAAGATAGACTCAATCACAGGTTTTATTCCCTCCTCTGGCTAAGGTGACAGTCTATACTGACACACATAAGGTAGTTCTGCATTTTCCTTAAGCGTTACTTTATGGGGAGGGTGTGTTTTTAATTATCCTGCCTCATTTTCATGTTTGCCCAAACCTCTGAGTTCAGTTGTTCTAGGACCTTGTTTTCAATCAGCTGTAAAGTCATATTCCCTTCAAGCTTGTCAAAAACTACAGCCCTGTTGTTTCTGAGCATACACAACATTCAGCACCATCCTTCTCCATCTCCCAACACAGTCACAACTCCCAAAGGAAATGTAAAATTCTTAGTTACCATGGGGCCCAAATTTGTAGGGTAGAATGCTGGTGCTACAGCTATAGACGTGTTGTTCTGAAGCTGGCCCTATAAGAATTTCTCTTCTAGTGGTCCTCGGCCAATGCTCACTGCTGCAGTTTGCGCTATGTTAATCAATTCTAACCTGCGCTCAGGTGCTTGTAAGTAAATCCCATTTCTTGAAAGCATATACTGTTGCAGAAATTGTGGCAGATGAGGTATACCCCCAGCTAATTTGTGGGGCACATCCATATTGAAATTAATCAACCATTTTATCTCCTACCTTAGTTGGAAACATTGTATTCTCTTCAGATGTGTCAGATACCTCCATCATAAAGCACCGATTTCATTGGTTTTCCGCTGCATGGGTCATGTCTCTCTCAGCGTCATCCTATGTTCCTACTTGTTTTCTCTGGAAAACGGTCTTCATGTAGTGCTTTTTCTTCTGTAAGCCTCTTGGCATGGGCAAGAATAACACTGATCCCTACTCTTGTCTCCTTGCTGGTATCCTTGCCCTCCATCTTATCTATACTGTGCCCCTTGATAATGTTATTCAATAATATAAGTCCTACCTTGCATATCTCCTACAAATGTACTATTCCTCAAGAAAACAGCAAAAACTCTGCCCTGTCCTTAACAGAATCTGCAATTCTTCCTTTATCAAGTCTTGTTAGTTGCATAGTGACGGTCCCTCAAGGAAGTTACAATCAAGTGCGACACCGGCTCCTTCTTTTACTTACATTTTATTGACACTGAAAAATGCATCAGTTTCATTCTCGGACCTATAATGGACCTGTGGTGTTCAATTTAGTTTCAATAGGGCTGAATCAAAGCCAGAAATTTATTGCTACCACTCTGCAAATTCTTCCATTTACTAATGTATTACTAATGATGATATTCTAAACGGTGTACATGTATTCAGCAACAATTTGACCCTCTTTTTACTAAGCAGAAGGACTTTCTTTCTTATATTAGCTCTTTTTACCTGGTATGTTCTGGTTTGTTTATTTCTGGGTTCTCCTCCAATGCAATAGTTAGGAAATGTAGGAAATTAAGTTATTCTTAGCCTACTCTTCAAAATTACAAGCATACATTATATATTTTTCTTTGGTCTATAGTACCTAGTTAGAACAAGTTGCACTCCAGTGTGCGTTTTTCTTCCTTTTTTTTTTTTTTTTACTTTTAGGAAATTGTGCTTTTTTTTTTTTTACTTCTAGGAAATTGTGCTCATTCAGTGTGGTCAGTTTGCCAAGCTAAGGGTGTACATGTGTCCCTTTCACATCATTTAGATAAAACCAGTTTAATCAGTGTACTGCTAAAAATCAGGTGTAAAATAGGACTGCCACAGTTGTCATTACTTATTTGCATAACTTTGAATGAGGAAATGTTCAAAGCTACCCTTGAGTATTTTTTTTTTTTGTAACAGCAGTGCAAGTCAGGACTAAATACAGAAGCTTAGCATCTGACACTTAAACCTGCTGTCGTAAATTCACATCCCCTGTCCCAGCACAGTTAACAACTGCTATTAGTGTTTTAGTGTTTGTCCTATGTGAGAGTCCCATCAGAGCTCTGAAGGGCCAGAAGCATGACAGCTTAACATCCACATTTTCAGTATTTGGAAAGGTAGGATTTAAACTATGCTGTTTTTGTATTTCCGTGCAGTGCGCTCTCTACCACCAATTAACATCCGTGGGGAAAGGTAACCATCCAAGAATTGGCTCAAGAAAATTTAGAATGCCAGTATGCGGATAGAAATCCTATGCAAAAAGCAGGCCAGGAGCTGGGGTACTTGAGAAACACTGCAGCCATGAGGCCACATTGAAACTAAAGCTCACATTTTAATTTTGTCTCTAAGATACAGGAACATTGCCATTGTTAGAGCTCAAAATCTTTATATTTTGTACTCAACATATTTACCTATTTGTACACAGAAATCTGAGTGTGTAATTTGAGAACAATTACACAGAAAAGTAGCAGCACCTTTAAAGTGTGCTGGAAGCAGTAGAAATACAAAATATTAACTGCTTCTTAATAAGATGTTATAACAGAATACTTATGAAAAGGATGATTTAAAATCATTATGTGGACAGATTAATGCAATTCTAATGATGTGCCTTAGCCTTTCTGTTACCTTGCATTGTAGTACACCATGAGAAGAAAGGGGTTCAAAAATTTATGGGAATTAGGTACATAGCTAATATTTAAAGTAGTGATATTTGACATCATAAACATCATAAAAATGCAAAAACGATTTTAGTAAAATTAATTTAAAGAATAATTTACATGTGTGTATGTTGAGCAAACATTGTGGTAGTTGGCCATATTCAGCCTTGGTCATTACTGAATAATGTTTTAAGGTCTTCAAGCTGTAGCTTCACACTGTAATAAGTGTTTATTCAGAATTTATATTTTAGGTTGATCTCTTTATTGCTGCGAACATGATCACTTACTGAATCCTAGAAATGTTTATGTTATCCTTTAGAAGTAAGTAATTATTTTCCATCCAACCACAAATATATTTGAAAGGATTTTTTTTTTTAAAGTAGTTTACCAAGTGCCCAGGGACAGTAAATTAAATGCCACTAGTGGGCGGTAGTACTGGTTGTGCCACCTGTCTCAGGCCTGCCACTGCAGCCTGTGGGTGCAGTTTACTGCTACTTTGACCTAGCATTTAAAACTGTTTGCCAGTCCTTAAAAATCCCTTTTTGCCACATATAAGTCTCCCCTAAGGTAGGCGCTAGGTAGGTGGGGCATGCACTTTTAGTTTTGCATGTCCTGGTGGTGTCACGCACAAATTAGTTTTTTTTTTGTTTTTTTTTCTTTCTTTCACTACTGTGAGGTTTACTCCTCTTAAACTGAGTACGCTTTTACCATTAAAATTAGTTTTATCATCACTATGTTATAAATTTCACTCAAATTTCACTAAAATGTAAATATTTGCCTGCTGTTACAGTTTTGTGTGCATGCAGCCTGTCTTTAATACTCAAGGCTTTGTTACAGCTACACTCTGCTTTCCCTCTCTCTGTCCACATTAGCACGCAAACTACTTTACATTTGTTAGACAGTCTGTGTCCTTCTTACCTTGCTCCATGGGGCTATCTGGTCAAAACATTTCTCTCCTTTCATCTGTTTAAACAACTTTTTAGTCTTTTTCAGCATTCTAGGGCTTACCACCATTACGTTTCCTTTAGACTTGCCGCTGCCCATTGTGCCTTTCCCTCTCAATTTTACAATCTGGAAAAAATAAACACAATGGTTGTATCCTGCAAAATATTTTGTTGAACAGGGAAAAAAGTAATTGTTATGCTGTGGTGGATAGACAGAGAGATAGAGAAAACAGGAGCTGTTGACAATTTAGAGGCACAACATAAAACGTTTTTTTCTTGTCTAATGCAGTGCTGCACTACTTTACATGTAATTCAAAGACATTGCAATGAAACATAGTGGCACATTTACACTTAAACAACACATAATTCAAATACAGCCATTGATCAATGACAGACTATTTGTTTGTGCACATTTCAAAATCATTTCCTGTGTTCCAGCTGATCAAATGCTTCTAAAGCTACACTCCAGGCGGGTTTTAATTAATTAATTTATTTATTTTCTCTCTGGGATTCCCGTAAAACAAAAACAAAATTCTCTTCTTTCTGTTAAGGATCTGCTGCATAATATTACAATTCGCCGTACGAATTTGCGACTATCATTTAACGCAAAAATACGGATAACTTTGTTACTCCTCAGTCACCTATTTAAGAAAAAAATTATCTTCTGTCTGGCCAGGTTCTCCTGCGTGGTATTACAATTCGCCGTCCGAATTTGCCACTATCTTTTAACGTAATGATACCGGTAACTTAGTCACTCCTCAGTCACCTATTATATAGCCAGCTATATTTTTATTTACATCAATCCCCAGTTTAACTCTCAGCTAAGCGTTGAAAGGCCACAACAGCAAGGCATTTAATTAACTTACCGGTGGTGGCATTTCACGCATCCCACTTCTGACACCATTTGTTTGGAAACTATTTTTCAACCCTCCGCAGAGTGACGCAAAGAAAACACAAACACCAGGCACGGCTCTGGAACAGATTAAATGCTTTCATGAGGTACCAAGGTTTATTGGCAGGCGAAGGCAGAAGGCAGACGCACATCCCATTGTTACGTCTTACAAGCTGGCATCTTCTGCCCTGAAGCATATAAGTCAGGCACTTATATATGTTAATAAGTGCTGTCACAGCACAACCCCAAAAGGGGACACAGTCCAAACAGGCATATACAAAAGAAATGGTGCATATACAAAACTTAACCTCCATAGTGTAAAAATATACATAACGCAGTGTGAGCATGAACATGTGAACAGACAATAGGTGGTCCCTAAAGAAGAGGGGGCTGGGTTGCTGACTGGCTGAACTTAAAGTGAGAGACCAAGCTAAACTCAACAACGTGGCTTGGAGAGGTTTGTTTGTACAACTGGCATAGGTGTCAGAGAGGTCAGTAGGGAAGTCTTACTGGGATTCAGATAATGGAGGAGAGAATTGGAACTAAAGTATCATATCTATAGGTACATACATGTGAATATATATTTTTCCCAACACTGGGTTCGGCTGCCATATAGGGAAGCATCCTAAACCCAAACATTTCTAGAAACTAGACATCTGGGGGGGAGTCCGCAGTGGTGTGACATGTGTGGATTCCCCAAAGTTTTATTACCCAGAATGCCCTGCAAATCTGAAATGTTGAATAAAAACTCAAATGTTCTTGCATTTCTGTCACACAAACTACAGGAATATGCTGGGATCCACAAAATTCCTACCACCCAGTGATTCCTAACCTGTCCTGATAAAAACACTACCCCACTTGAGTGCCTGTACCTAGTGCCTGCGTCAGGAATGGATCACCCCAGGGTCAACAGCTGCCTCGTGCAAGGACCAACTTTGACCGTTGTGTGATCTATTCCTGTCACGGGCAACTAGGCGTACCCACACAAGTGAGGTACAATTTTTATAGGGAGACTTGGGGGAATGCTGGGTGGAAGGAAATTTGTGGCTCCTCTCAGATTCCAGAACTATCTGTCACTGAAATTTGAGGAAAAAGTGTTTTTTGGCCACATTTTGAGGTTTGGAAAGGATTCTCGGTAACAGAATCTGGTGAGAGCCCCACAGGTCAGCCCATCCTGGATTCCCTAGGTGTCTAGTTTTAAAAAATGTGCAGGTTTGGTAGGTTTTCCTAGGTGCCGGCTGAGCTAGAGGCCAAAATCTACAGCTAGGCACTTTTAAAAAAACATGTCAAATTTCAATGTAAAAATGTAATGTGTCCATGTTGCCTTTCCTGTCGCGAGCATTAGGCCTACCCACGCAAGTGAGGTACCATTTTTATTGGGAGACTTGGGGGAACACAGAATAATAGCACAACAAGTGTTATTGCCCCTTGTTTTTCTACATTTGTTCCTTCCAAATGTAAGACAGTGTGTAAAAAAGACGTCTATTTGAGAAATGGCCTGAAATTCACATGCTAGGATGGGCACCACGTAATTCAGAGATGTGCACATATCCACTGCTTCTCAACACGTTATCTTATGCCCATTTTGGAAATACAAAGGTTTTCTTGATACCTATTTTTCACTCTTTATATTTCAGCAAATGAATTTTTGTATACCTGTTATAGAATGAAAACCCATTGCAAGGTGCAGCTCATTTATTCGCTCTGGGTACCTAGGGATCTTGATGAACCTACAAGCCGTATATATTCCTGCAACCAGAAGAGTTCAGCACACGTAACGGTATATTGCTTAAAAAAATCTGACACTGCAGGAAAAAGTTACAGAGTAAAACGTGGAGAAAAATTGATGGTTTTCTTTAGCTGAATTTCAATATTTTCTGTCGGAAAACCTCGTAGGATGTACACAAATGACCCCTTGCTGAATTTAGAATTTTGTCTACTTTTCAGAAATGATCCAGTGTTGGTTTCACACCCATTCCTGTCACTAACTGTAAGGAGGATGAAAGCACCAAAAATAGTAAAAATGATGTATGTCCCAGTAAAATGCCAAAATTGTGTTGAAAAATGTGGTTTTCTGATTCAAGTCTGCCTGTTCCTTAAAGCTGGGAAGCTGTTGATTTTAGCACCGCAAACCCTTTGTTGGTGTCATTTTCAGGGAAAAAACACACGCCTGGGGTTGAAAAGGCCCAGCAGCTAAGAGGTTAAGACATGCGCACGGCTGCTGCATTTATATAGGATTTGTTTAGTAGACATATTTACTGAAAGTGTCACGAAAAATTTGAGTCGTTCACGGATTAAGCTGGAGCCATACGAAACAACCCTCGCTTACAATGCGGAGTTGTTGATCAGCAAGAGATGTCAAGTGTCAAGAAAAGAAAAACGAAAGACCGTACACTCCACACAACATACTCACATCTTTCTCACACCAGTATTTCACCTAGAAAATAAGGAAACAATGTTAAAAAAGACCTTTTTTTTGCCTTATATCTTCTTAAATGCTAAATATTCACTTACGCCCAGGACGAGAATTTTTTTACTTCCTAGCTCATTTCTCAGTGCAGCCGAAGGTGTCATGAACCAACTTGAACCTGACTAGGAACAGTGCATTACACTCATTCACACTGTAAACAAATGGTATAATCAGTTGAATTCAGCTACTAGCAGAACCTTCTGTTAGTGCTGAGAAAGTCCCACGACTGCACCTGAGTGTAAAAACAGATCGGTTCAGTATCAGTGTTGGGTTCTTCGAAGTGTTTTTGCCTCTCCCAGCTTGACTCAGCTGGTCTCTGTCTTCATGTCTCAATGTTTCTATGCCTGTGTCTTCTCTCAAAGAATACATTGAATGCAAAAAAATGTGTTTCAGTAGCTTATTTATAACACCTTCATTCTTAAATTGCTAGAAATATTTTGGAGACAAAGGGGGTCATTCTGACCCCGGCGGCCAGGGTCGGCGGGAGCACCGCCGACAGACCGGCGGTGCCCCGCAGGGCATTCTGACCGTGGCGGTTCGGCCGCGGTCAGATGCGGGAAACCGGCGGTCTCCCGCCGGTTTCCCGCCGCGCTCCGCCGCCATGGGGATTCTGACACCCCCTACCGCCATCCTGTTCCTGGCGGGTCTCCCGCCAGGAACAGGATGGCGGTAGGTGTTGCCGCGGGGCCCCTGGGGGCCCCTGCAGTGCCCATGCCCATGGCATTGGCACTGCAGGGGCCCCCGTAAGAGGGCCCCACAAAGTATTTCAGTGTCTGCCATGCAGACACTGAAATACGCGACGGGTGCCACTGCACCCGTCGCACCCCTGCAACTCCACCGGCTCCATTCGGAGCCGGCATCCTCGTTGCAGGGGCATTTCCGCTGGGCCGGCGGGCGCTCTTTTGGAGAGCGCCCGCCGGCCCAGCGGAAATGTAAGAATGGCCGCCGCGGTCTTTTGACCGCGGTGCGGTCATTTGTCGGCGGGACTTTGGCGGGCGGCCTCCGCCACCCGCCATAGTCAGAATCAGGGCCAAAGTGATCACTTCCATCTGATCCAGTAATGATGATTTGATTGTAGCTACGAGAAGACTTTCTGTGTTCAGCATCTATCTAAGTGCATTTTGGTTGTCCTTGGGAGTGTTGCCTGGAAACTAACTCATAGGACAAAATCCCTACATAGCTAGAGGGGAACCATTTTAATCAGTTTGTGTCACTGTTTTAGGAGTTAATTAGTAGAACGACTCACTCAAGCGACACCTCCCGTTTTGAGGAAGAAGAGTAATGGTTAAAGAAACATTAGTAATAGCAGGAGGAATGAGAGTGCAGAGCCTCAGGGCAGCCCCACTGGAAGTGGTATACGGAGAAAGTAGCATAGAAAAGATCTTCATACAAAATATCTACCCTTTCATACTGCTTCTCCTAAAAATATCTTGCGTTTTGCTCTTTATATTGAACTGTTAACATATTCAGCAGTTTATAAATCTTATAGGTACAATACTTAACCAAAGGATTGAACATGATGCAAAGTAATGAAACATAATCAAGAAGAACAGATAATGCCCATCATGATGTCTGTAGTGTCAGGGATGGACGGTGCCGTCCCCGACACGTTAGCTCGATGCTGGGAGTAGCCATGGCTTTTTCTAGACCCAAAATCACGGCGTCCGCCGTGAGGGCTGGAATGATCTCCACTTCCGGGTACTTGGAGAAATCATCTATTAGGACCATGGTATGGCGTCCATCAGGTAAGCTCCCAAAATCGAGGCTAGCGGACATCCAGGGCCTGTCTGGGGAGGGCTCGGTCTCAATGGGGGCGGGGCTGCTTGGTTCCCCCGTGGCCTGACACCATATGCAAGACCTCACCAACTTCTCAACATGTTCGTCCATGAGAGGAAACCACACTTTCGATCACAGCCGCCCTTTGGTCTTGACCATACCCTGGTGGCCGTTGTGTGCCAACTCGACGGCTCAGGTTGTGAGGGCCGCCGGGATGACTAGTCAGGTACCCCTCAGTAAGCACCCTTCGGCATCCGTAGTGAGCTCATCCCTGATGCTGTATAGACTCCCAATGACACGTTGAGACTCTCGGGTCAGCAGTGGCAGTTGTTTCTTCAAGACATGCCACCGGTTGTTTCTCATCGCTGCAATGACCTTTTGGAGGCAGTCGTCGCTTTGAGTTGCTTGCACAACTTCGCCTACTGACATGGGCATTGGACGGGATCGATCTGTGACTTATATCACGTATTCCTCGGTCTCCCTGGCCTTCTCAACTTCAGCAGCAGATGCTGCTCGGGGATGCCTCAATAGGTAATCTGCTGGGTTCTCGGATCCTGGACGGTATTCTAGCTGGCAGTGATAGTCTTGCAGTTGCAACATCCATTTCTCTATTCTCGGTGGAGGTTTTGAGGCGGTGCCATTGAAGAGAGGGAGGAAAGGCTCATGGTCAGTGGTCACGATGAATGGACGGCCATAGACATAGATGTGATAGTGCTTGCAGCCCCAGTGCACGGCTATGGCCTACTTTTCTATCTGAGAGTATCGCTGCTCTGTCTCAGTGAGCGATCGGCTGGCATATGCGACTGGGGACCACATCCCCTCCACTTGTTCTTGAGGCAACACAGCGCCTAATCCCTTCGGCCCTGCGTCAACGGCGATCTTCGTGTGTTTCTTAGGATCGAAATACACCAAAGTGGTCTCTCTGGATAGGGCCTCTTTGATAGCTTCAAAAGCTGCCTGCTCTTCAGCCTCCCATTGCCAGGGTTCAGCGGGTTTCGTCAACCTCCCAGGGGCTGGGAGAGGTTAGACAAATCTTTGATGAAACGGCCGCAGTAATTGACCATTCCGAGAAAACTTCAGACCTCTGTGATACTCGTGGGGGGAGGCGCGTTCTTGATATCCTCTACCTTAGCTGGATCTGGAGCAACGCCATCTGCCGAGAACGTATAGCTGAAGAACTTTATCCTGTCTTTGAGGAATTCGCACTTGCGGCGGTGCAGGATAAGTCCGGAATCTTGGATACGCTGCAGGACATTTTGAAGGCGCGAGTGGTGTTCTGCAATGGTGGGTGCGTGAACGAGAATGTCATCGCTGACGTTGATGGTTCCAGGCAGGTCAGCCAGTAGCTCCTGGATAACATCCTGGAACACCTCCGCGGCCCTAGATATTCCAAAGTTCAATTGCTTGTACCTCCTCAGCCCTACGTGTGTGGAGAAGGTCATGATGTATCTGGAGTCTTTCGCTAGAACTAGCTGGTGATACCCAGACCGGAGATCAAGCTTCGAGAACCATCGAGATTCGCTAAGCTCTCCCAAAATGTCGTCAATGGTAGGAGTCAGGTGTCTTTCTCGTTTGATGGCAGCATTGGGGATGCGCATGTCCACACAAATGCGGACTACCCCTGGTTGCTTGGGCTTACGGGCTACCACAATGGGTGAGACCCTCGATGCCGGAGGGCTACTAGCTGTAGCGTCTCGTCGATATGGAGCTTGATCTCACGATCTCGGAGGCAGCCAATTCCTTCTAATATCCCGGCATACTTCGCTAATAAATCTGTCATGGATTCGTGATGGATGATGAGTGCAAACGTGACTATCTCCAGCTCTTCAGCAGCCTTACAGCCCAGTAGCATTCCTTGTCCTTCTTCGGTCACGTATACTTTGGCTGGGATGGACCGTGAACCATAGGTGATGGTGGTTTGGAACAATCCCTTCAGGGCCAGTGGGGTGTTTTTTCCATATGCATAGAACTTTACGCTTGCCTTCATTAGCGCTGGAGTTGGTGTCATCCGGCAGTACTCCTCCGCTGCTAGGAGGCTGATGGATGCTCCTGTGTCTACTACTGCAATTGTCTCGTGTGTGCCCATTCGAATCTGGCGTCTCGGCAGTTTGGCTTGCCGCGAGTGGGTGCGCTTAACCGTGAAGAGGGCATGAACCACGTGTACCATGGTCTCATCATCGTCCATGTCACTTCCTGGCTCTGACTTATTGGACGGTGTACTTTCGGTTGCAACGTTGACTTACGCGTTCTCTGTTCTGTTTCTTTTGGACCAGCAGACTTTTGCAAAGTGGTTTGTTTTCCCACAACTGGAGCATATCTTGCCTCTCGCAGGGCACTCCGAGGGTTTGTGTGGGATCCTGCCAGGTCTGAGTCTTGTTTGGCCGTTGTTTGGATCTGTTCGTGGGTGCCACGACTGCATTGACTGCTTCCTCTTTTATGGGTCGCTGTAGGGCTGCCTCCATGTGGGATGCGCGAGCCCATGATAGCTCTTTCATACGCCCCATTTGCAGAATGTCCGGCAGAGGCTTTCCGGATTCTTCTAGAATGCGTTCCCTGAGTTTTAAGGAAGCACATCCTTGGATGAGTTGTCCCCTCACCTCCTCCGTCTCATCATTGAACCAGCAAGTGCTGGCCAGTTCTCTTGTGGAACGTGTCCAGTGATTCTTCTGTTTGTTGTCTGGCCTGACTGAATATGAACCTCTCGTAGTCGGTGTTGACCATTGGCTCGAAGTGACTGTTTAATGCGGCTATTAGCGTTGCATGTGTTTTTGGGGCATCTTCTACAAGGTTTTTTGATATTTTATATATGTCTCTCCCTCCTATATAAATGAGCATGGCGCGTTTCTGGTCATTTGCTACTTTGGTGGCTTTGAAAAAAAGTAGTACTCTGTCTACCCACTCCTTCCATCTGGGTGCTTGAGCAGATGGGGCCCCTTCCACGATGAATGGCTCTACTGGGGGGATGGCAGACATGGTGGCTGGATAGACCCGGGTGCTGTAGTGGCGCAGACAGGCGGCAATTCCACATTTTTTTTTCTTGTTAACTGCTATGGGTGCAGGGTGTAGGGGTTTCCACAGTACTCACAGTTCTCTGTTTATTGTTCCAGGTGCAGTCTTGTGGGTAGAGATCCTGTGGCCACGGTTGCGGTCTCACGTCAGATTGGAGAGTTCCTGATTCGCGTGGCTGTGGGGCTGGATCTGGAACCAGGAAGGAGGAGCCGGTGAGAGGGTGGCAGTTTGGGGCCAGGGGCCACAAGAAACGTCACGAGCACCGCGTGGAGTGCGGCTGCCGTTTTAATGTGTCCAAATCACACCCGCCGCATGAGCACCGCATGAAAAAGTGGGCGCTGCGATTTTTCCTTTTTTTTTGCGTGGAGCCGCCGCCCTCGTCGCCAATGTAGTGTCGGGGATGGACGGCGCCGTCCCCGACACGTTAGCGCGATGCGCAAACGAGAGACTTCGTAATAAAACTCAACACCAATCTTTGTGGCTGACCGCGTGGTCGGGTGCTGCCCAGTTATTGAGCAGCAGCGGTCCGCGTGTCTCGTGCTGGCCGCTGTGCTCATGAGACCCCGCCCGCCCACGCCTTCTTTATTTTTATACCTCCAGCCGGAGGTCGCGGGGCAAACCATACTTTACAAATACGGAGGGGGATCACCCCTCCAAAATCCGGGCATCTCCTGAGTTGGATACACTCAGGCAACCCCTTGCATACACCTGTGTCGGCTGACTGGTTACGTCACCGGTCAGCAACACTACAATGTCTAATGGTGAGAAGAAAGAACAGATAATAGCCACAAACTCTTCCTTCTCTAGAACCTGTGGACCAATACCTATAGTAGACAAAATAGAAGAAAGAGAAAACAGGAAGGGGGCTAAATCTCCATAAACAGGGTACCAGAAAGCTGCCACTAGAACTCCGTGCATAATGACATGTGAACGTTTATAGTTGTTTTTATTCAGGCAAAACTGGAAAGATTAAACAGGGAGAGTCTTCACTGAACCCTTCTAAAACAGAGAAGCAAGCCCCATAAACGTGACTCCCAGTTCTCACAGTGTGGGTCTCAGCCCTATGCTTTTATCCCTGTTTCCTCCTTCTCCCAGTGGGATTTGTCACTTTTATCTTGTATTACCTTCCTTTCTAACTTTGCACGCTTCAGCATCCAAATAAAATATAGTTATATAGTTTAAGATATATATAATTTTTTTAATTTTGTGAACCTTAAAATAATATTTCCCACTTCAAATGTGTTATACCTATTCATTTAAAATGTGCCAATCTGCTTCTTTGGTGTGAATGAAGACAACAAACAAAAGGAGTCACAAAAGGGCCAACTGAGTTCCACTTTCTTTATCTCTGTGCCCCTACACTTTTTCTGTGCTTCAGAGCCTCAGAGCCTGGATCTTCCAGTCCCCATGTCTTTCTCCTTCCCATATTTCTTGGTGTCAAAACCAATGACTTCGGCAGGAGCTGGACAATGACGTGTGTGACTTGGAGGGACCTTGGCCTGCCTTAGCCTAGGCATTGCTGGGTTGAAGGATTTTGCATTTTGGAAACTGAAACCTTTGATGAAACATTTGACTGAGAAGAACCTCTCACCTTATCCAACCTTCTCTCAACTGTGTTGGTCTGAAATTGTGTCTAGGCCTTACAAAAACATGATCTGATAATTTTCAACAGCGCTTTACTTTATCTCGCCGCCTTGTGTGTAAAAACCTATTTAGTTAACATCATGGTTGCCCTTAGCCAATTGTATTTATGTTGCTGTCTTTTTGCTTATTCAACTTTCCTTTCCTAAATTGGTTTTGGAATTTTATTGTGTTGTTCGTTTACTTTGATATTGTTGGTACTGCTTAAAATCAACAAAACGAAATTGTGGGCTGCTTGTGCCATAGTGAGGAGATGTTGAGTATAACGTCAATGAGAGTTTTTTTGAGACCTAATATGGGTATGTTTACCCTCTGACCTAATTAATAATTCATTTTCTGACACCTTTGAACTTACACATTTTATAACAAAATTCGATCTCTTGTGCATTTCAAACTCTGCCTTAGAATGGAAAATAAAACCATGCACTGGATCTCTTTGTCACAGATAAATGCAGTGGCGCAGCTGAAATTATGAAGGGTCATTTTGTCATTCTCTAATGGGTTATTTAGGCAATCTAGTAATGTCTTTGCAGAATTCTTCAATTCAAAATCTACTTTGCTTCTGAATTATGTTTCCATCATTGCCATCTTCTCATGAACTACAGAAGATTGAGGAATGAACCATTCAAGCATTTGTTGTAATCCCCAAGTGACCAGCCCTGTAGCACCCTTTATAAGTCCCTAGTAAATGAACCCCTTGGTACCTAGGGCATAGGGACAGCAGAGGGTCCCCGAGAGCTGCAGCACAGCTTGTGCCACTCTAAGGGACACAGCATCAACCTCATACAGACTGCCATGTCAAGCTGCGTGTCAAGGTGCTCCCAACAGTGAAAACACACCATGACAGAGAGCCTGTGTATTAATACATGCACCAAGAGAGCACCTTAGAGGTGCCCCCTGAAAACCTACCAACTGATAATGAACTCACTGACTAGTACGTTGCTTACAGGGGAATGTCTGACTCCTAGAGGTGAGAGTGTTCTCAGGAGGTCAGGAACAAAAGCCTGCCCTGGCAAGGGTGTTACATATCCGTCCCAACAGGATGACCTACAAATCTGCATTCCAAGGCTGGAAACGTCAGAGGAGCCCACCACCATTTGGTATATAGAACAGGCTCTCCGTAGAGGAAGATGCTGACCAGCTGTAGGAGGCTGGCCTGGCTTTTAGTGGGTACCAGAGGTACTTACACCTTGTGCCAGGTCCACTTATCCCTTATTAGTGTGGAAGAGGTGTTTCTAGCAGCTTAGATTGATAGAAGGTAGCTTATGGCAAAGCAGCTTAGGCTGAACTAGGAGACATGCAAAGCTCCTACTATACCACTTATATCATATGCACAATATCATAAGAAAACACAATACACAGAGTTACTAAAAATAAAGGTACTTTATTTTTATGACAATATGCCAAAAGTATCTCAGTGAGTACCCTCAGTAAGAAGGTAATATATATACACAAGTTATATGTACACAAACCAAAATTAGGTAAGTAATAGCAAGAAAAGTAATGCAAACAGTGTACAATTACAATGGATTGGAATAGGAGCACATAGGGATGGGAGCAACACAAACCATATACTCCAAAAGTGGAAGGCGAACCACGAATGGATCCCAAACCTATGTGAGCTTGTAGAGGGTCGCTGGGACTGTAAGAAAACAGTGAGGGTTAGAAAAATACCCCACCCCAAGACCCTGAATAGTAGGAGTAAAGTACACCTACTACCCCAAGAGAGCACAGAAGTCGTGATAGGGGGATTCTGCAGGAAGAACAAACACCAGCAGTGCAGTGACAACGGATTTCCAGACCTGAGTACCTGTAACACAAGGGGACCAAGTCCAATAGTCGTGCTAGTGTCGAGAGTGGGCAGGAGCCCAGGAAATGCCAGCTGAAGGTGCAAGGAAGCTGCCACCAGTTGGAAGAAGCTTGGAGTTCTGCAAGAAAGAAGAGGACTAGGAACTTCTCCTTTGGAAAACCGATGTCCCACGTTGCGATGAAGCTTGCAGAGGTATTCTCACACAGAAAGACTGCAAACAAGCCTTGCTAGCTGCAAGGGTTGCGGTAGAGGTTTTTGGGTGCTGCTGTGGCCCAAAAGGGACCAGGATGTCGCCACTTGGAGGAGGAGACAGAGGGGGCACTCAGCAACTCAGAAAGCCCTCACAGAAGCAGGCAGCACCCACAGAAGTACCCCAACAGGCACTTAGAAGAAAAGTGAACCGGAGTCCATGCAAAGTCACAAAAGGGAGTCCCACGACGCCGGAGGACAACTCAGAAGGTTGTGCACTGCAGGACAGAGTGCTGGGGACCCAGGCTTGGCTGTGCATGAAGGAAATCCTGGACAACTGCACAGGAGCCGGAGCAGCTGCAAATCATGCGGTACACAGCTTTACAGTCTATCGTGGGGAGTCAAGGACTTACCTCACCAAACTTGGACTGAAGAGTCACTGGACTGTGGGAGTCACTTGGACAGAGTTTCTGTGTTCCAGGGACCACGCTCGTCAGGATGAGAGGGGACCCAGAGGACCAATGTTGCAGTCTTTTGGTGCCTGCGTTACCAGGGGGAAGATTCCGCTGACCCACGGGAGATTTCTTCTGAGCTTCTGGTGCAGGGTGAAGGCAGGCTACCCCCAGAGCATGCACAACCTAGAAACAGTCGAGAAAGCCGGCAGGATTAGGCGCTACAATGTTGCTGGTAGTCATCTTGCTACTTTGTTGCGGTTTTGCAGGCGTCCTGGAGCAGTCAGCGTCGATCCTTTGGTAGAAGGTGAAGAGGGAGATGCAGAGGAACCCTGGTGAGCTCTTGCATTCGTTATCTGAAGAATTCCCCAAAGCAGAGACCCTAAATAGCCAGAAAAGGAGGTTTGGCTACCAAGTTAGGAGGATTGGCTACCAAGAGAGGTAAGAGCCTCTGACATCACCTGCTGGCACTGGCCACGCAGAGCAGTCCAGTGTGCCCCCAACACCTCTGTTTCCAAGATGGCAGAGGTCTGGGACACACTGGAGGAGCTCTGGGCACCTCCCCTGGGAGGTGCAGATCAGGGGAGTGGTCACTCCCCTTTCCTTTGTGCAGTTTTGCGCCAGAGCAGGGCTGGGGGATCCCTGAACTGGTGTAGACTGGCTTATGCAGAGATGGGCACCATCTGTGCCCATCAAAGCATTTCCAGAGGCTGGGGGAGGCTACTCCTCCCCAGCCCTTCACACCTATTTCCAAAGGGAGAGGGTGTAACACCCTCTCTCAGAGGAAATCCTTTGTTCTGCCTTCCTGGGCCAGGGCTGCCTGGACCCCAGGAGGGCAGAAACCTGTCTGAGGGGTTGGCAGCAGCTGCAGTGGAGACCCCGGAAAGGCAGTTTGGCAGTACCCGGGTTCTGTGGTAGAGACCTGGGGGATCATGGAATTGTCACCCCCAATACCAGAATGGTATTGGGGGTGACAATTCCATGATCCTAGACATGTTTCATGGCCATGTTCGGAGTTACTATGGTGACGCTACATATAGGTATTGACCTATATGTAGTGCATTCATGTAATGGTGTCCCCGCACTCACAAAGTCGGGGAATTTGCCCTGAACGATATGGGGGCACCCTGGCTAGTGCCAGGGTTGCCACACACTAAGTAACTTTGCACCCAACCTTCACCAGGTGAAGGTTAGACATACAGGTGACTTATAAGTTACTTTTGTGCAGTGGTAAATGGCTGTGAAATAACGTGGATGTTATTTCACTAAGAATTGTCAGAGCTCCGTATGGGTGTCAAAATAAATGCTGCAGCCCATTGCGATTTCCTGGAACCCCAATACCCTGAGTACCTCAGTACCATATACAAGGGAATTATATGGGTGTACCAGTATACCAATGTGAATTGGTAAATTTAGTCACTAGCCTGTAGTGACAAATTTGGAACGCAAAGAGAGCATAAACACTGAGGTTCTGGTTAGCAGAGCCTCAGTGATACAGTTAGGCACCACACAGAGAACACATATAGGTCACAAACGTATGAGCACTGCGGTCCTGGCTAGCAGGATCCCAGTGATACAAACCAAACACACTGACAACATAGGGTTTTCATTATGACCACTGGGCCCTGGCTTGCAGGATCCCAGTGAGACAGTGAAAACACCCTGATATATACTCACAAACAGGCCAAAAGTGGGGGTAACAAGGCTAGAAAGAGGCTAATTTCCTACACCAGCCTTACTCAGGGCCCATTTGGCTCCTGGCCAGGTGGGAAATTAGTTATGTAGGAGTGTGTGAGATTTGCAGGCTGGATACATTTCAAAGGTGTTAGACAGGACATGCCTTATGGTGGTCACCCCTAACTTTTTGCCTGCCTCCCTCCACGTTTTGGACACTGTTTTTGCTGGCTTTTAGACTCTGCGCACTTTACCACAGCTAACCAGTGCTAAAGTGCATATGCTCTCTCCCTTTAAACATGGTAACTTTGGATCATACCCAATTGGACTATTTAAGCTTCTTATAAGTCCCTAGTAATGTGCACTATATGTGCCTCGGGCCTGTAGATTAAATGCTACTAGTGGGCCTGCAGCACTGGTTGTGCCACCCACTTAAGTAGCCCCTTTACCTTGTCTCAGGCCTGCGATTGCAAGGCCTGTGTGTGCAGTTTCACTGTCACCTCGACTTGGCATTTAAAAGTACTTGCCAAGCCTAAACTTCCCATTTTCTACATTTAAGTCACCTCTAATGTGTGCCCTAGGTAACCCCTAGGGCAGGGTGCTGTGTGGGTCAAAAGCAGAACATTTACCTGTGTAGTTTACATGTCCTGGTAGTGTAAAAACACCTAAATTCATTTTTACACTACTGTGAGGCCTGCTCCCTTCATAGGCTAACATTGGGGCTGCCCTCATACATTGTTGAAGTGGTAGCAGCTGATCTGAAGGGAGTAGGAAGGTCATATTTAGTATGGCCAGAATGGTAATACAAATTCCTGCTGACTGGTGAAGTTGGATGTAATATTACTATTTTAGAAATGCCACTTTTAGAAAGTGAGCATTTCTCTGCACTTAAATCTTTCTGTGCCTTACAATCCACGTCTGTCTAGGTTTAGTTGACAGCTCCTTGTGCATTCACTCAGACACACCCCAAACACAGGGTACTCAGCCTCACTTGCATACATCTCCATTTTGAATGGGTCTTCCTGGGCTGGGAGGGTGGAGGGCCTGCTCTGACACAAAGGACTGCCACACCCTGTACTGGGACCCTGGCAGACAGGATTAAACTGAAAGGGGACCTGGTGCACTTCTAAGCCACTCTTTGAAGTCTCTCCCACTTCAAAGGCACATTTGGTTATAAAACAGGGCCTCTGCCCTACCACCTCAGACACTTGCTGGAGAAGAAACCTGAACCAGAACCTGCATCCTGCCAAGAAGAACTGCCTGGCTGGTCAAAGGACTCACCTGACTGCTTTCTACAAAGGACTGCTGCCTTGCTGTTCGCCTGCTGCCTTGCTGAACTCTTGCCCTGCTGCAGAAGTGCTCCCCAAGGGCTTGGATAGAGCTTACCTCCTGTTCCCTGAAGTCTCAGGACCAAAAAGACTTCCATCTTTCAACTGGACTCCTTGTGCGCCGAAACATTTGATGCACAGCTTGCTCCGCGGTGAAAAATTCACTGCACGCCGATCCGGAAAGATGGCGCTCGACCCCGCAAGGAAAAGATCGACGCGACGCCTGCGGTGCGGTGCGACTGTAGCTTCGACGTACGGCCCGCCTGGACGATGCTGCCCGACTTCCAGAGAGGAAATCGACTCAACGCCTGCCATGAGGGAGAAAATTCCACGCACAGCCCCCCGGAATGACGCGCAGCCGGACAACCAGCCCAAGATGCCACGCATTGACCGCGGGACATCTGGTAATCCTGCGACCCACAGAGGAGACCTGTCCACGTGCCGGAAAACGACGCACGTCTTCCCCGCGTGAAAAATTACGACACAAGTCCGTGTGTGAAGGGGTGAAACCAACGCACACACCATTTTTCCACGCATCTCATCCTCTGCTGCCCTTTGCGGACATTTTCCACTCCAACCCAGGTACTTTGTGCTTGAGAGAGACTTTGTTTGCTTTTTAAAGACTTAAGACACTTCATATCACTTTTCAGTGATATCTCTATAATTTCTTATTACATCTTTTATCGTTTTGACCTGCAAATATCCAGATAAATATTATATATTTTTCTAAACACAGTGTGGTGTATTTTTGTGGTGCTATATTGTGTTATTGCATGATTTATTGCACAAACACTTTCTACATTGCCTTCTAAGTTAAGCCTGACTGCTCAGTGCCAAGCTACCAGAGGGTGGGCACAGGATAATTTGGATTGCGTGTGACTTACCCTGACTAGAGTGAGGGTCCTTGCTTGGACAGTGGATAACCTGACTGCCAACAAAAGACCCCATTTCTAACATAAGGTAACCAGCCTGAAGTGAAAAGTGTGGTGGGATTAGGAATTCTAGGACAGGGTGATGCCCACTCCTCAAAGAAAGTGGTCATCTAGGGGGTGTAGTGATCCCAAGGGTAAGTAGCCCATTGGCTACTACCCTTCACTCCCCTTAACAACTCCTAAATTGAGTATTTAGGAGACAATCTAATAGCAGGAAAACATATTTTTACTAGACACAAAGGAAGGAGTGGACAATAAGTCTGTTGACCTAAGAACCGAAGAGCACAATGAACTTGGCACCAACCCTGCCAGCCTGCCTGCTGCACCTGTCCCTTGAGGAGCAACTGACCTGTCCTGCCGTTGCAGCATCAAAGAACCCAGGAGAGCTGCCAATGCTTTGCACATAACTACTTGGAGCAGAGGAGCAGCTTCTATGCATCTGCAGGCAACAAAAGAAGAACTGTGAGGACCCGGATCAGGCAAAACCTGACACCAGACATCACCACTGCACCCAAGCCACCTATTGAAAGTTAACGTGGTTCCCAGGTTGTCCTGAGATGAAGCCCACCTTGAGTTCAACCACTGTAGACTACCCAACCTCATCTGCAGCATATTTCTGCAGACTCCCCTATCACCGCTATCGCCTCCGGTGACGAGACCTGACAGTCCACTGCACCACTGCAACCAGAAGCCCAGGACCAAGGAGAAAAGGACCACTAGTGTCCCCACACTCTCCATCCTTGTGAGACCCAAGCCCACTTGTTGGTTCAGCCAGACTGGTCCCCCAATCCATGCATGCAGCCTGTTTCTGCGGCCCCCCTCTACCACAACTTTTCCTTGTGATGGTAACCCAATAGATCAAACCATCTCTGTACCTGGCGACCCTGAAGAAATGAGAACAGGGCCACTGGTGTCCTTATGTCTCCTGAGCATCACAATACTTGAACCCACTTGGTGGTTCAACCGGACTGGACTTTCAGTCCTCTCATGCAGCAACTTAGTGACCAGATCTATTCCTATAGACTTACACAAGGCACCTGATGTTGAACTGCACCATTGCACGTGGCTGCCCCGTGCCGACCGTGGTGATCTGTTGGTGTGGCCTTGGGCCTTGCCCCATACTTATTTTAAGTCCAGGCGATTGGTCTCGTAAGTCGCTGTACTATACCTGTATGCATTGTTTGTTCTTCCTCTATGGGATAACATTGCCACACCTGAAAAATGAACTGTGTAAACTTTTGCACACTCTAAAAATTCAGAACTCAAAAAGTATTCACCTGATTCCGGTGATCTTGGTATCTAAATTTATATAAGGTAAATGTTGTTTTATTATAGATTTGTGGCAGATTTCTTTTTTGAGTGTGTGTCTCACTTGCTGACCATATGCGTCCCTTGCATCCTTATCACTACCGTCTGATATTCCTAAGTGCTCCCCTGCATTACCACAAAAGAGAGCAATTGGGTTGCCTCTGTGATACCTTTGGGGTTTGCCTGAACCTCTTTTTAATCCACTATATAAAGATCCAGCTTCCTACAGTCTCCTATTGCTCCACGCTGTTATCACTTTAGAGCAAACTGGCACATTTTTTGTCATGTTAATGAAATGTAAGCAGAGAGAGACAAACTCAACCCACTGTTTTTAACTTCTACTGTTTATTCAGTGCTTCAAATTAGTACAATAATATTTGACCCAGCAATACCTACAAAACTTATTTATCAAAGCCCAGTGCTCTTTAACTATGGGCTTCTAATACGATCTTATACAGTAATGTTATTTTAGGTTATAAAAAAATGGGCGGCTCGCAGGAGGGATAAGAGGCGGGTTGGCATGTGGAGGGGGGGGGTTTACGGGACAAAAAATAGGTATATTAATTTTTTTTAAATGTACCCTTTTTGCCATGCCACGCCCCTCGGATCCACTCCGGTCCACCACTGCAAGCACAGGCTCCCAGCCTCCCCTGCGTCCAAACCTAACGCTGCTTTCATGCTGCTGGCAGATAGAGGATTGGATGGAGTGCCCAGCCAGGGTGCTCTGAGGCACAGAGAGAGTCTCTGCCTGTGGTCTCCAACGCGGCAACACAGTGCCGGGTTGGAGAAAGCCCATTGCGCATGTGCGTTTGGCTGTCCCGAAACGGCCGGCTAAACATACATGCGCACTGAGGGGCAGTGCTGTGCACTCTCCCTTCATGTTCATCACAGCCCATGGCCCCACCCCTTTTACTATAAAACGATAATTAGCCAGAGGAACAGCTGACCTGGGAATGCAGACGCTATTACTGTGACAATTTTTGTGGGGGACGAAATTAGAAGGTTTGGTGTGAGTTGGTGAGGGGAGGGTTCTGGTTAATTGAGAGATATACAGTGGGGGTTCGTTATTGTGCTAATAGTTGTAAATTAATGACTTTTCACTGATGCCAGTAGAACAATTGTAGAGGCAGTCTTATGTGGTTGGGCCAGTACATCACAGAGTAGGGGTGACTGTGAGGAACAGAGTACCTCTATCGATATACAATAGATAGTTCACAACTCACTAACACCCCGCTTAGACTGCTCTTCACCCTTCGAACAAGTGAAATGTCTCCCAGTGACTTCAAAGTGATCATCCGCCCTCAAATCCTTCCTCACTCTCCAACAATGTTTTCCTTTCCTCTGGTTTTAATGAACTCTTTAACAATCCCCCTAACCCTTGTTGGAGACTCAAACGGTTTTCTGTTTACACAGCCAGCATATAACCACAGAGCTATGTAAACCATGCCTCCGTGCGGCCTGTGAAATCATGTATCACTGATGTTTAACGTACGTCTAACTAGCCACCCCGTAAGCACAGTGGTATGAAGCAGTGAGTTTACCATGCCAGCGAAATGGTTGCATCTCATGCCAAAAACAAAATATACATTGTACTATCTAAAGTTGAATAAAAGCAAAAAATGGTAACCAGCTCATCAGAAGACACGGCAACGTATGTGTTTTTTTAAATAACTAGTCTTCGGTCCACTCTATTGTCCCTTTTGATGCGTTATACTTTAGGATGGCTCAGTATCTTGAATTCTCGCTACTGCCAAATGTCGTGTTCTGGAGAATCGCAGCTGCCCGCCATCCTTAGGAGATGAGTAAACTGAGCACTATAATCAAGCAGTATAATAACATTACTAATTTGTAGCAACAGAAATCGTAGATGTGTGGTGGGCAGATATATATATTAATATTGAAGTTACACATATAAATTGCGCTGTTGAGAGATAGGCACTATGTGGCTGCCTTGCTAATGAGAGCACATAAACTAGCAACCATATGAATTGTTATGAAACATATAATTATGTATTAAATGATCATTTTTTGCTCTAGCATCTCCTTTGCTGTTTCTATTACATAAATACTAATTTCATTTCAGGTGGGCATGCCATCTATTGGCACGTTACTCATAGATTGTAAACAACATGTGCATTTTTATGATAAGCAAATTCAAGCACAATGCCAGTTCGACGAATGTACCTTTCAATTTAATTTTACTGTGATTTTTTTCAGTGTTAAAACTATTCAGACAAGTGTCTCCTGGCGCACACTCAATCACCTGTTTCTACAGATACCACAATGCATCCTCCAAGTTCGCTGTCTCCAGTCCCTTCTGCTCAATGTCTTGTTTCCCACAACCCACATGAAAGGAATTCCATGTCAAAGGCTTCACTGAGTTAATGATTTACTAACAACTCCCCAATCTTTTCTTCTTTTTAAGGTGTCCTCAGCCAAGGGTGGTATGCAGAGTATATAAAACATTGCAGCTGACAATTCGGCTACGCACTTAATTTTTCAAATGCACCTTGAGCTATGTGTGTCTCAGTTATTTCATCAGTCTTTGCGGCTTTGCATATCTGTCTGCAAAGTATTTGGCAACTAAATATGCAACTGGCATAAAAAATTGCAAACTATAAGCTTCAGGGTATTCGAACCATGTCTGTAAATAAAAATCGTTTTGTAAACAACTTCTTTTTTATGACTTGTCTGTTCCATTTACTAAGTTGTGATAAAGTGAAAACATGATGCACATATTATTCCTCAAAGGTTTAATAAATCCGACGCGTCTGATGTGATTAATCTTGCTGTCTATCCACCAGTCTGTGTACTCTAGCTAGTGTACTGCTCCCCTATCTCCTAAGGTGAATGACAGAACCGTCAAGTGCACATTATGTAGATTCGAGAAGAACAATAAGTGTAAAACAAACAGCAAATTTTCCTCACTGTAATTTGCCCAAAGCAAAGATGCTCACGCGGGTTTTGCATCCAGGCATCACTTTGTATTGTAGAGATATAGGGATTTATGTGCAAACCAGTTTTGCAGTCGGAAATGGCCGATTGGGCTGTTTCTGACCACAAAAATGCGTTCACATATGTACAAAACACAAATTGTGATTTGGTAACACGTTACCGAATTGAAATTTGTGTTTGTGATTCAGTGTTTAGAAGGGTCGTGTTTAGGGCATCCTTTTGAAATACCACATCTGAATAGGATGTATAAATATTTTGTGACCCAATTACAGTTCAAAACATTCATATTTTATCCACTACTTGAAGGAAGTGGTAACCCATTCACAAATGGGAATAAGTTCCCAAGGGGGCCTTTATCCTTTGAGAATGATAAAAACACATTTTTGTAAGAGTATGCAGTAGTCCCACAGACCCCTGGCTACTCTTAAAAAATTGAACTTCAAAGTTTCATTTTTTTTTTAAACGCATCTTGTTTTCCTTTAAGAAAACGGTCTGCATTTTTAAAAATCAATCACAGACATGATAGTCTGCTGACCTCAGAAAGGCACCATATCTGTGATGACTTTGATATTTAATGGGTTGCATTAATATGCATGAGGTAGGTCTATTTGCCACTAACTAAGACTCACTAATGAAACTCAAAAGAGTTTCATACATTAGGAATACTGATTTGGTATTCCTAAAGATAATACATCTGGCCATAAAAGTCTTATATAGAAAACATACTTTGCAATTGCAAACACTGCGATTCACAACTTTATTTTTTACTATGTACTAATCCAATTTTAGACGCATGTACATTTTTACCATCTCCTCAAACTGGATTGTGAATTCATACTAATTACCAATTTTGGCTTATATGCGGCTCGCCAATCTCGGTGCTGTGGAAGGTTTTCAAGTTTATTTTCAGAGGTGTGCATTCATGGTTTTGAGAGAGAAAGCAGCAGGGGACTTCAATGAGCAATGCAGAAGTTTGATAGGAAATTGTAATACCGATTGCAGAAGAGGTTCCTGAAAAGAAATGTGGAGGGTAAGATGGTGACACCCGCCATTGTCCACAGCAAGTGGAGACCTGGTGGAGGTTAGAGATTCAGCAGTGCATTCGCAGACTGAGTGGCTGCACTTAGGGGATGATAAGTGTTGGACTTTTTTGCTTATGCAGGGTCATCCCCAATCTTTTTGCCTCCTGCCTTCAATTTTTTCTGACCTGTTGCTATTGGCTTTTGAACTCTGAGCATTTTACCACTGCTAACCAGTGCATATGCTCTCTGTGTAAATTGTATTGTTGATTGGTTTATCCATGATTGGTATATTTGATAAGCCCAATCTTTTTGCCTCCTGCCTCCTATTTCTTCTGACCTCTTGCTGTTGGCTTTTGAACTCTGAGCACTTTACCACTGCTAACCAGTGCATATGTTCTATGTGTAAATTGTATTGTTGATTGGTTTATCCATGATTAGCATATTTGATTTACTAGTATGTCCCTAGTAAAGTGCTCTAAAGGTGCCAGGGCCAGTAAATCAAATGCTACCAGTGGGCCTGCAGCACTGGTTGTGCCACCCACATGAGTATCTCTGTAAACATGTCGCAGACCTGCCATGGCAGTGTCTGTGTGTGCAGATTTAACTGTAAATTCGACATGGCAAGTGTACTCACTTGCCAGGCCTAAACCTTCCCTGTTCTTACATGTCAGACACCCCCAAGGTATGCCCTAGGTAGCCCCAAGGGCAGGGTGCAGTGTATGGTTAAGGTAGGACATATAGTAATGTGGTTTATATCTCCAGACAGTGAAATATTGCTAAATTCGTTTTTCACTGTTGCAAGGCCTGTCCCTTTCATAGGTTAACGTGGGGGCTACCTTTACATTTGATTAAAGTGTAGATTCCCTTTGGGAGCAGATGGACATGTGGAGTTTGGGGTCTCTGAGCTCACAATTTAAAAATACATATTTTAGTAAAGTTGATTTTAAGATTGTGTGTTTGAAAATGTCACTTTCAGAAAGTGGGCATTTTCTTGCTTGTACCATTTCTGTGACTCTGCCTGTTTGTGGATTCCCTGTCTGGGTCAGTTTGACAGTTGGGCTGGTTGCACCTCACACTAGACAGTGACACAAAGGGGGCTGGGGTGTAGTCTGCATTTCCTGATAAGCCATCTGTGCTAGGAGGGAGGGGAGAAGTGGTTGTAGGAAAGTACCATCTTGCCTGGCATGTTACCCCCATTTTTCACTGCATATATGTTGTTTTAGTTGTATGTGCCACTGGGACCCTGCCAGCCAGGGCCCCAGTGCTCATAAGTGTGCCTTGAATGTGTTACCTGTGTTATGACTAACTGTCTCACTGAGGCTCTGCTATCCAGAACCTCAGTGGTTATGCTCTCTCATTTCTTTCCAAATTGTCACTAACAGGCTAGTGACCAATTTCACCAATTTACATTGGCATACTGGAACACCCTTATAATTCCCTAGTATATGGTACTGAGGTACCCAGGGTATTGGGGTTCCAGGAGATCCCTATGGGCTGCAGCATTTCTTTTGCCACCCATAGAGAGCTCTGACAATTCTTACACAGGCCTGCCACTGCAGCCTGAGTGAAATAACGTACACATTATTTCACAGCCATTTACCACTGCACTTAAGTAACTTATAAGTCACCTATATGTTTAACCTTTACCTAGTAAAGGTTAGGTGCAAAGTTACTTAGTGTGTGGGCACCCTGGCACTAGCCAAGGTGCCCCCACATTGTTCAGTGCAAATTCCCCGGACTTTGTGAGTGCGGGGACACCATTACACGCGTGCACTACACATAGGTCAATACCTATGTGTAGCTTCACAATGGTAACTCCGAATATGGCCATGTAACATGTCTATGATCATGGAATTGCCCCCTCTATGCCATCCTGGCATTATTGGCACAATCCCATGATCCCACGGGTCTGTAGCACAGACCCGGGTACTGCCAAACTACCTTTCCCGGGGTTTCACTGCAGCTGCTGCCAACCCCTCAGACAGGTTTCTGCCCTCCTGGGGTCCAGCCAGGCTTGGCCCAGGATGGCAGAACAAAGGACTTCCTCTGAGGGAGAGTAGCCTCCCCCAGCCTCTGGAAATGCTTTCATGGGCACAGATGGTGCCCATTTCTGCATAAGCCAGTCTACACCGGTTCAGGGACCCCTCAGCCCTGCTCTGGCGCGAAACTGGACAAAGGAAAGGAGAGTGACCACTCCCCTGACCTGCACCTCCCCTGGGAGGTGCCCAGAGCTCCTCCAGTGTGCTCCAGAAGTCTGCCATCTTGGAAACAGAGGTGCTGCTGGCACACTGGACTGCTCTGAGTGGCCAGGGCCAGCAGGTGACGTCAGAGACTCCTTCTGATAGGCTCCTTCAGGTGTTTCTAGCCTATCCTCTCTCCTAAGTAGCCAAACCCTCTTTTCTGGCTATTTAGGGTCTCTGCTTTGGGGATTTCCTTAGATAACGAATGCAAGAGCTCATCCGAGTTCCTCTGCATCTCTCTCTTCACCTTCTGCCAAGGAATCAACTGCTGACCGCGCTGGAAGCCTGCAAAATTGCAACAAAGTAGCGAAGACGACTACTGCAACTCTGTAACGCTGATCCTGCTGCCTTCTCGACTGTTTTCCTGGTGGTGCATGCTGTGGGGGTAGTCTGCCTCCTCTCTGCACAAGAAGCTCCGAAGAAATCTCCTGTGGGTCGACGGAATCGTCCCCCTGCAACCGCAGGCACCAAAGAACTGCATCACCGGTCCTCTGGGTCTCCTCTCAGCACAACGAGCGAGGTCTCTTGAACTCAGCAACTCTGTCCAAGTGACTCCCACAGTCCAGTGACTCTTCAGTCCAAGTTTGGTGGAGGTAAGTCCTTGCCTCCCCACGCCAGACTGCATTGCTGGGAACCGCGTGTTTTGCAGCTACTCCGGCTCCTGTGCACTTTCCGAGGGAATCCTTTGTGCACACCCAAGCCTGGGTCCACGGCACTCGAACCTGCATTGCATGACCTCCTGAGTTGTCCTCCGACAGCGTGGGACTCTCTTGTGCAACTGCGGGTGAGCACCATTTCACTCCACTTTGTAGTGCCTGTTCTGGCACTTCTGCGGGTGCTGCCTGCTTCTAAGAGGGCTCCTTAACTTGCTGGGTGCCCCCTCTGTCCCCTGACACAATTGGCGACATCCTGGTCCCTCCTGGGCCACAGCAGCACCCAAAAACCCCAACTGCAAGCTTTGCAGCTAGCAAGGCTTGTTTATGGTCTTTCCGCAGGAAAATACTTCTACACGACTGCCCACTGCGTGGGACATCTATCCTCCAAAGGGAAAGTTTCTAGCCCTTGTTGTTCTTGCAGAATCCTCAGCTTCTACTGTCCAGTAGCAGCTTCTTTGCACCCACAGCTGGCATTTCCTGGGCATCTGCCCACTCTCGACTTGATCGTGAGTTTTGGACTTGGTCCCCTTGTTCCACAGGTACCCTCGTCTGGAAATCCATCGTTGTTGCATTGCTGGTTTTGGTCTTTCCTGCAGAATTCCCCTATCACGACTTCTGTGCTCTTTGGGGAACTTTAGTGCACTTTGCACTCACTTTTCAGGGTCTTGGGGTGGGCTATTTTTCTAACCCTCACTGTTTTCTTACAGTCCCAGCGACCCTCTACAAGGTCACATAGGTTTGGGGTCCATTTGTGGTTCGCATTCCACTTTTGGAGTATATGGTTTGTGTTGCCCCTATCCCTATGTGCCCCCATTGCATCCTATTGTAACTATACATTGTTTGCACTGTTTTCTAATACTATACTGCATATTTTTGGTATTGTGTACATATATCTTGTGTATATTTGCTATCCTCATACTGAGGGTACTCACTGAGATACTTTGGCATATTGTCATAAAAATAAAGTACCTTTATTTTTAGTATATCTGTGTATTGTGTTTTCTTATGATATTGTGCATATGACACTAGTGGTACTGTAGGAGCTTCACTCGTCTCCTAGTTCAGCCTAAGCTGCTCTGCTAAGCTACCATTATCTATCAGCCTAAGCTGCTAGACACCCTATACACTAATAAGGGATACCTGGGCCTGGTGCAAGGTGTAAGTACCCTTTGGTACTCACTACAAGCCAGTCCAGCCTCCTACATTGGTTGTGCAGCGGTGGGATAAGTACTTTGCAACTACTTACCACTTTTGTCATTGTACTTTTCATAACAGAAAAATATACAAAACAAGTTCAGTGTATGTACACCTAACCAAAAAGTTTTGCTTTTCTTCTCTCACTTCTTTTCTAAAGTGCTGAAAAGTACCTCTAAACTTTCTAAAAAGTTCATTAAAAGTTTTAAAAGTTTTTTTCTGTCTTTCCAAAAGTTCTGAAAAGCTTTTTCTCACTTTTTCTATCACTTAAACACTTTCGAAAATGTCTGGCACAGGCCAAACTGTTGATCTGTCCAAACTTGCTTATGATCACCTTAGCTGGAAAGGAGCAAGGAGTCTCTGCATAGAAAGAGGTTTAAGTGTAGGGAAGAATCCCTCTAGAGAACTGTTGGTTAATATGCTTGTTGAACAGGATAAGGCCAGAGGTGCCACTTCTGTTGAGAAATTAGCTGATGGTTCCCAATCTGACCCTGGGGCACCCCTAGCAAAAGATTTAGAAAGGAAACTTCCTAGCCTGCCCATTATCAGACAACCTAGCATAGCTGGTACTGATGTAGAGTCACACCATACTGATAGTGTTGTCTCACATCACAGTAAGAGTATTCCTTCTCATCATAGTAGAAGTGACGTTTCTGTTAGCCAAGCTGTTAGGGTGCCATCTGTTAGAGACAGGTCTCCTTCTGTTCATTCTCACCATACTTCTGTTTCAAGGCATGCCCCACCCACCCACCCTGATAACAGAGTGTTAGAAAGGGAGCTCAATAGATTGAGAGTGGAACAAACCAGGCTGAAGCTCAAGAAGCAACAGCTGGATTTAGATAGGCAGTCCTTAGAAGTGGAAAGAGAAAGACAGAAATTGGGTTTAGAAACCCATGGTGGCAGCAGCAGTATTCCCCATAGTCATCCTGCAAAAGAGCATGATTCTAGGAATCTGCACAAGATAGTTCCCCCTTATAAGGAGGGGGATGACATTAACAAGTGGTTTGCTGCACTTGAGAGGGCCTGTGTTGTACAGGATGTCCCTCAAAGGCAGTGGGCTTCTATCCTATGGCTATCATTTAGTGGAAAGGGTAGGGATAGGCTCCTTACTGTGAAAGAAAGTGAAGCCAATGATTTCAAAGTTCTTAAGAATGCACTCCTAGATGGTTATGGCTTAACCACTGAACAGTACAGGATGAAGTTCAGAGAAAGCAAAAAGGAGTCTTCACAAGACTGGGTAGACTTTGTTGACCATTCAGTGAAGGCCTTGGAGGGGTGGTTACATGGCAGTAAAGTTACTGATTATGAAAGCCTGTATAACTTAATCCTGAGAGAGCATATTCTTAATAATTGTGTGTCTGATTTGTTGCACCAGTACCTGGTGGACTCTGATCTGACCTCTCCCCAAGAATTGGGAAAGAAGGCAGACAAATGGGTCAGAACAAGGGTGAACAGAAAAGTTCATACAGAGGGTGACAAAGATGGCAAGAAGAAGGATGGTAAGTCTTCTGACAAAGGTGGGGACAAATCTAAAAATGAGTCTTCATCAGACCCACAAAAGCACTCTGGTGGGGGTGGTGGGCCCAAATCCTCTTCAAATCAAAACAAAGAAAAGAAACCATGGTGCTATTTATGTAAAATAAAAGGCCATTGGACAACAGATCCCAGTTGTCCAAAGAAAAACACCAAGCCTCCTACCACTACAACCCCTGCTGCTACACCTAGTACCCCTAGTAATAGCAGTGGTGGTGGCAGCAAAACTACTAATAGCCAATCCAAGGGAGTAGCTGGGCTCACTTTTGGTAACTTAGTTGGGGTTGGTCTTGTTAGGGAGACCACAGCGGCTGTTAGTCTCTGAGGGGGCTATTGATTTAGCCACCTTAGTTGCTTGTCCCCTTAACATGGATAAGTACAAGCAACTACCCCTAATAAATGGTGTTGAGGTTCAGGCCTACAGGGACACAGGTGCCAGTGTTACAATGGTAATAGAGAAACTGGCCCACCCTGAACAACACCTACTTGGTCACCAGTACCAAGTAACCGATGCTCACAACAACACACTTAGCCACCCCATGGCTGTTGTAAATCTCAACTGGGGGGGGGGGTTACTGGTCCAAAGAAAGTTGTGGTTGCCTCAGATTTACCTGTAGATTGTCTACTAGGGAATGATTTTGAGACATCAGCTTGGTCAGATGTGGAGTTGGAGGCCCATGCAGCAATGCTGGGCATTCCAGGGCATATTTTTGCTTTAACCACGGCTCAGGCCAAAAAGCAAAAAGGACAGGGTGACTTGGATCCTGGAAGAATGGACCAAGTGCTCCCTAAAGCTAGGGCTAGTAGAAGTAAGGCACTACCTACTATCCCTCCCTCTACAGTGGATTCTACTTCTCAGGAATAAGAATTTCCACCCTGTGCAGAACCTACACCAGAGGAGCTGGAAGCAGACACTGCTGAGCTTTTGGGTGAAGGGGGGCCTGCCAGGGAGGAGCTGAGTGTGGCACAGCATACCTGTCCCACACTAGAGGGTCTAAGGCAGCAAGCTGTCAAACAAGCAAATGGGGATGTCAGTGACTCTCACAGAGTTTACTGGGAGGACAACCTCTTGTACACTGAAGCAAGGGATCCAAAACCTGGAACTGCCAGGAGATTAGTGATTCCTCAGGAGTATAGAAAGTTCCTCCTAACTCTAGCCCACGACATTCCCTTAGCTGGACATTTGGGGCAAATGAAAACTTGGGACAGGCTTGTTCCCTTGTTTCATTGGCCTAGAATGTCAGAGGACACAAAGGAATTTTGTAAGTCCTGTGAAACCTGTCAAGCCAGTGGCAAGACAGGTGGCACTCCAAAGGCACCCCTTATCCCACTGCCTGTGGTTGGGGTTCCCTTTGAAAGGGTAGGGGTTCACATAGTTGCCCCCCTTGACCCTCCTACTGCTTCAGGCAATAGGTTTATCTTGGTGGTAGTGGACCATGCCACCAGATATCCTGAAGCAATTCCTCTAAGGACCACTACAGCTCCTGCAGTGACAAAGGCCCTCCTGGGAATCTTTTCTAGGGTGGGCTTCCCAAAAGAGGTGGTATCAGACAGGGGAAGCAATTTCATGTCTGCTTACTTAAAGGCCATGTGGGAGGAGTGTGGTGTTACATACAAGTTCACTACACCCTATCATCCACAAATGGACTGGTGGAGAGATTTAACAAAAGTCTCAAAGGCATGATTATGGGACTCCCTGAAAAACTCCGCAGGAGATGGGATATCCTGTTACCTTGCCTCCTTTTTGCTTACAAGGAGGTACCCCAAAAAGGAGTGGGCTTCAGCTCCTTTGAATTCCTATTTGGACACCCTGTGAGAGGTCCTCTAACACTTGTTAAGGAGGGTTGGGAACAACCTTTAAAAGCTCCAAAGCAAGACATAGTGGACTATGTACTTGGCCTCAGATCAAGGATGGCTGAGTACATGAAAAAGGCCAGCCAAGAGCTCCAAAAGCAATGGCATGACCAGAAGGTTGTTTTGGTTCAGTACCAACCAGGGCAGAAAGTGTGCGTCTTGGAGCCTGTGGCCCCAAGAGCACTCCAAGATAAATGGAGTGGACCCCACATAATTGTTGAAAAGAAGGGTGAAGTCACCTACTTAGTTGACTTAGGCACTGCCAGGAGTCCCCTTAGAGTGCTCCATGTCAATCGCCTGAAACCCTACTATGACAGGGCTGATCTCACCCTGCTCATGGCAACTGATGAGGGACAGGAAGAAGAGAGTGACCCTCTCCCTGATCTCTTCTCTTCCACAGAACAAGATGCTCAAGTGGAAGGTGTAGTTTTGGCAGATTGTCTTACTGCTGAGCAAAAAGACCACTGCATAAATCTCCTGGGTCAGTTTTCTGAACTCTTCTCTACTGTGCCAGGTACCACTTCTTGGTGTGAGCACACTATAGATACTGGAGACAGCTTGCCTGTCAAAAGTAAGATCTATAGGCAGCCTGACCATGTCAGAGACTGCATAAAGCAAGAGGTACAGAAAATGCTTGAACTAGGAGTGGTTGAGCACTCTGAAAGTCCATGGGCCTCACCTGTGGTACTTGTACCAAAATCTCATTCCAAAGATGGAAAGAAGGAAATGCGTTTTTGTGTAGACTATAGAGGTCTCAACCAGGTAACCAAAACTGATGCTCACCCTATACCCAGGGCAGATGAGCTAATAGATACACTGCCATCTGCCAAATATCTAAGCACTTTTGATTTCACTGCAGGGTATTGGCAGATCAAATTATCAGAAGAGGCAAAAGCAAAAACTGCATTTTCAACCATTGGAGGCCATTACCAATTCACAGTAATGCCTTTTGGATTGAAAAATGCACCTGCCACTTTTCAGAGGTTGGTGAATACAGTCCTGCAAGGGCTGGAAGCTTTTAGTGCAGCATATCTAGATGATATAGCTGTCTTTAGCTCCAGTTGGGATGATCACCTGGTCCACCTATGGAAAGTCTTAGAGGCCCTGCAAAAGGCAGGCCTCACTATCAAGGCTTCAAAGTGCCAGATAGGGCAGGGGAATGTGGTTTATCTGGGACACCTGGTAGGTGGAGAACAGATTGCACCACTTCAGGGGAAAATCCAAACTATTATAGATTGGGTTCCCCCTACAACTCAGACCCAGGTGAGAGCCTTCTTAGGCCTCACTGGGTATTACAGGAGGATCATAAAGAACTATGGCTCCATTGCAGCCACTCTTAATGACCTCACCTCTAAGAAAATGCCTAAAAAGGTATTGTGGACAGCTAGCTGTCAGAAAGCTTTTGAGGAGCTGAAGCAAGCCATGTGCTCTGCACCTGTCCTGAAAAGCCCCTGTTACTCCAAAAAAATCATTGTCCAAACTGATGCATCTGAATTAGTGGTAGGGGCAGTCTTATCACAACTTAATTCTGAGGGCCAGGATCAACCTGTTGCTTTTATCAGCAGGAGGTTGACCCCTAGAGAAAAGCCTTGGTCTGCCATAGAGAGGGAGGCCTTTGCTGTGGTCTGGGCACTGAAGAAGTTGAGGCCATACCTGTTTGGCACTCACTTCATTGTTCAGACAGACCACAAACCTCTACTTTGGCTAAAACAAATGAAAGGTGAAAATCCTAAATTGTTGAGGTGGTCCATATCCCTACAGGGAATGGGCTATACAGTGGAACATAGACCTGGGAGTACCCACTCCAATGCAGATGGACTCTCCAGATATTTCCACTTAGACAATGAAGACCCATCAGGTAATGACTAGTCTTATTGTCCTTCGTTTGGGGGGGTTGTATAGGAAAGTACCATCTTGCCTGGCATGTTACCCCCATTTTTCACTGTATATATGTTGTTTTAGTTGTATGTGTCACTGGGACACTGCCAGCCAGGGCCCCAGAGCTCATAAGTGTGCCCTGAATGTGTTACCTGTGTTATGACTAACTGTCTCACTGAGGCTCTGCTTTCCAGAACCTCAGTGGTTATGCTCTCTCATTTCTTTCCAAATTGTCACTAACAGGCTAGTGACCAATTTCACCAATTTACATTGGCATACTGGAACACCCTTATAATTCCCTAGTATATGGTACTGAGGTACCGAGGGTATTGGGGTTCCAGGAGATCCCTATGGGCTGCAGCATTTCTTTTGCCACCCATAGGGAGCTCTGACAATTCTTACACAGGCCTGCCACTGCAGCCTGAGTGAAATAACGTCCACGTTATTTCACAGCCATTTACCACTGCACTTAAGTAACTTATAAGTCACCTATATGTCTAACCTTTACCTAGTAAAGGTTAGGTGCAAAGTTACTTAGTGTGTGGGCACCCTGGCACTAGCCAAGGTGCCCCCACATTGTTCAGGGCAAATTCCCCGGACTTTGTGAGAGCGGGGACACCATTACACGCGTGCACTACACAAAGGTCAATACCTATGTGTAGCTTCACAATGGTAACTCCGAATATGGCCATGTAACATGTCTATGATCATGGAATTGCCCCCTCTATGCCATCCTGGCATTGTTGGCACAATCCCATGATCCCATGGGTCTGTAGCACAGACCTGGGTACTGCCAAACTGCCTTTCCCGGGGTTTCACTGCAGCTGCTGCTGCTGCCAACCCCTCAGACAGGTTTCTACCCTCCTGGGGTCCAGCCAGGCTTGGCCCAGGATGGCAGAACAAAGGACTTCCTCAGAGAGAGGGTGTTACACCCTCTCCCTTTGGAAAAAGGTGTCAGGGCTGGGGAGGACTAGCCTACCCCAGCCTCTGGAAATGCTTTCATGGGCACAGATGGTGCCCATTTCTGCATAAGCCAGTCTACACCGGTTCAGGACCCCTCAGCCCTGCTCTGGCGCGAAACTGGACAAAGGAAAGGGGAGTGACCACTCCCCTGACCTGCACCTCTCCTGGGAGGTGCCCAGAGCTCCTCCAGTGTGCTCCAGACCTCTGCCATCTTGGAAACAGAGGTGCTGCTGGCACACTGGACTGCTCTGAGTGGCCAGGGCCAGCAAGTGACGTCAGAGACTCCTTCTGATAGGCTCCTTCAGGTGTTGCTAGCCTATCCTCTCTCCTAAGTAGCCAAACCCTCTTTTCTGGCTATTTAGGGTCTCTGCTTTGGGGATTTCCTTAGATAACGAATGCAAGAGCTCATCCGAGTTCCTCTGCATCTCTCTCTTCACCTTCTGCCAAGGAATCGACTGCTGACCGCGCTGGAAGCCTGCAAAACTGCAACAAAGTAGGGAAGACGACTACTGCAACTCGGTAACGCTGATCCTGCCGCCTTCTCGACTGTTTTCCTGGTGGTGCATGCTGTGGGGGTAGTCTGCCTCCTCTCTGCACTAGAAGCTCCGAAGAAATCTCCCGTGGGTCGATGGAATCGTCCCCCTGCAACCGCAGGCACCAAAGAACTGCATCACCGGTCCTCTGGGTCTCCTCTCAGCACAACGAGCGAGGTCCCTTGAACTCAGCAACTCTGTCCAAGTGACTCCCACAGTCCAGTGACTCTTCAGTCCAAGTTTGGTGGAGGTAAGTCCTTGCCTCCCCACGCCAGACTGCATTGCTGGGAACCGCGTGTTTTGCAGCTACTCCGGCTCCTGTGCACTTTCCGAGGGAATCCTTTGTGCACAGCCAAGCCTGGGTCCACGGCACTCTAACCTGCATTGCACGACCTCCTGAGTTGTCCTCCAGCGGCGTGGGACTCTCAAGTGCAACTTCGGGTGAGCACTGTTTCACTCCACTTTGTAGTGCCTGTTCTGGCACTTTTGCGGGTGCTGCCTGCTTCTGAGAGAGCTCCTTGTCTTGCTGGGTGTCCCCTCTGTCCCCTGACGCAATTGGCGACATCCTGGTCCCTCCTGGGCCACAGCAGCACCCAAAAACCCCAACTGCAAGCTTTGCAGCTAGCACGGCTTGTTTATGGTTTTTCCGCAGGAAAACACTTCAGCACAACTCTCCACAGCGTGGGACATCTATCCTCCAAAGGGGAAGTTTCTAGCCCTTGTTGGTCTGGCAAAATCCCCAGCTTCTGCTGTCCAGTAGCAGCTTCTTTGCACCCACAGCTGGCATTTCCTGGGCATCTGCCCACTCTCGACTTGATCGTGACTTTTGGACTTGGTCCCCTTGTTCCACAGGTACCCTCGTCTGGAAATCCATTGTTGTTGCATTGCTGGTTTTGGTCTTTCCTGCAGAATTCCCCTATCACGACTTCTGTGCTCTTTGGGGAACTTTAGTGCACTTTGCACTCACTTTTCAGGGTCTTGGGGTGGGCTATTTTTCTAACCCTCACTGTTTTCTTACAGTCCCAGCGACCCTCTACAAGGTCACATAGGTTTGGGGTCCATTCGTGGTTCGCATTCCACTTTTGGAGTATATGGTTTGTGTTGCCCCTCTCCCTATGTGCCCCCATTGCATCCTATTGTAACTATACATTGTTTGCACTGTTTTCTAATACTATACTGCATATTTTTGGTATTGTGTACATATATCTTGTGTATATTTGCTATCCTCATACTGAGGGTACTCACTGAGATACTTTGGCATATTGTCATAAAAATATATCTGTGTATTGTGTTTTCTTATGATATTGTGCATATGACACTAGTGTACAGTAGGAGCTTCACTCGTCTCCTAGTTCAGCCTAAGCTGCTCTGCTAAGCTACCATTATCTATCAGCCTAAGCTGCTAGACGCCCTATACACTAATAAGGGATACCTGGGCCTGGTGCAAGGTGTAAGTACCCCTTGGTACTCACTACAAGCCAGTCCAGCCTCCTACAGTTGTCACTTACACCTGAAAGGGCTGTGCCTGTCCTCACACAATGCAGTCTCCGACCCCCTGGTGGGTGTCTGGGGCCTGGCCTGGGCAAGGCAGGATTTCAAATTCAAAAGAGACTTTACTTTGAAGTAGGCCTACTTCAAAGGATAAATTGGGTTTAAGAAGGGCACCCAAAACCACAGACTTTAGATCACTTCTGGACATCAAGAGGAACCCCTGCCTGGAGAAGAGCTGAGGAGAAGTGCTGCCCTGCCTGTGAGGGTGCTTTGTGGAGCTATCCTGCAGTTGCTGTCTCTGCCAGAGTAAGAGGACAAAGACTGGACAATGTGTGCCTTCCATCTTGTGAACAAATCTCCAAGGGCTTGATTTAGAGCTTGCCTCCTGTTGTTTTTTTACGTCTCAGGGACAGCAAAGACTTCTCTCTGCCAGCACCTGGAGTCTCTGGAGAGACTCCTGCTCTGACAAGTGGTGCCCTATCCAGTCCCTGGGCCCTTGAAATGAAAGCTGGTGGAAATCCAAGGAAATCGACTTCGGACGACTTTGGACCGACGCGCTGCTGAATCTGGTGACGCCGCCTACAACCGACTCCGTGATCTTCGCTGGAACGTGACGACCTTCGCAGGCCTGACGCCGCTGCAGACCCGCTGAAGTCCACAACTCCGTGGAAGTCGCCGCACCACGTAATGACCGACGCCGCTTGAAGTGCGCGGATTCAATGTTTCACACAGACGCCACGATCCCTGACTTCGCGCATCAACTTCTTTTCACTTTTCACCAAAGGTACTGTACTTGGGGGTCTAGGCGACTCCGTGTCCGGCGCTGCTGGTGTCGGCTTGTTGGGAACGACTCCGTCACAACTCCGTGTTAACACCTCATCGAAGCATTTAAGCGCTATTTTTGGGTTTAATCTTTAAAAATTCATAACTTGACTTGTGTGTGTCGGATGTTTGTTGTTTTGGTCTTGTTATGTTTAGATAAATATTTCCTATTGTTCTAAACTGGTGTGGTGTCATTTTGTAGTGTTTTCATTAAGTTACTGTGTGTGTTGGTACAAATACTTCACACCTAGCACTCTGAACTTACGCCTACTGCTCTGCCAAGCTACCAAGGGGGCAAGTAGGGGTTAGCTGAGGGTGATTCTCTTTTACCCTGACTAGAGTGAGGGTCCTTGTTTGAACAGGGGGTAACCTGACTGTCAACCAAAGACCCCATTTCTAACAATGAGCTAAAAAAAAGATCTAATTTGAGGTGGAAAGAAAGAAAGAAACAATGATAGTGGTACCTTTGAGCCAGAGTTTGCTTTTCTTTCCCAGTGTCATCTATGTAACTGTCACAGTGCAGGAGCTACAAAGATTCAGAAATGATTTCCTCAACCAGGAATTTTATGATAGCAATATGTACCCGGCTTATTTAAGAAATGTTGCAGAAAATAAAATGATACTGTTTAGTCAAGGAGATACAGCCTCTATATATTGAGTGCCACACAAGGGGTGTGGTTAAAATATTAATTCCAAGAGGTCAAAACTGATTTGTTTTTCTCTCTGCTGTGTCCCTCAAATTGATGGTATCTTCATTAGCCCTCTCTAATATGGAGGAATATGTATTAGAAAATAAATAAACATTGTTTTTTTAAACAAAAAGTGCACTGCCTCACAGGAAAATTCTCTGCTGGTGGATTTCACTTTGGATTTGTGTTGCTTGTATTTGGGGTGCAGAACTAGGAGCTACAATGCTATCTGTCATAGAATGTGCCTTTGTATGTAGTGATTTCAGGCCTGTCTTCAGTGCATTTTGTGTCTCATGTTTTTCTCTTGACAAAATCAAGTAAAGTTATTTGTTCAGAAAACGTGAGACCACCGTTGAATAGAACCACAGGATTCTAACTGAATCCTCATAAAGATGACAGTAGACATATTCAATGAGGTTAGGCAAAGACCACTATTTATTGACCAGCACCACAGAGGAGCAGGATCTCAATCTAAGCAATATTTAGGCAAGCTGGTTGTTGAGCCAGCTCATAAATTAGCTGAGTATCCAGAACTGCAGTGAAGGTGAAGCAGGATCATGCTTTCATCGGCATAAAGCTGAAACAGACACATAACTGTCAATCACATGGACCAGATAAACAAGTGATATGCAGGAAAGGAAAAAGAAAAAAAAAGACCTCAGCGATAACCTTACTGTTTCACGGGAAGAAAACGAAAAGAACCTGCAGAGGTGAACTTGTTTGACCTTGTTCAAAAGTAAAGAAGGAATCCATTGCAAGGAAGACACCCAATTACTCACCTTCTGATCCCTGTGAGTAACCATTTTGGTTGTTGCTAGTCCTTAACCTGCCTCCCCTCCCCAGTGCAAAGCCAATGTGTGACTTTTTTTCCAACATCCTTGGGATTCTAAAGATACCTAGGCTTTACAAATTCCCCTGGAGGGGATTCAGAAAATAGACAAAATATAGCACAATTTTGAGGTTTTTTTTATTTATTTTTTTAAAAAGGGAAAAGTTGCTCTAGATAAAAGTATCTGGTTAATTTTCCTAAAAAATGGCATCCATGAATGGTTTACTGCACTAAAGTCATCATCTTCTCAGCCTTCAGGAACATGCAAAGCTGAATGAAAAAACTAATTTTCTACCAAATTTTGGGCATTTTTGAAAGAGGTAGCGTATGTTCCCTGTTTTTGTGCCTTCAACCAACTTGCAGTTTGTGGTGGAAATCAGTGTGAAACCAATGGGTGATTAAAAAAAGCTATACATTTCCGAAAAGTAGATAATATTCCAAATTCAGCAAGGTATCATATGTGTAGATCCCTTAAGGTTTTCCCATGGAAAACAACTTCGTAGATTGACAAAAACAATATACCATTACATTTGCCTGACACCTCTGGTTGTGGGGCTATATAGGGTTTGTAGGTTTTCCATGAACCCAAGGCACCCACAGCAAACAACTGAGTTGCACCATTCAATGAGTTTTCATTGAGTGCCAAGTATAGACCAATTGTTATAGCGAAATAGGCAGAGTGAAAAATGGGTATCAAGAAAACATATGTGTTTCTGAAATGGACACAAGAAATAGAATTTGGGAGCAGTGGTTATTTATACATTGCAGAATTTGTGGGTATGATTTAGAAGGTGTTTTTTCAAAATGTCATCTTTATTTAAACTGATTTACATTTCAAAGGCACAAATGCAGGAGCAGCTCCTTCACAATGACAAAGGAGCATCGCCCCCCTGGCTAAGCCAGCAACTGTAAAAATAAAACATTGTTTCACTATTGTTTTATTTTTTTCAGCTGAGCCAGACTGTGAAGGAAGGGGTGGGGCTGGGCCATGGGAACAGGAGAGGAGAGGGGAAGTGGAATCTGCGCACTTAGGTGCACATGTGTGTTCGGTTGGCCATCTTAGGCCGGCCAAACAGACATGCGCACTTAGGTTTCTCCAACCCAGCTGTGCTGCACAGCCGGGATGGAGAAACTGCACAGACTCCCATGCAGTGTCTGAGTGGCAGACCAAGCCACCCAGATCAATCCTCATGCTGCTCTCAAGTAAGGTATAGCATGAGAGCAGCACCAGGATTGCATGGGGAACCTCCGCTGGTGTCCCAGGGAATTCTGAGACACCAGAGAGAAGAGGAGCAACGAGGCAGGTGGCGACAGCGGTGTCAACAAGCTAAGTTGTTTTTTTTCTCCAATTTTTCATTATTTCGACCACCCCCCCTTTATATTTGCAGTGGCCTCCACTGCACAAGTGCAGTAAAATTCATTTGGTAATACGGAGTATTTTTCTATTGTATGCTCACCCAAGTCTATTGATAAAAATGCTAACTCAGTTGTGTGGGTAGACCTAGTGTGCTTGACAGAAAACACCCAAAAGCGCAACATTGACGCAGCCCATTTTTCCACCTAAAGCTGACCCTCTTTTATCAAGCTGCCAGCTAGGGAAACCTAGCCAACCTTTACATTTTTGAAAACTATACACCTAGGAGTATCCAGGGTGAGCTGACTTGTGTGACGCTCACCACATTTAGTTACCCACAAGCCCTTGCAAATCTCAAACCTAGACTAAAGAAAACTTTTTTCTCACATTTCTGTGACGGAAAGTTCTATAATCTGTGGGGAGCCACAAACTTCCTTCTACCCGGCATGCTCCCAAGTCCACTGATAAAACTGGTACCTTACTTGTGTGGGTAGACCTAGTGCCCGTGAGAAAAAAAGGCCCAAAAAAACAACATGGATGCAGCACATTCTTCCACTCAAAACTGACAATCTTTTTCCAATGCTGGTAGCTCTAGAATTTGGCTCCAAGAGAAATGTCTGATTTTAGTCAAATTTTTAGGTTTGCAGGGCATTGTGGGTAAGAAAGCGTGTTGGGATCCATGAGAGGCACACCACCTTGTACTCCCCTGGGTGTCTAGTTTACTTCACAACCATCTTTTCCTCAAGTACAGACACTTGCTGGTTGGATTTGGAATGAGGGTGAGTGAAGGTTCAAAACGTAAAATCTTATCAACAAGAGATTTCACAAAAATGAAATGCACTGTTAAATAAATTTAAAGGTAAAAAAACTGAACCAAAGACTCACAGCTTGTGTGCTGTAAAGCCGCAACAAGGTATCAACTGCTTTACAGGCCACTCACACACCTTTCATACGTGATGCACACAAGACAATTCACACCACCAGCCATGGGCCCAGCACATTGCAACACTCACATCAACAGACAGGCCAGTCCAAGGCCTATCACTCTCATACACACACGTCTGACAAAGCGATCTCACCAGCTGGCAGCTGATATAGTGTGTGGACTGGTGTTTGGTTAGCAGTGTGGGTAGTGACCATTAGCAAGTCACTACTTAAACACCACCAGCCAAATGCCAGCTCATTCCCCCCAGTCCCTTGGAGCCACCCCTAACATATCAAAAAGAAAGCTTGAGCAAGGGGTCGCGCACCACAGATTTAACAAATAAAATCCCTTGGCTGATATGCTGCCCTCCTGGGGGGCATATCATCCAAAAAACAGCCGAACTAGCCCCCATGGGGGGTGCAAAACTCAAAAGACACATGTTGATTCCCATGGCAGCAACTCTTGCCCAAGGAATCCTTACCTTCATTTGCAGAAATAAAAATCCCTGGTGACGAGTGAATTTCGCCTCCCGGGGGCAGATTGGCGGAAAAAATGGCCAATCGAGCCAGCACGGGGGGGGCTTAAACACAAAAAATAAAACATTTTGCTCCCAGGGCAGCAACCCTTGCCCAAGGGGTCGTTCCCTTCAATTGCACAAATAAAACATCCCTAGTGCCTTCTGGGTTTTGACCCCCTGAGGGATAAGATCAGCAGAAAAAAATGGTTGATCTAGCCCCTAAGGGGGGGCAAAAACACAGAAAAAACATTTTGCCCCTAGGGCAGTGACCTTCTATTGCACAAATAAAAGATCCCTGGGGGAAGATCGGCAAGAAAAACAGCTCATCTAGTCCCTGGGTGGGGCGACACACTGAGAAAAGATGTTGCCCCTAGGGCAGCGACCCTTGCCCAATAGGTTGTTCTCTTCTATTGCAGAGATACAGTTCGCTGGTGCCTAGTGGATTTCAACTCCCCGGGTGGCAGACCAGGTAAACAAAAACAACCGATCTACTACCAGGGGGCTGAGGCATGTATAAATAATGGCCCTCCAGGGAGTAACCCTTGTCTAAGGGGTCCTGCCCCTAAAATACATTACAAAAAGTCCCTGGTAGTCTTGTGGAATGATTCCTGCACCACGATCGCATGCCTCACCTGCGATCATGGAGCAGAAATAAATTCAAAACAGACACAGGAGGAAAGGAAAATGTCCTTCCTTTCCCCCTGTGTCTGTTTTGAAATAATAGAACCCCCACACCCTTGGAGAAGTACTTACTGTTAGGGAAACTACTTTTCAACCCTCCTCAGAGTGACGCAAAGAAAACAGAAACACCAGGCAAGGCTCCAGCACAGATGAAATGTTTCTTGAGGTACCAAGGTTTATTGGCATGCCAAGGCAGAAGGCAGACGCACATCCCAGTGTTACGTCTTACAAGCTGGCATCTTCTGCCCTGAAGCATATGTCAGGCAGTTATATATGTTAATTAGTGCTGTCACAGCAAAACCCCAGAAGGGGACACATTCCAAACATGGGAAAGCATATACAAAAAGTAATGCAGCATATACAGAACTTCAAGACCACAGAGTAATATTATACATATCACAGTGCGAGCAGAGATAATGAACAGACAACAGGTGGACTGTAAGAAAAAGGGGGCTGGGTTGCTGACTGGCTGAACTTAAAGTGTGAGACCAAGCTAGACTTAACAACGTGGCTTGGAGAGGCTTGTTTGCTCAGACGGCATAGGTGTCAGAGATGTCAGCAGGGACATTTTTCTGGGATTCAGATACAGGAGGAGAGAATTCGAACTAAAGTATCATATCTATAGATACATACATGGGAATATATTTTTCTCAACACTTACTGTGTCCTCTCTCCTCACTGCGCTGGAAGCAAATGGCTTCCAGCATGGTCGGCTGAATCAGTTTGCCGAAGGTGTGGGGCTTGTTAGTAATGTCATTGGAAACACTTCCGCTGCCATACTCTGGTGGGGTGTTTGAAATGTGTGACCCACATGGGGAGTGCCAGCACTTCCCCTTGAGGTCTGTTGTAGGACTGTCCGCTTCCATCCTCAGCACATGCCCACTATGGCTCAGGACAGAACTATTTTATCCTCAGCACGCAAGAGGTTAAGGAGCAAATGGGGTCCATGGGATTATGTTATATTATCCTATGTTATGTTATATTATGTTATGTTAATAGAGACATAAAGTGCATATTCACCATAAGTATTTTTGTGCTATAGAAATACAGCATCTAGGGGGCTTCTAGACTGCTCAGCTATATCTCATAAGCCTGTTTGTACAGCCACATCTTGAAACATTTTCAGAAGGAAAAAATGTCCATGGCTTGATAGGAACTATCAATGAGAAACTTCTGCCTCCAGACTTGCTCTTCTGATGTTTAGGAACAGCCAATAAATTTGCATAGGCAAATCTTAAATTGAATAAAGGGGCTTTTTTTTTTAGCTTATCTGCCACATATTTAGGTGGTAGCCAATTTGTACCCTTAAAAGCCATGCAGCATACTTTGAATTCTATCCCTTGTTTCACAGGATGCAAGTGCAGCTTCCTTATTGGGTGTGTCTTGGACCACCAAATACCAACCTTGTTGCCTCATTCTGAAACACTCAGGGGCAGATTATTGAAAAGTGGCGCTGCACCGAGTGCACCACCACTTTCCCTGCGCCACTTAGCACCCTCCTGCCGCCACCATGTGTTCATCGTATTTAAAATACGGCACACCATGGCGCAGGGTAGGGGGCAATAGCCTAATTTCACATGATGCTGTTGATGTACTCTGAATGAGTAGCGCCAAAATATTAGTGCTACTCCTGCAGAGTACATAGAGCTCCATTCTAGAGAATGGAAGCCCCCTTTTAACGCCTGATTTTGAGTAGGCGTTAATAGTGCCGTAAAAAATGGCACACGGAAATCTCATAGATTTCCTTATGGAATTTTCCCGGCTCCCCTAACAGGGGGAATGCCCCCTTTGCATAGATTATGCCTGGTGAGGCATTATGTACCCAAAGGGTTCAAGAGTGGTGCAATGCATGCATTGCAATACTCTTTAAATACGGTGCGGGGATTTTGGCCTCGTTGGGCCACACTAACGTCAAAATAAATGACAATAATGTGGCGCAAGGTGGCGCTAGGGGCCTATAAATATGACCCTCGGATTTTTTGCAAGACAGCATTAGGCAGCCTGGCACAAAGTTCATTAGGATAATCCAGTGTAGACAGAATGGATGCTATTGCTTTGTCAGTAGAGCGGCTATTTTCCTCGTTGTTTTAACAAGTATGTGAACTGAGCCACCAGAGAATTCACTTGAGTCATCATTCAGAGATTACTATCAATCATAATCCCAAAACTCCTAACCACATATAAGGAGGATGGTAGCAGACCTAATTTATTACGCTAACATTGTTGATGGCAGGAGGCAATCTTATTATTCAGTAAGACAACCTCCATCTTATAAGAAATTAGCTTTACTTGGTTTGAACTCCATCTATCCCAAAATATATCTCATAGAATCCTGGAAATGTGCATTCTCTGTAGGAATACTATCCAGATTGAACAATAGCTGGGAGTCATCAGCGTATTTTTAAAAACTACAGCTTTCACTTACCAATTCTACAATAAAAGGCCTTATGTAAAGATTAAATAATGGAGAGTACAATAATGATCCTTAGGGAATCCCACATTTCAACTTGTTTACCTGAAAATGTAAAACTCCCTAATCTGGCTGACTGTGCATAATCCTCAATACATTATTTAATCCAAAGGAGTGCACTGGATTTAATCCAAAGGAATGCACTGCCTCGTATTCCTGCTTCCTTCACCTGATCATTCAAAATCTTATTTTTGAATGTATAGAATGCCCCAAATAAATCCAACAGTTCCATTGCAAAATCTTTACCCTAGTCTTCTTTCTATCCTAAATCTTCTATCACAGGCAATATTACAGACTCTGCTGTGTAAGGGATAGAAGCCAGCTGGAGCAAGATGCAGAAACTCTGTATCCTGTAAATGATTTCAGAATTTGGAGGCAGCATGAGCCTCCAGCAGTTTAGCTGGGAGAGGGAGCAGAGATGTGGGCCTGTAATATTTAAAAACGGAAGGACCTGCTCCCTCCTTGTTCAATAACACAATGACTTCCACTTGTTTAAAGGTGCATGAAACCACGTCGTGTCTGAGGCATAGATGAGATGGTTTAACAAAGGAGGATTTATTACAGCTTTAAAATATTTTAACACCGCCGGAGTGCATGGAGCCAAGGAGACCCTGTTTGTACTTTGGCAGAAAACATACCTAATCTGCCCTCATTGATTTCATGGAAGTTTGAAAGCGCTCTCCTATTCTTTTCTGTGTTTAGCTTTTCTAATATTACAGGACAGTGGGAGTATTCTCTTTGATATTTTGAATTTTGTCAAAAACGTAAGTATTAACTTCATCACAAAATTCCTGAGTTACAGTCACTTTGGCCGTTACTATTTCAGATGAAGTAAGTTCCTCAAGTATTGTAAAAGATTCTCTCTATTTATTAGTAGCTTTTAAAATCCCATTGGTATGGTACTTTGATTTCTGTAAACTTAGTAAAGTTTTATATTTTGCTATCCCATCCTTCTATGAACCAAGGGACTGATTTGGTCCTGGAAGATGACTATGTAAAAGCACTTGAAGGCCAGCTGCTGCCTTGAGCCAATTTATGAATTCACGTTCAGCCTCTAGATCAGAGTCGATCCCAGCAGGTTTTGTGCTAACCAGGTTTCCAATGACTGGGTAGGAGAGGGCCTCCACTCTGGCAATAGAAACTCATCAGTTGATGGTTTTATTTTAATGTTAACAACCTGAATATTCTGTGACCAGACTAGGTACAGCATATGACCCTTAGTATAAGTAGACTCACTGATGAGTTTTTAAAATTTAAGGGCCACTCAGAATCCAGAAAACTTTGACCTTTACTGTCTTTGGCTTCTGGGTGAAACCAGAAATTGAAGTTCCCTATGACCAAAATTTGTGCGTATTGTGGAGCTGAGGGACTCATTAATTTATACATTTGCTGATGAAAATTGACCATATGTTACAAGGGACTATATACTAGACAATAGAACTTTTATTAAATTTTATTTTAAAAAGAAAGTAAGAGATCTAACATTTCAACAGGTTTACATTGAAGCTGGACCACCTGCAATTGTTTGTTTATAATGGCATCCACTGGTCCTCATATTTCCTCCCCTATTTAAATATAGTAAAAAATATCCCTCAGGGATCACTTCCAATATTTCCGATGAAGAGTCTTGGGTCAACCAAGACTCCTTACTGAATGTATCATAATCATATACTTTCATCCTGTGTTCACCAGGGAACAAGTGTTTAAATATGCCATTTTATTTCCTTTACCAGAGGTTTCCTAATTATCTTACCTAATGAACAACAGCATGATTTGTGCCCTATATCTTTAGGTAAGTATGCTAGAGATCTAAGCAACCTGGGTGGGAGGTAGTCACCTTGCTATCTTATTTTCATTCACACAATTCCACCAGTGTATATGTCTTAATTTGGGCATAGTGCTAGCACTGTGGAGGCTATAGATCTGAACAAGCAGAGCAACAGGACACCCTTATCCCTCAGTTCAAGCAGCCTCTCTGTCTTTTCCATGAATTCAGTCTCAGTATCCCTAAGTAGACAGAAAAAAGCTGATATATTGCTCTAATTATCCCGAAGGCTGACTGATAAACTTAACCTCTATCATCTTACTAATTAATGGAACAGAAGATACACACACAACATGTCAGTGAATAGGTAATATTTATCTAAATCAAACAAGACAACAAAAAAAAAATCCAACAAACACAAGTCAAGATATGAATTTCCAAAAGAATAAGAGTCTTAGGGGGTCATTACAACATTGGTGGTAAAAGACGCTTACCGCCGTGCAGAAGACCGCCAACACACCGCTGCGGAATTCCGCCACAGCTATTATGACCCACAGCTCGGAATCTGCAAAAATCTAGACACCCACACAAGTCTGCCACACCAAAGGTCAGTGATAAACTGGCGATAACAAAACCTACACCATCACGCCAACAGGAATACGCCCACACTATCACGACCCACGAATCCACACAGCGGTCTTTCAACCACGGTATTCCATTGGCGGTACCCACCACCGTGCTCAAAATACACACAAATTTACAAAACACTACCACATTGGACAAATCGAAATATACACACCTGATACACATACACACACCACTTCCACACCCCCAATACAATATAAAACACACACTCACATCACCCACAAACCCCTACGACAACAATTGCGACTGAAGGCCAGAGAGAGACACCACCAGAAACAACACTAGCATCCACAGGCACTCAACACCATCACTCACACAACATCCACACACCTCACACAACACACCTCTAAATATCACCCCACACATCACAACACACACCACCCCAAACATCACCCACACCACCCCATGGCACTGCAAAGACACCCCAGGTTTTCTGAGGAGGAGTTCAGGGTCATGGTGGAGGAAATCATCCGGGTAGAGCCACAGCTATTCAGATCACAGGTGTAGCACACAACCATTGCTAGGAAGCTGAAGCTATGGCACAGAATCGTGGACAGGGTCAACGCAGTGGGACAGCACTGTAGCTGGAGGAATGGACTCTGGTAAGTCAAACATTTAACTACCATATGCCACACCCCACCTGCATGCTATCACATACCCCCACCCTCTCCCTCACCCCCATCACTCCAACTCCTCACACATGTCCCACTATCACAAACCACACATCCCAAACCCAAGCCCTGCATGCAACACAAAAGCATGGACACCCATCACCAAAGCATGTCCACTGCACATACCCATACACCCCCCTAAACCATTATCACAGAAGGTCCCACACAAGAATGGAAGCACTGGGGGGGTACATGGTGACCCACCCATTGCACACCATGGCACACACAGATGCAATAATCATGCCTTTACACCCCTGCAGGACCCCTACCCAATGTCACTGGACAGGAGGGTCCAGACATGTCCACTCCACCGACAGAAGAGGCCCACAGTGATGACAGCAGCTCTGTCCACCAGCCCAGCCCATCTGGGACCTCGGGACAGTCAGTTCCCCTCACACTGGCACAGGCCACTACAGAGCTTCCCCCCTCTGGAAACACCAGCACAGCACCCACCCAGCGGGCCCATCCCTCTGTCCCCAGGACATGTCAAGCAGCAGTGTGTCCACCAATACAGGGAACCCAGGCTAACCCACCACCCCAACAACACCAGGGACCTGGAGGCAGTGGTAGTGGGCACCAGGTTCAGGGGACAGAGGCCCAGGAACACAGGGGAACTGGGAGGGCTGCTGTGCGACAGGGGGAGGACAGGCCCAGGGAACCCACTCTCCACGAGGCCCTCTCCAACATCATGGGAGCCTACCACCATTACCAGGAGATGATGGCAACGGTACTGGCCAAGTTTCAGGAGACCCAGCGGCTGCAGGAGGAACAGTATTTTGGGTTCAGGGAGGAACTCAAATCCATCAGTTCCACCCTGGTCACCATTGTAGGGGTGCTGATGGAACTCGTCAACACCAGGAGGGACACTGTGGCACAACAAGGGGCCCCTGACACTAGCCTGGACGATGAACTGCCCACCACCTCCGCCGGCGCTAGTGGACAGGAGGCACCACCACAGGACCACAACACCAGCACCCCACCCCCTGCAGATGGAGAACCACCCCGCAAGCGGTTCCCTGAGAACAATGCCCAGACCCCCGCCAAGAAATGAGCCCACCCTGATTGTCATCCTTCTGTCCTACTTTGTCACCCTGTCCATACTTAAAGTGCCCTAGCTCCACTTCCTATGCCCCTTTGGACAATGCACCTGTGAGACTAATAGACTGGACTCTGCCATGGACATTCCTCCACCGTCACCCCTGACCATTTTACAACCCCCTCCACTATTTGGCACTTAAATGAACACCCTTAAATCACAAAACAATCTTGAGTCAGTCTGTGCTTTCGAAAATGTGTTTTTGCAATAACTGTGGAAAATGCTATATCCAATGTAATGTCAACATACCTATGTCACACAGCTCTAGTCCATGCGGAAACAAAGCAGAGGTCACACAGTGGGACCCACATCTGTGAAATCGAAAGGGAAAGTGACAACTCAGTGTCCATACACTGGGTGAAAATGACAGACAGATGAGGGTAGAAGCATTAAATCAGATGTAGCAGGCAGTGTTGTCTTCTTACCTGTGTCTCACTGGAAGTATTGCTGGATCACCGTGTTCATTTTGTCTATGTCCTCTTATCTGATTCCTCGTCTTCACTGTCCACAGGCTCCACAGCTGCCCCAAACACCTCCATCTGGACCATCCTTCTGCAGAAAACGCACCTGTTGTCGCAAAGCCAAGTTGTGAAGCATACAGCAGGCCACGATGATCTGGCGCACCTTCTTTGGTGAGTAGAATTGGGTAACCACCTGTCATATGGAGGCACCGGAACCTTGCCTTCAGGAGGCCGAAGGTCCTCTCTATAGTCCTCCTAGTTCGCCCATGGGCCTCATTGTAGCATTCCTCTGCCCTTGTCCTGGGATTCCTCACTGGGGTCAGTAGCCATGACAGGTTGGGGTAACCAGAGTCACCTGCAAATGGCAAGGGACAACTGTTAGACACACACTAACTCTTATGATCATCCCCAGACCCAGACACCTAGTCACACTGTATTGGGTCCATGTCCTCACCTAATAGCCACACACGGTGCCTCTGGAGTTGCCCCATCACATAAGGGATGCTGCTATTCCGCAGAATATAAGCACCATGCACTGAGCCAGGAAACTTGGCATTTACATGGGAGATGTACTGGTCGGCCAAATACACCATCTGCACATTCATAGAATGGTAACTCTTCCGGTTTCTGTACACCTGTTCACTCCTGCGGGGGGGGACCAAGGCCACATGTGTACCATCAATGGCACCTATGATGTTGAGGATATGTTCCAGGGCATAGAAGTCACCTTTCACGGTAGGCAAATCCTCCACCTGAGGGAAAACGATGTAGCTGTGCATGTGTTTCAGCAGGGCAGACAACACTCTGGACAACACGTTGGAGAACATAGCTGGGACATCCCTGATGCAATGGCCACTGTTGTTTGAAAAGACCCACTTGCTAGGAAATGGAGTACTGACAGGACCTGCACTAGAGTGGGGATTCCTTTGGGATGGCAGATAGCTGACATCAGGTCTGGCTCCAACTAGGCTCACAGTTCCAGGATTGTGGTACGATCAAGTCTGTATGTGACAATTCCATGTTGCTCCTCCATTGTCGACAGGCCCACCAGCGGTCTGTACACCGGAGGATGCCGCCATCTCCTCACCTGCCCCAGTGGACAGACTCTATGGAGGAGAACAGCAAGCAGAGAGTCAACCAACTCTAAGGTACGTAAACACAACTTTATAGCAAAATGTTTGAAAATCGATATATATGGCTGTATTAGCGTTTAAGCAAGGACTAGATTGTGTGACGCAGTCAAAATTAAGGCCATGTGCCCCCCTGAAATGGCCGCTGCCTGGCCTGTAATGTAGGAAAGGGGATATGAGGTAACTGCGCTGACGTTGTACACCGTCGCGAAAGGCGGTCGAAGACCGCGGCGCAATCCTGCATTGGTTAACATTGGACCCTATGGGTCCCAGGAGCCAATGACGATGTACGCCGGCGGTGACAATACGCACCGCCGCGGACGTCACCGCCATTTTCTCTCTGTTCAATCACTTGATACCTGATATTCAACAGGAGAGGACCTACACTGCAAGTGCTGCTGTGACCTCAGTCTGGAAGAGACAATGGCTCTCCTGGGGAAAGGGCCCCTGCCTTCAGCACGGAGGAGTTGAAGAAACTAGTGGATGGGGTCCTCCCCCAGTACACGCTACTCTACTGTCCTCCAGAAAAACAGGTAAGTACAATGTGAGCATGCCGGATGGGCAATGCCTGTGTGGAGTGGTGTTGATTAAAGATGGGAGGGGGAAAAATGAGGCGTGCATTATACAACAGTGAGTGCATGTGCGCCATGGCTGTGCGGTGCGGATGGTTATATTTTCTCCTTTTCCCCTATACTATTCCTGTAGGTCAGCGCCCACCAGAAGAAGGATATTTGACGTACCATCGCCAAGGAAGTCCGGACCCTGTGGGACCACCACAGACGGAGCACCCACTGCCGTAAAAGATGGGAGGACATTCGCCGCTGGAGCAAGAAGACGGTGGAGGCCCAGCTGGGGATGGCCTCCCAACGTGGGAGGGGTGCCCGTCGCACCATGAACCCCCTGATGTTACGGATCCTGGCAGTGGCGTATCCGGAGTCGGACGGGTGCTTGAGTGCATCACAGCAGCCACAAGGGGGTGAGTACACTCTCATTCTGCTGATTCAGCGTGCATTGTAGGTGTGTGGGTGGGGGAGGTGGGCTGTGGGTTCCCCTAGGGCGAGATTAGTAGGCAAGTTCCCTTCATAAGGCAGGCCCTGTGGCACCCCACCCCACCTGTGTTCAGAGCCAACTACACCTAGTTAGGCTCCTGTGAATTCCATGTGAGCAGCAATCGGGCATAGGCCTTGTAACACATGTCCCCGTGATTAATTAGGGAACTCTAAGTGCACGGCGTAGTGCAGGGGGCTTCTGTGTCTGTAGTGTCCGCCAACGGTAGCGCTATTGGATGCACTCAACATGTCTTTCTTCTGTCTCCCACGCCCCTTTTTGTGGTCTCCCTGTTCTTGTGTACATTATCATCATCAGGCGGAGGAGCAGTGCCACCGGAGCAGGAGGGAGCTGCATCCCACATGGCCCTGGAGGGTGACACAACGAAGTCAGAAGCCACCAGTGGGACGGAGGGCGAGGGGAGCTCCATGGCGGGGACAGAAGCTGAGACCAGCGACATGGACTCCTCCTCTGATGGGAGCTCCCTTGTGGTGGCAGGCCCCTCTGTGCCCACCGCATCTACAGGTACAGCCGCCACCCCCCCCTACCAGCACCGCCATCCCAGGAGCCTCTCAGTGTGTGCCCCGTGGCCGCTCACCCAGGAGGGTGGGCATCTCCTTCGCCCCAGGCACCTCAGGCCCTGCCCCAGTCAGCCCTGCTGCCCTCAGTGAGGAGGCCATTGACCTACTCAGGTCCCTCACTGTTGGGCAGTCTACCATTTTGAATGCCATCCAGGGTGTAGAGAGGCAGTTGCAACCGACCAATGCATACCTGGAGGGCATTCATTCTGGTCAGGCAGCCCAACAGCAAGCTTTTCAGACTCTGGCCTCAGCACTGATGGCAGCCATTGTCCCTGTCTCTAGCCTCCCCTTCCAACTTCCTCCACCCAGACCCAAACCCCTGTACCTCAGCCTGTCCCAAGCACACCATCAGACCAGCATGCACACACGTCAACACACAAGGAAAGTTCAGGCAAACATAAGCATCACACATCCCACAGGCACTCACGCAAGGACCATACACATGCAGACATACCAACATCCACTGCCTCCACTGTGTCCCCCTCCTCCTCGTCTCCCTCCTCTCTTCCAGTCACCACTCCCACTCCCATTCACACATCCCCTGTGTCCTCTCCCAGTGTGTCTGTGAGCCCACCTCCCCAGGTACACAAATGCAGCCAAACACCCACCCAACAGCCATCCACCTCACGACAGCCTCCAGCCCATGCACCTTCACCCAAAGTCAGCAAACGTACACCTCCTACAACCACTACCTCTTCCTCCACTCCCAAACCCTCTCCATCTACCCGTCCCAGAGTGTCCCAAAAACTTTTCCTGTCCCACCTTCACCTCTTTCCCTCACCTCCCCAACCCCTTCAGTCTCCTAGGGCCCGCCTTTCCAGGTCCCAACCCAGCACCTCAGCCACAACATTTGCGGGAACAGTGGTGCCAGTAGTAACCAGCTTCTGGAGTGCGCCAAACAGTAGGGCAGCCAGTGTGCCAAGGAGCCAGACCACGGACAGTCCCCCACCTCAAAAGCACAAAAAGTTGGCCAGTGCCCGGCGAGAGAGAGGCAAAACATCTACCACCAAAGCCTCTCCCAGGGGTACAGTTGGGATTGGGAAGACAGCTGCGTCACCATCCAAGGTGGGGAAGGGGCACAGAAAAACAGGCAAGTCGGCGAAAACCTGCACGGCAGACAAGACTGCCACCAGCACCGCTGCCAAGGACACCGCCGCCACAAGCACTGCTGAACAGGACACCGCCGCCACCAGCACCGCTGAACAGGACACCGCCGCCACAAGCACCACTGAACAGGACACCGCCACCACAAACACCGCTGCCAAGGACACCGCCGCCACAAGCTGGATGAATCACTCTGGGCACACGGCCCCTCCAGAACCAGTGGAGATTTACATCCACTACCTCAGTCCTTGGCAGGATGAAGCACTCTGGTCACGAAGCCCCCTCCAGAACCAGTGGAGATTTACATCCACTACCTATGTACTTGGCAGGATGAAGCACTCTGGGCAGAAAGCCCCCTCCAGAACCATTGGAGATTTACATCCACTACCTTAGTCCTTGGCAGGATGAAGCACTCTGGGCACAAAGCCCCCTCCAGAACCAGTGGAGTAAGGAATCCACTTGTGAGACTGTGGCTTTGCACTCCCCAGGATGCAGCAGTGGGCAACCCACTCACTGGAAAGACTTGTGAGACTGTGGCTTTTCACTCCCCAGGATGCAGCAGTGGGCAACCCACCCACTGGATAGACTTGTGAGACTGTGGCTTTTCACTCCCCAGGATTCAGCAGTGGGCTACCAACCCACTGGAAAGACTTGTGAGACTGTGGCTTTGCACTCCCCAGGATAAAGCAGTGGGCAACCCACCCACTGGAAAGACTTGTGAGACTGTGGCTGTACACTCCCCAGGATGCAGCAGTGGGCAACCCACCCACTGGAAAGACTTGTGAGACTGTGGCTTTGCACTCCCCAGGATGCAGCAGTGGGCAACCCACTCACTGGAAAGACTTGTGAGACTGTGGCTTTTCACTCCCCAGGATGCAGCAGTGGGCAACCCACCCACTGGATAGACTTGTGAGACTGTGGCTTTTCACTCCCCAGGATTCAGCAGTGGGCTACCAACCCACTGGAAAGACTTGTGAGACTGTGGATTTGCACTCCCCAGGATACAGCAGAGGGCATGGAGCCCCCTCGTGGATCTGGCGTCGTGCACTCATCCGGCTGACGTGCCCCCCTTCCCTTCCCCCTGAGGTGCCTGTTGTATTTCTATTGGATGCCCCAGCAGTGTTCTCTCTGTTTTGATCGGGTATTGAGTGTGGGCCTCTCCCATGCATTTTGGGCCCAGTGGTCCACGGACTATGGTGGTGGAATACCTTGGACTTGTATTCTTGGTGTATATATTTGTTTATGGTGTAAATATATATATATATTTTTTTTTTTTTGATTACTGTATTTGAATAGATTACAAACGTTCAACTCATTTCCTTTTGTCCTTGCATTCTTCCAGGGGGGGTTGGGTGTTGTAAATGTAATGTATCTACATGTACTTGGGTGAGGTTGGGGGTGGGAGTGTTGCGTGTTGCGTGTCACTCTTTTTTTCCCTCCCGCCTCCCCTGTGTCATAGGTGCAGTACTCACCATGGTCTTCGCCACCGTCTTTGTTGTTCATGGTAGAAGAGCAGGAAGATAAAGGCTGGGAGTATCTGGAGCTCAGGTTCCATGGCGTCCTGGTTCCTCGTGCGGTGTGTAGATGTGAGCGTTTTCCCTTCCAAGTCCTGTTTCTGCCGTGTTTTGTTTGCGGTGAATCCGCCCCGGAAAAGGTGGCGGATTGGCCTGTTGTAATACAGTGGGCGGAACCTTGTCTTCCGCCTGTCTGTTGGCGGTTACCACCGCAGTGTTTGTTTGTACCGCCGTGGTGGTTTGAGTGTTAAAGTGGCTGTCTATGTTGGCGGTTTCTGCCACGGTCGTGATTCCATTATTTTTACCGCCGGCCTGTTGGCGGGTTTACCGCCGCTTTAACACCGACCGCCAGGGTTGTAATGACCCCCTATATCCTTAGAAAACAGTGAGTATGCTGTTTTTACACAAAGTACCTGATTAGTGTAAAAAAATCAAGCCACACAGGTGAGCGCGCTTCGGAAAAGGGTAGAGATGCGTTGATTTCTTACTACTAAGTGAGGCCGTGTGTCATTTCTTTCTCCTGTTGGGTTGGCGATGTGTCGTTTTTCTCCCTCGCAAGAGAGGGATGCATCAATTTCTATATGGGGCACCTCGGATCATTGCAGATTTGGGTTGACTTGGAAGCCAAGGGATGATGCGTGGAAAATCCGGTCGAACAGTATCAGAACGCTGCGCTGTGTGGGGTTTGTGTAATTATCAGCCTCCGTAAGCAGGTGTTGTGCATCGTTTCTCCTGCCGGGGTGCGTCTATCTCCCAGCCACGATGCAGGTGGAGCATCAATTTTAGCTGCGAAGCCTGCGGCGCCTCATTTACTAGCCGCGTTGCGGAAGGTGCATCGAAAGCGTCCCCGCTTACATGCATACATACATGCATGCATACATACATACATGCATTTTCAGTTCTTGTCTACCACCTTCACCTTTCAACGGTCCAGGGGTGAGATAGGGCACGACTTGGCAGGGCAGGAGTCTCAGCAGAGAGTCCAGGGCTAGCAGAGGAAGTCTTTGATGGCCCTGAGAATTCAACAATAGGAGGTAAGCTCAGTTCAAGCCCTTGGAGATTCTTCTCAAGCAGGAATGCACAATGAAGTCCAGTCTTTGTCCCCCTTCACAGGCAGAAGCAGCAACTGCAGGATAGCCCAACAAAGCACAGTCAAAGGCAGAACTTCTCCTCAGCTCTTCATCTCTTCTCCTTGGCAGAGGTTCTTCTTGATTCCATAAGTGATCCAATTTTAAGGGGTTTTTGGTCCACTACTTATACCCCTTTCTGCCTTTGAAGTAAGCAAACTTCAAAGGAGAGTCTCTCCTTTTTGTAAGATCCTGCCTTGCCCAGGACAGGCCCCAGACGCACACCAGGGGGTTGGAGAGTACATTGTGTGAGGGCAGGCAAAGCCCTTTCAGGTGTAAGTGACTACTCCTCCCTTACCCTTCAGCCCAGATGGCTCATCATAGGCTACACCCCAGCTCCCTGTGTTTCACTGTCTAGAGGAGAGGTGCAAACAGCCCAACTGTCAAACTTAGCCAGACAGGGAATCCACAAACACGCAGAGTCACAGAATAGTTTGAGCATAAGTATATGTCCTACCTTAAACATACACCGCACCTTGCCCCTACCTAGGACCTACCTTTAGGGGTGCCTTACATATAAAAAGAGAAGGCTTAGGCCTGGCAAGTGGTTATAATTGCCAAGTAGGATTGGCAGTTTAAAACTGCACACACAGACACTGCAGTGGCAGGTCTGAGCCATGTTTACAGGGCAACTCATGTGGGTGGCACAACCAGTGCTGTAGGCCCACTAGTAGCATAATATTTACAGGCCCTGGGCACCTCTAGTGTACTGTACAAGGGTCTTACTAGTTAATCAGATACGGCAGTCATAGAAATCCAATTACACATACATTTTACATAGGAGCACTTGACCTTTAGCACTGGATAGCAGTGGTAAAGTGCCCAGAGTAACAAAAACAGCAAAAACAGAGTCCAGCACACATCAACAACCTCTGAAACAGAGGCAAAAAGTTAGGAGAGTGTAACGTGAGCGTTGCTGGCAACAACCGTTGTTGGGACAACAATACGTGATGATACAGGAAGGTGCCCAGGGGAGCCTTCAAGAGAAGGAAGTCGGAAACCTGGAATGACTTCCGGGACACGGTGACGCAGCGGGAGGAGATGGAGGAACAAGGGGAACAGAGGAGAGACGAGATGGAGGAGTGAGAGGAGCAGAGAGCGGAGGAGACAGAGGAGCAAGAGAAAAAGAGAGAGGAGGAGATGGAGGAGCAAGAGGAGCAGAGAGAAGAGGAGACGGAGGAGCGAGAAACAGGAAGGCAACGGAGGAGCGAGGGGACGAGAGGAAAAACGAAGGAGGAATCGAGGATCCCACTTGCCAACAGCCCAGCCATGTTCCTTGAGGGACATGGCTCCACAAGGTACTGGTGATTTTTAGGTTAAAATCTCCAATTGGGGAACAAGGGGAAAGGGAGAGGGGAGGTGTGCATCTAGAGGATTTATCCATATAAGGAAAAGTGAAAACACTGTCACGGGCACCCATGCTTGTTTAACCTTGGTGACACTGGTGATCCCTCTCTCACTACACCACCCACTCCCTTCCCTGGTGACCCCGTCGCAAAATTACAGTAGCCCACTTACCTGAAACCAGGATATATATATATATATATATTTTTTCCCTTTTCCACCGGGGCACTCTGAGACCAACAGGAAGTGACTGGCAAAGGAACAGAGATGTCCCCTAGAGGAAAAAGGAAAGAAGACAAAGAGATAATAACTAAATAAACTTGTAGTAACTACCATATCTATAAGATAACCAAGAAATAAATCTAGTAAGCATATTGCACCTGAGCCTGTGGTTTGTATGTTTTTAAAGAAACAAAATGACATTTACACTTACACTGGTGTCAGAAGTGGGATAAGAATCTTTTTTAACGCTAACCCACCCATCCCCACACAGGAAGACAATGGATACAGAGACGGGTATAACAAGCATGATACGACAATTAGCTGAAGGTTAAAGACATTTACAGACAATATTTGAGGAACAAGTGAAGAATGCTGAAAAAGACTGGGAGCAACTACAGGTGGCTTTAAAAAGAGAAGCTACAATAACTGCAAACAATCAACTAGTGCATGAAACCACTATACAGAAGCTAACAGAGACCATAGCCAATGCCAAGGTACATCCGAATGTACCTAGTTTGGTCTTACAAAAATATGTACCAGGGGAGGACCCTGACACTCTTTTTAACAACTTCGAGAGGGTCGCTCTTTCAGCCACATAACCCCGAGAACGGTGGGGACAATATGTTGCCTCGTTGTTGACAGGCGAGTTACAAAGTGCTTATCAGGCCGCCAACCCAGGGGGGACAACTCCATATGATGACATTAAGAAAGCTATATTAGAAAGACTAGGATACGATAGTGAATACTACAGAGTAAAATTCAGGCGAGAGAAGTGGAGTGCTCATGATAATGTTAGAGCGTTATATTTCAGGATTCAGGATTTGGGAAGACGATGGTTAAAACCCAAGGAGTCTACTAAAGAGGAAAATATCCAATCCTACTTGAACAGTATTTAGATGCCTTACCTAGTCCTACTAGGCACTGGATAAAACAACATCCAAACGCCTCAAATACCAAAGCTATAGACCTAGCTAATGCCTATCATAGAAACATGGAGTCTAAGGGGTATCCGTCCAGAACTAACAGGGTCTTAACCCCGGTGGGGAAGTCGACAGTCAAGAAAACCCCGGTACGAGACCCTGTTGAGACTTCTAGGTTTTCTCGACCCATAAGCAGAGAGATCAATAATGAACCTCAATGCTTTAATTGTGCTGAGTGGGGACATATTGCCCGAAATTGCCCCCGACGAGGTCAGAGCCCTGAACCCATGGAAATCGTTTTTTTTATAGGACGGATTCTATGCACCAAGGGGCTCCTGAGGCAGTACCTAATTAATATGAAAGCCATGGATTTTGCCAGTCCGTGAGTTAGGCAGAAAGAGTAATACCAGAACAATGGATACCCAACCAGAAAACAGCCATAACCTGTGTACATGGCGAAACACGTACTTACCCTCTTGCTAAAGTCACCTTAGAATGTACAGATGTTGCAGAGATTCTCCAGGTGGGAGGGATACCCAACCTTATACAGGACCTAATCATTGGCACCAATTAGCCTGAATTTACATCCCTATTGAAAAAAACTATTTCAGAAGAGAAATGTATACAATGGTTGTCAGAGGGACCTTTCTAATGTTGAAGAAATAATCAGATAAGGAGAAAAAAAAATAACGCAAACACAAAAGAGGGAAAATAAGAAACAATATTGTTCGGGAGATCCTACCTATAATGTTTCCTTCTCCCCTACAGTTTCCTCCACGACTAGCACTGCAAAGAGCTTCCGCACATGTCAGAGAGAGGACCTTACACTTAAACACACCTGGGAACTGGTTGTTCCTGAACTACTTGATCAGGTAGGAATTTATTTTTGGAAAAAAAAAGGTCTGCTTTATAGGCATGTAATAACCCCAGATAAAAAATAAGACCCAGCTGCTAGGACCTGGTCCCTTTAGAATGCAAGTTCTACACTTGGCCCATGGTCAATGTGGGAAAGGTCATTATGGCCAGGAAAAAATCAAGTCCTACCTGTTATCACGTTTCTATTGGCCAGATGTTTTCTCTGACATTAGAAAGTATTGTTCTACCTGTACCAGGTGTCATCTTACTAACACCCCACAATTGCCTAAAGCTCCCTTATTTCCCTTACCAATTATAGACATCCCTTTTTACCCAGGTGGGTATGGACTTAGTAGGACCACTTACCCCATCCTCTCAGGGTTATCAATATATTTTAGTACTGGTGGACTATGCCACTAGATACCCTGAGGCTGTCTCTTTACGAAATATGAACACTAAAACAGTGGCCCGATCAATGATTGAAACCTTCTCAAGAGTTGGATTTCCCAAAGAAATCTTGACAGATCAAGGAACCCCCTTTATGTTTAAATTAATGAAACAAATACGTGCCTTATTAGGTATTACTCAATTGAAAACATCAGTTTACCATCCTCAGACAGCCTAGCAGAACAATATAACTGCAGTATCAAGTCTCTACTGTTACAGACACTGGTAGAGATTGGAATAAGAAGCTGCCCCTGGTCCTCTATGCTATTCGAAGTCATGTACAGTCATCCACGGGGACTGTGCTTTTGAACTGGTCTTTGGTAGGTTGCCCCAAAACCTACTAGCTATGGCTACAGAACAGTGGGAGGAGGAAGAGGAATAAGGGAGAGATCTTTTAGAATATTCCCAACATCTCAAAGACAATATACATACATTGTGGGACACCAGACATAAACAGATGGAGAACAGTCAACAAACATAAAAACAGTATAGTCAATTAAGGAATCTACAAGTAGGTGAGCAAAGTACTCATGTTGCTCCCTTCTTCTGGTAATAAAAGTCTAGCAAAATGGCAGGGACCTTTTAAGATCACTGGTAAAGTCACGCCGGTCACTTACAGAGTGGCAGTGCCACACATGAAAAAACAAGAACAAGTTCACCATATTAATATGTTGAAAGAGTGGAAGGAACCTGAAAACCGTACCCCTGTTTTCCCTCATCACCACCACACAACCATTGCAAATAGAATTTCCACCTTTAAGTTATGACAAAGAGGTTTCTGTCCCTGTTTTTGACATTACACTTTCTCCACAGCAAAAAGAACAAATGCTAGCCCTTGTCCATATGTATCAAGATGTCTTTTCCAATCAACCAGGTAAAGCTGTCCTCACAGAACACCACATCCGTTCCGAACTGGGGAAATATGTTACGCTAAAACCCTATCATATTCCCGAAGCACAAAGAAAAGCTGTTGGACGTTTGTGATCGCAAAAGTGTTTGCTACATCTGGCCCTTAGTTCTGTATTGTCCAAGGTGCTTGTTTTCTTTTGTCCTGTTTTGTTGTTCCTAGTGGTATTAGGATATCAAAAGCTTCCTTCAGCCACTCACATTTTTTGAACAGAATTTATTGTGTCTAGATCTGTGTTGAATGTTAGTTGTGTTTGTAAGTATTCAAATCTGAGTTTGTTCCATTGACAATAGGTGGATGCATGTAAGGTGGTTTTAGGAGTGTTGCTTTGTGGTGTTATTATGTTGAAAAGCTAGCAAATGGCTGTCTGATCGAGTGACCAGAGTAACCCTTTGAAAGGTAACTAATTCTGGATTTGTGACATTGTCATCTAGGATGGGTCCAGCGATGTGTGTGGGAATGATCTCATGTAGGTTCAGTGTGTCTAGGCCAGCAATCATAGTTTTTCGAACCAAAGTTTAGGTCACTAAGAATGCATAGGTTGGAGGGTAAAGTTATAAGGTTTGAAACTGTGTCTAAAAATGTGTCTGCTAATGTTTCAGTGCTAGGTGGTGGTTTGTAAAGGCGAAGGAAGTTACAGGATTAAGTTGGTGTAGGGTTGTATCTCCCAACCTTGTATGGAAATGTTGTCAGCTTTGGTGAGTTTTATTGTTTGCTGGAATATAACAGTTAGTTCACCTCCTCATTTGTCTATATGATTTTGTGTGATAGTTTGAAAGGATGGAGGAATGGATTTATGCAATAGTGAACCATGCCATCTCCCAACCATGATGTGAAGAGTAAGTCAGGTTGTGTCTTAACAAATAGGTCGTAGATGTGAAACTTGTTTTTAGAGACCGATCAAAGATTTAATAAAAGGCAGTTTAGTTTTGGTGGTGGTGTGACTTTGTTTTGTAGAAGAGTATGTAGTATCTTTTAAACTTGTAGCTAGTGTGTCTTTAATACTGGTGTTATCTGTATGAGGACAGGCATAGTGTTTTTCTGCGTAGTATTACTCATCCAGCAAGCTCGGAAGGAATTTTGATAGATCTGTGTGTGTAGGTGATGGTGATGGAGATGATGGTTGAGAGTGAATTGGTGAGCTGAGTTTTTTTGTACAGTAGACTCTTTGTATACTAGATATGGAGATTCAAAGATGTGAAGAGTAGCATGTTTTATTTTACTGTTTAGGGTGGAAAGTGTATGGATTATAGGTGGTGGTGGATCATGTTGGTCATGTTTTAAGGCTCTAAACTTTGCAATGGATGAGAGGCAGATGAATGAGGGTTGCTACATTGGCGTATTTGTGGTAGGTGTTGGTGAAGATAGAAAATTTGAGAATAAAATTGTATATACTGTATATTATTATTGTATAGTCAGGAGGGTAGGAGTGGGTGTATGTTTCTAATTTGTGATGGAAAGCATTATGAAATTGTGTGTGCACGATTTTGATTTTGATGTGCTGTTTTTGCATATTCTGATTATAATGGTGGGTCACTGATGCCCTGTACTGTAAACCTCCTTCTGGGGACAGGGTGCAAAATGATGTGTTACCCTGATTACTGTGGACGATAGATGAAACAGATAAAAGTGTTCATGATGAGAAAACAAAAATACAGATAACCTCCCAGGGCTCCTCTCTTCAATACCTAGAATATTTGGGAATTTCACTTTTTGCTCCTGTGGACCCTGGAAGAATGCTTTGAGACATCTGCTATTTTCGAACACTGCTTCCATTTATCATTGTACCTGGCTAAAACTGCTAAGCATTATACTTATTATCCTATTTTGGAAAGTTGGATCAGTTTCTAAATGTAGGAACCCTTGATTAAATTATGTTGCACATCTGTTAAGCTGTAAAACAGTTTGTACATATTTCAGTTTAGGGGGAACCAGATAAGCTCTGACAGTGAAGATATGTATATATACTGCACATGTTTATAGTCTTGGGAGGAGTATAGTGGGTTCCTCGATGCATCCATTCCAGTTGATGTATCTGATCAGGGCCCCATTGTGGCTGGCCTCAAATCTTGCTGAGGTCCCACCCTACCGCATCCATAGACTCTTATGGGTGTTTAATGATGCTATTTCTACCTAAATCTTTTAAAATCATATCTCTGGTTCCCCTTAATAGATTTTTGGCATTTTGGTTTTATTTTGTTTATTGAATATTACTCAATGTTTCACATCAGTTTGGCATTTTTATTGTTTTGACTTTATAAGTCTTTGGTGCTACATAAATACTTTACACATTGCACTAAGTTAAGCCTGTTTGCTGTTTGCTATGTGCTGTAGATTGTGGGGGTGAAACTTTGGTTACATTATTGACCTTTGAGGCTTCATCTTGACAAGAGTTGTGATTATTCATTGAAGTGGGCAGTCACCCATGCAAATTAATAATCCAGTTTCTTACAAATGGCTACCAAAATCAGCTCACAATGCTTCTTCCATCGAGTCCAACGGAGAAGGGAAAAATCAAGCTTATGGGACAAAGCACTCTACAGTGTGGGTAAGTAGATATATCTGAAAACAGAACACAAACAGTGCAATAAACACCTGTGTGGCTGCATAACTACTAGTAGTCATTTTAGAACTGCTGGTGAAGATGTTTGTCAAAGATGCATAATATGTCAACAAAACAATGTAGGAAAGAAATGTAGTGCCACAATGAAATGTAGGAAAAACAGGAGGTCCCTTCAAAAGACGATAGGTTGATTTTGTAAAGTGTCTCCATGTTATGGTCTAAGATGTATTGTAGTGAATAGTTGTCTATTTTCAAATTGGATCGAAACATATCTAACACGTTTGTATGATAAACTTAAAGTCTTCACACTATTATTGAAGTGATTGATCCCCAGGTTTTGGAACCCTACATTTGAATGAGAGGTAATGCAACACATTTTAAGAATGACATCATGAATTTTTTGTGTACTGCATTAGACATTGACCAGAAGTACCAGTATAATTATCATCCAGAAGAATCAGGTATCTAAGAGTGCTACATCTGAGTTTCTAAAGGCAAGCTGGTGAAAATGTATGCTTCGACCTACCTCTCCGAAATGACCAGATACTATTCTCCTAGTATTACTAAGCATGAGATGTACACCCAATAAGAAGATAGGGTTGAGTGCCCAAAACCCATTGATGTGATGGGCCAAGAAGACTCCTGGAATACTGTATGCAGCTCATGTGCATATTACTGATGGTTTGATCTTGGATTACTGCAAGTACCTAACTTACACAGTATGCTCTATCTCTCACCACATGATACATGATACACCTTCTGCAAGTACAGAGATCTGTCATGATCTCCAGCCAGATGAATGGGCCCTAATCAAAAAGCATGTGTGAAAAACCTGCCGTGATTCAAGTTGGAAGGGCCCTACCAGGTGATTTTGGTCACTAACATCTGTGAAGTGTGGAGGTTTACACCACTGTATCCACATATCTCACAACTGTAGAGTTTGTACTGCTGATAAAGAAAGAGTGAGACAAACCATTGAGTCACAAAGCCAAAACAAAGGTTTGACATATGAATCCAGACGGAGGACAAAAGCAAGATCAAAATCAAACTATTGAAACTTGAGCAGAACACAGAAATGAAGAAGATGGAAGTTTGATTTGAACAGCTCTGCCTGAAATGTGTGAGAGAGAATCTGACTTGTGCAAAGAAGATTTTAGGAAAGTGGTATACAATCAGCTGATGCAGTATAAGAAAGTGCTGACAAGAAATCTGAGCTGAACAATAGAGAAACATAATCTGAGAAGTTTGCAACAGGTGGTGTAACAAGAACGAGAGAGAGAGTGCCAAACAGGATGTGCCCAGTTTCTGAATGAGCACATCTGGCAAGGATTGAACTGGTTAAAAGAGGCATTAATATGAAAGATATTTATTTTTGTTTGAAGATTCTCTAAGTCTACCATGAAGTAAAGTGAAATGGCAAATGAACTATGAAATGATCAATGCTTAATATGTTTCGTGATGCACACATGAACAATTGTTCTGAAATTTGAAAAAAAAATGTTTTTCTTTTTAGAGTGTTTGCTTTGGATAGGTTTGAAATACTTGAATCCTACTTTTTGTAGTTTATTATTTTTGCTTTTGAAGATCAAATTTATTTTGAAAGGTAATTTGAAAAGAAGAAAAATAAAATTTCATGAAATATAGAGAAAATTTGAATGACTTTGAAATGATTGTAATCATTCTCATTTCAGCTCTAGTTATTTGTATGCTAGTGTATTCATATCCTCCAGCTGGGCATCTCTCAAACACTACTAATACCTCAATATTTGTAATACTACAAAGAGTCATACATTATAACATACAAACAGTTATGAAGAAGAATTTGCAGAAAAATCTCCTATTGATTTGTTTCAAGAATTATAAAGCTATAATGCATTTCTCTGATAGTTATATTTGTACGTACTTATCTCCTTCTGATTCTGAAGGTGTGACATATATGCAGCTACCTCTTTCTTATGGTCTATTGTGTGCAGTTTGCTACTCTATCACCATGCACCAGGCTTGCTTAAGATTCATTTTCTTTTGTTTGCAGCACTTTAGTATATGATCTTACAATATATTACTTAGCTGTTATTTAAAATCTTGAAGCAACTAAACCGTATAAGGGATCTCTAGTGTTTCATAGTATAAACATTGGAAGTGCTAACATACAAAATGTTTGTGGATTGACTAATGTAGAGTGTGATTACATGAGATTATAACAGGAAATTAGATTTATTTTTAGAGAAAATACTGTGATACAAAATTCACAAGTACATCCTATTCTTTTTGGAAAAAGGAAGCAAGTTTGTATATAATGCAAATGAAAATAAAGTTATGGCATAACCCAGTCATGATAGGGAATAAGGTGTGTCCTTGTAAATATATTATGAATAGGTTTTATATGCTCAGTAAAGTTGATATTATGATAACAGGTTTGACAGGTTTGTATTATTGAACTTGTTTTTCCTACATTTCATCATAGTGCCACATGCAGCAAACATACAATAAAGGAAAACACACTGAACACTGTCAGCACTGTGACCATATGACAGAATAGGGTACTTAGCCAGTATACTGGTGCCTTAGAGAAGTTAGGAGCATGGTGGAGAGAACGGGGACAGTAGTCCGGTAGGATGCGTAGGGAGACTGGGCTTGTTCTGCACTGTTGAAAGGGAGTGCAATGAAGTCGTTAGAGCAAAAGTCCATCATGGAACTACAACTCCCATTAGGCTTGGCAAATCTCCGCTGGGGAACTGATGACACTATGATGGCAAAGAGTCTGGCTCATAAAACTCAACTAAGAAGCTATTGTACTTCTAATTAGTCATTTGTTTGCACCAGTTTCTGAAGATTTACCCAAAATTCCTTGGCAGGAGCGGTTGGGGAGGCACCTGTACCAGAATACTCTTGACCTTCTTTTTTGCTATCTTGTGGGTCTATTACTTGGGAGTAGGTGGACCCTGAGTATCATTGTGCTACCGTCATCAGCCTTTTGAAATACTGCTCCGTAGAAGCAACCCTTTCCTTTCGCGATTGAACGGCAGGAAGGCTCTTCTGGCTCCAAACACTTGTGTGTTTCTTCCTCGATCTATTTGCAGCGTAGAGCACTACTAACTGAGATAGCCCTTAAATTGGGATCATTGCTCAGTGGTGTGAATGGAGCATCCATGACTAATGCCTAATATTTCCTTTTTTGAAGGAAAATTGAGCTCTCTGAAGCAGAAAACATAATATGATATGTTCTGGATGATTCCCTGATTCTAAATGCTCTGTTTCTTTGCCATCTTTTCTAGCAGGGGTACAAGAGGCTGTGCGCAGCTCGTCCCTTGTGATGCAAGGCTGTACACCTTCATTGGCGTGTATGGTGTAGGTTGTGGTGCTGTATGTTTAGAGGAGAGTGGTTTCTTCTCCACTCAAGTAGCAACTGATTGCTATGTTTATGACTCTGCAAAGAATCATCAGTAGGAGTGATGAAGTCCAATATACATACTTATTTATATGTATTCACTGAAAAAATAAAGGTTACAGGGAAGATATAGTTTGGATTACATTTTACCCATACAAACCATAGATATTCAGCAGTTATAGTTATACTCACAGTTATACTTATATTATGAAACTATAAGTCATTGCCCAAAGTTACTCTCTGGTACGAGTTACAGTTTCTTCAGATAACTATAGCATCTCTGTAACTTTTGTTTTTTTCAGTGAATTTGTATGTTTTGTTTCATGCACATGTTAATATTTCTCTTAGGTTGAGGATAAGCAAGCAGGGCCTTGTTTTTCCTTAGAATTCAAGGAGGATCCTCAATTCCGCAGATCGGCCTAAAAAAAAACAAAAAGGGGCAATAGGTGTCTTATGAGGTCACGATACCTGTATCCAGATCTCTTTGCACAGTTTTTTCCCACCTCCCCAAGCAATGTGAGAAAAAAAAGACAGCCACAACTTTTCTGTCACTTTGCTGCGAGACAATCAGAGCCTTGCTTTCATCTGAATCTGAGGAGGACCCGCGTCCCTATATATGCAAATTTGGTTTTCATTTAGTAACTAGAAAACTACTGAATGGATTTACACCAAATAACAAAAGGGTGCTGTAGGAAGTTGGCTCTGTATGCACTATTTCAAAGTAAGGAATAGTATGCACAGAGTCCAAGGGTTCCCCTTAGAGGTAAGAAAGTGGCAAAAAGAGATAATACTAATGCTCTATTTTGTGGTAGTGTGGTCGAGCAGTAGGCTTATCAAAGGAGTAGTGTTAAGCATTTGTTGTACATACACAAGCAATAAATGAGGAACACACACTCAGAGACAATTCCAGGCCAATAGATTTTTGTATAGACAAATATATTTTCTTAGTTTATTTTAAGAACCACAGGTTCAAATTTTACATGTAATACTTCAAATGAAAGGTATTGCAGGTAGGTACTTTAGGAACTTTGAATAATCAAAATAGCATATATACTTTTCACATAAATCACATATAGCTATTTTAAAACTAGACACATTGCAATTTTCACAGTTCCTAGGGGAGTAAGAGTTTGTTAGTTCTTGCAGGTAAGTAAACCACCTACGGGGTTCAAGTTTGGGTCCAAAGTAGCCCACCGTTGGGGGTTCAGAGCAACCCCAAAGTTACCACACCAGCAGCTCAGGGCCGGTCAGGTGCAGAGGTCAAAGAGGTGCCCAAAACACATAGGCTTCAATGGAGAAGGGGGTGCCCCGGTTCCAGTCTGCCAGCAGGTAAGTACCCACGTCTTCGGAGGGCAGACCAGGGGGGTTTTGTAGGGCACCGGGGGGGACACAAGTCAGCACAGAAAGTACACCCTCAGCAGCACGGGGCGGCCGGGTGCAGTGTGCAAACAAGCGTTGGGTTTGTAATTGAAATCAATGGGAGACCAAGGGGTCTCTTCAGCGATGCAGGCAGGCAAGGGGGGGGCTCCTCGGGGTAGCCACCACCTGGGCAAGGGAGAGGGCTTCCTGGGGGTCACTCCTGCACTGGAGTTACGATCTTTCAGGTCCTGGGGGCTGCGGGTGCAGAGTCTTTACCAGGCGTCGGGATCTGGGAGTCAGGCAGTCGCAGTCAGGGGGAGCCTCGGGATTCCCTCTGCAGGCGTCGCTGTGGGGGCTCAGGGGGGACAACTCTGGCTACTCACGGGCTCGCAGTCGCCGGGGAGTCCTCCCTGAAGTGTTGTTTCTCCACAAGTCGAGCCAGGGGCGTCGGGTGCAGAGTAACAAGTCTCACGCTTCCGGCGGGAAATGCAATTGTTTTAAAGTTGCTCCTTTGAAACAAAGCTGCAGTCTTGGATGAACAGAGCCGCTGTCCCCTGGAGTTTCTTGGTCCTTCTAGAGCAGGGCAGTCCTCTGAGGATTCAGAGGTCGCTGGTCCCTGGGGAGAGCATCGCTGGAGCAGTGTCTTTAGAAGGGGGGAGACAGGCCGGTAGAGCTGGGGCCAAAGCAGTTGGTGTCTCTGTCTTCTCTGCAGGGTTTTTCAGCTTAGCAGTACTCTTCTTCTTAGGTTGCAGGAATCCGAGTTCCTAGGTTCAGGGGAGCCCCTAAATACAGAATTTAGGGGTGTGTTTAGGTCTGGGAGGGCAGTAGCCAATGGCTACTAGCCCTGAGGGTGGCTACACCCTCTTTGTGCCTCTTCCCAAGGAGAGGGGGTCACATTCCTATCCCTATTGGGGGAATCCTCCATCTGCAAGATGGAGGATTTCTAAAAGTCAGAGTCACCTCAGCTCAGGTTGCCTTAGGGGCTGTCCTGACTGGCCAGTGACTCCTCCTTGTTTTTCTCATTATCTCCTCCGGCCTTGCCGCCAAAAGTGGGGCCGTGGCCGCAGGGGGCAGGCAACTCCACTAGCTGGAATGCCCTGGGGTGCTGTAACAAAGGGGGTGAGCCTTTGAGGCTCACCGCCAGGTGTTATAGTTCCTGCAAGGGGGAGGTGATAAGCATCTCCACCCAGTACAGGCTTTGTTACTAGCCACAGAGTGACAAAGGCACTCTCCCCATGTGGCCAGCAACATGTCTCGAGTGTGGCAGGCTGCTAAAACCAGTCAGCCTACACGGGTAGTTGGTTAAGGTTTCAGGGGGCACCTCTAAGGTGCCCTCTGGGGTGTGTGTTACAATAAAATGTACACTGGCATCAGTGTGCATTTATTGTGCTGAGAAGTTTGATACCAAACTTCACAGTTTTCAGTGTAGCCATTATGGTGCTGTGGAGTTCGTGCATGACAGACTCCCAGACCATATAGTCTTATGGCTACCCTGCACTTACAATGTCTAAGGTTTTGCTTAGACACTGTAGGTGCACAGTGCTCATGCACTGGTGCCCTCACCTATGGTATAGTGCACCCTACCTTAGGGCTGTAAGGCCTGCTAGAGGGGTGACTTATCTATACTGCATAGGCAGTGTGAGGTTGGCATGGCACCCTGAGGGCAGTGCCATGTCGACTTACTTGTTTTGTCCTCACCAGTACACACAAGCTGGCAAGCAGTGTGTCTGTGCTGAGTGAGGGGTCCCCAGGGTGGCATAAGATATGCTGCAGCCCTTAGAATCCTTCCCTGGCATCAGGGCCCTTGGTGCCAGGGGTACCAGTTACAAGGGACTTACCTGGATGCCAGGGTGTGCCCATTGTGGAAACAAAAGTACAGGTTAGGGAAAGAACACTGGTGCTGGGGCCTGGTTAGCAGGCCTCAGCACACTTTCAAATCAAAACTTAGCATCAGCAAAGGCAAAAAGTCAGGGGGTAACCATGCCAAGGAGGCATTTCCTTACACAACCCCCCCAAACGAAAGAGGATGAGACTAACCTTTCCCAAGAGAGTCTTCATTTTCTAAGTGGAAGAACCTGGAAAGGTCAGCTGCATTGGCATGGGCAGTCCCAGGTCTGTGTTCCACTATAAAGTCCATTTCCTGTAGGGAGATGGACCACCTCAACAGTTTTGGATTTTCACCTTTCATTTGCATCAGCCATCTGAGAGGTCTGTGGTCAGTTTGAACTACAAAGTGAGTACCAAAGAGGTATGGTCTCACCTTCTTCAGGGACCAAACCACAGCAAAGGCCTCCCTCTCAATTGCACTCCAACGCTGCTCCCTGGGGAGTAACCTCCTGCTAATGAAAGCAACAGGCTGGTCAATGCCATCATCATTTGTTTGTGACAAAACTGCCCCTATCCCATGTTCAGAGGCATCTGTCTGCACAATGAACTGCTTGGAGTAATCTGGAGCTTTTAGAACTGGTGCTGTGCACATTGCTTGTTTCAGGGTGTAAAAGGCCTGTTGGCATTCTACAGTCCAGTTTACCTTCTTGGGCATTTTCTTGAAGGTCAGTTCTGTGAGGGCTGTCACTATGGATCCATATCCCTTCACAAACCTCCTGTAGTACCCAGTCAAGCCAAGGAATGCCCTGACTTGAGTCTGGGTTTTTGGAGCTGCCCAGTCCAGAATAGTCTGGATCTTAGGCTGGAGTGGCTGAACATGGCCTCCACCTACAAGGTGTCCCAAGTAAACCACAGTTCCCTGCCCTATCTGGCATTTGGATGCCTTGATAGAGAGGCCTGCTGATTGCAGAGCCTTCAAAACCTTCTTCAGGTGGACCAGGTGATCCTGCCAGCTGGAGCTAAAACAGCAATATCATCAAGATAAGCTGCACCAAAGGACTCCAAACCAGCAAGGACTTGATTCACCAACCTTTGGAAGGTGGCAGGGGCATTCTTTAAACCAAAGGGCATAACAGTAAACTGATAATGCCCATCAGGTGTGGAGAATGCTGTGTTTTCTTTTGCGCCTGGTGCCATTTTGATTTGCCAGTACCCTGCTGTTAAGTCAAAGGTACTTAAGAATTTGGCAGCACCTAATTTATCAATCAGTTCATCAGCCCTTGGAATGGGATGGGAATCTGTCTTGGTGACAGAATTAAGGGCCAGATGTAGGTAGGTGGCAATTTGCGAGTTGCAAATTGCGAGTCCTTCCGACTCGCAATTTGCAACTCGCAAATTGTTATGCAGTACGGTGTCTCAGACACCGACTGCAACTTGCTATGGGGTCGCAATGACCCACCTCATTAATATTAATGAGGTGGGTCGCAAATTGCGGCCCCATAGCGAGTATAGGCACTCGCTAACATGGAGGCCTGTTGTAGTCAGCAGGCCTCCATGTTAGCGACCTGCTTTTCAATAAAGCAGTTTTTTTTTTTTTTTAAATGTAGCCCGTTTTCCCTAAGGGAAAACAAGCTGCATTTCAAAAATTCCGAAACCTTTTGTTTCGGTTTTTTCAGGGCAGGGAGTGGTCCCTTGGACCACTCCCTGCCCTGAAAAAATATTTTGGGGTCCATTCACAAAGGGGAAGGGGTCCCATGGGGACCCCTTCCCGTTTGCGAATGGGTTACCATCCACTTCAAGTGGATGGTAACTGCGACTCCATTTGCGACCGCATAAGCGGTCACAAATGGAATTGCATACCATTGCGAATCGCAAATAGGAAGGGAACACCCCTTCCTATTTGCGATTTGGAAATGCATTTTGCGAGTCGGTAACGACTCGCAAAATGCATTTCTGCATAGGAAACACGCATTTGCGAGTCGCAAACGGCAAATTTTGCCATTTGCGACTCGCAAAGTGCTTCCTACATCTGGCCCTAAGTCCTCTGTAGTCCACACAAAACCTCATCTCTCTCATTCCATCTTTGGTGTGAGGTTTGGGGACTAAGACCACTGGGCTAGCCCAGGGGCTGTCAGAGTGCTCAATGACTCCCAATTCCAGCATCTTGTGGACTTCCACTTTGATGCTTTCCTTAACTTGGTCAGACTGTCTGAAAATGTTGTTCTTGACAGGCATGCTGTCTCCTGTGTCCACATCATGGGTACACAGGTGTGTCTGACCAGGGGTTAGGGAAAAGAGCTCAGCAAACTGTTGCAGGACCTTCCTGCAGTCAGATTGCTGTTGGCCAGAGAGGGTGTCTGAATAGATCACTCCATCAACTGAACCATCTTTAGGGTTTGTGGAGAGGAGATCAGGGAGAGGTTCACTCTCAGCTTACTCATCTGTTACCATCAACAGATTTACATCAGCTCTATCATGGAAGAGCTTAAGGCGGTTCACATGGATCACCCTCTTGGGGCTCCTGCTAGTGCCTAGGTCCACCAGGTAGGTGACCTGACTCTTCTTCTCTAGCACTGGGTAAGGGCCACTCCATGTGTCCTGAAGTGCCCTGGGAGCCACAGGCTCCAGAACCCAGACTTTCTGCCCTGGTTGAAATTCAACCATTGCAGCCTTTTGGTCATACCAAAACTTCTGGAGCTGTTGGCTGGCCTCAAGGTTTTTACTTGCCTTTTCCATGTACTCTGCCATCCTTGAACGTAGGCCAAGTACATAGTCCACATAGTCTCTCCCAGCCTTCTTTCACAAGAGCTAGTGGTCCCCTTCAGGGTGGCCAAACAGAAGTTCAAAGGGTGAGAACCCTACTCCCTTCTGAGGCACCTCTCTGTAAGCGAAAAGCAGACATGGCAAGAGGACATCCCATCTCCTTTTGAGTTTTTTCAGGGAGCCCCATGATCATGCCTTTTAATGTCTTGTTGAATCTCTCAACAAGGCCATTAGTTTGTGGATGGTATGGTGTAGTGAATTTATAAGTCACTGCACACTCATTCCACATGTGTTCCAGGTATGCTGACATGAAGTTGGTACCTCTGTCAGACACCACCTCCTTGGGAAAACCCACTCTGGTAAAAATACCAATGAGGGCCTTGGCTACTGCAGGGGCAGTAGTCGACCTAAGGGGAATAGCTTCAGGGTATCTAGTAGCATGATCCACTACCACTAGTATGTACATGTTCCCTGAGGCTGTGGGAGGTTCAAGTGGACCCACTATGTCCACACCCACTCTTTCAAAGGGGACCCCCACCACTGGAAGTGGAATGAGGGGGGCCTTCGGGTGTCCATCTGTCTTACCACTGGCTTGACAGGTGGTACAGGAGACACAAAACTCCTTGACTTTCTGGGACATGTTGGGCCAGTAGAAGTGGTTGACTAGTCTCTCCCATGTCTTGGTTTGTCCCAAATGCCCAGCAAGAGGAATATCATGGGCTAAGGTCAGTATGAACTCTCTAAACTCCTGAGGCACTACCACTCTCCTAGTGGCACCAGGTTTGGGATCTCTTGCCTCAGTGTAAAGGAGTCCATCTTCCCAATAGACCCTGTGTGTTCCAGTTTTCTTGCCATTGGACTCTTCAGAAGCTTGCTGCCAAAGGCCTTCAAGAGAGGGACAGGTTTATTGGCCCTTACACAACTGCTCCCTTGAGGGTCCCCCTGGGCCTAGGAGCTCAACCTGATAAGGTTCTAACTCCAGAGGCTCAGTTCCCTCAGAGGGCTGAACTTCTTCCTGAGAAGAGAGGTTCTCTTTTTGTTGTTGTGTTGCAGCTGGTTTCCCAGTTGTCTTTCCTTTTCTCTTGGTAGGCTGGGCCCTTTATCCAGGCTCCAACTCTACTTTTTCACCCTGAGCCTTGCACTGTGCCCTTGTCTTGACACACACACCAGTTCAGGGATACCCAGCATGGCTGCATGGGTTTTCAATTCTACCTCAGCCCATGCTGAGGACTCCAGGTCATTTCCAAGCAAACAATCTACTGGGATATTTGAGGAGACCACCACCTATTTCAGGCCATTGACCCCTCCCCACTCTAAAGTTACCATAGCCATGGGATGTACTTTAGTCTGATTGTCAGCGTTGGTGACTGGATAAGTTTGTCCAGCCAGGTATTGACCAGGGGAAACCAGTTTCTCTGTCACCATGGTGACACTGGCACCTGTATCCCTCAGGCCTTATACACTTGTCCCATTAATTAAGAGCTGCTGCCTGTATTTTTGCATGTTAGGAGTCCAGGCAGCCAGTGTGGCTAAATCCACCCCTCCCTCAGAGACTAATGTAGCTTCAGTGTGACACCTGATTTGCTCTGGGCACACTGTTGATCCCACTTGGAGACTAGCCATCCCAGTGTTAGCTGGAGTGGAGTTAGAAGTGGTACTTTTCTTGGGACAGGCCTTGTCTCCAGTTTGGTGTCCCGGCTGATTACAGCTACGACACCAGGCCTTTTTGGGATCAAAGTTTTTACCCTTGTACCCAAAATTGTTTTGTGAAGAGGCTCTGGGCCCACCCTCCTGTGCAGGTTTTTGGGGGCCTGTAGAAGACTCTTTACTATTTTTGTTTTTGGATGTCTCAACACTCTTCCCCTGGGGAGGCTTTGTCACCCCTTTCTTTTGGTAACCCCCTGTGGAAGTCTTGGTCACCCTAGTCTTGACCCAATGGTCCGCCTTCTTTCCCAATTCTTGGGGAGAAATTGGTCCTAGGTCTACCAGATGCTGATGCAGTTTATCATTTGAACAATTACTTAATAGGTGTTCTTTCACAAATAAATTGTACAGCCCATAATAATCATTTACACCACTGCCTTGAATCCAACCATCCAGTGTTTTCACTGAGTAGTCCACAAAATCAACCCAGGTCTGGCTCGAGGTTTTTTGAGCCCCCCTGAATCTAATTCTATACTCCTCAGTGGAGAATCCAAAGCCCTCAATCAGGGTACCCTTCATGAGGTCATAAGATTCTGCATCTTTTCCAGAGAGTGTGAGGAGTCTAACCCTACACTTTCCAGTGAACATTTCCCAAAGGAGAGCACCCCAGTGAGATCTGTTTAATTTTCTGGTTGCACAAGCCCTCTCAAAAGCTGTGAACCATTTGGTGATGTCATCACCATCTTCATATTTAGTTACAATCCCTTTAGGGATTTTCAACATGTCAGGAGAATCTCTGACCCTATTTATGTTGCTGTCACCATGGATGGGACCAAAACCCATCTCTTTTCTTTCCCTTTCTATGGCTAGGAGCTGTCTCTCCAAAGCCAATCTTTTGGCCATCCTGGCTAACAGGAGGTCATCTTCACTGAGGCTATCCTCAGTGATTTCAGAGGTGCTGGCCCCTCCTGTGAGGGAAGCAGCATCTCTGACTATCACAGTTGGAATCAGGGATTGAGGGTCTCTGATCTCCCTAGTTAGGACTGGAAGGGGGGAATTCTCCTCCAAGTCACTAACATCATCCTCTGGGGTGTCATCCTCAGAGGGGTTGGCTTTTTCAAACTCTGCCAAAAGCTCCTGGAGTTGTTGTTTGGAGGGTCTTAAGCCAATTGGGATTTTCTTTATTTTGCAGAGAGATCTTAGCTCCCTCATCTTAAGATGGAGGTAAGGTGTGAAGTCGAGTTCCACCACATTCTCTTCTGCACCAGGAATTATGGGGGTCATTCCAACCCTGGCAGTCGGTGTTAAAGCGGCGGCCAACCCGCCAACAGGCAGGCGGTAATAAAAATGGGATTCTGAACCTGGCCGAAACCGCCAACACAGGCCGCCACTTTAACACTCCGACCGCCACGGCGGGACAAACAAACAGCGCGGCGGTCACTGCCAACAGACAGGCGGCAGACAATGTACCGCCCACACTATCACGACCCACCAATCCGCGACCCTTTCCGGGGCGGGCGCCCCGCCGATAAAAACACGGCAGAAACAGACTACGAACGGGAAAACACTCACCTATACACACTCCACGAGGAATCTGGACAGCATGGAACCCGAATTAAACATCCTACCAGCCATTGTCTTCCTGCTCCTCTACCAGGAGCACGAACGCCGGCGCAGAAGACAACGTGAGTACTGCACCTACGACACAGGGGAGGGGGGAGGAGAAAAGGTTACAGGCACACACACACGCGACACACCCACCCCCACCCTCACCCCCCAATCCCTACACACCAATGCAGAGCAACAAGTCAGAGTGACACCCCCAAACCCCCCGGAATAATGCAAAGACAAAATAAAATGTTCATTAAAATTGAAGTATATTAAAGCATATTTGAACTTAAGTGAAATATGAAATTTATCAAATAAATATATTACAACATGAACAATATATACATAGTCCAAAAGTCCGGCACATATTGGCTACATTCCATTGTTCGTGGGCCAATGTGCATAAACACATGGGCAAAGCCCACACACGAGACCCGATTCCATTGGAGAGAACACTGCTGGGGCATCAGATAATAAAAACACAGGCACCTCAGGGGGAAGGGAAGGGGGGGCACCTCAGCCACATGAGTCCACAACGCCAGATCCACGAGGGGCCTCCATGCCCACTGTACCATCCTGGGGAGAGCAAAGCCACAGTTTTCCAAGTCTCTACAGTGGGTGGATTGCCCACTGTACCATCCGGGGGAGTGCAAAGCCACAGTCCATCATGTGTAATACAGACTCCACTGGTTATGGAGGAGCCATGTTGGCCAGAGTGCTTCGTGAAGCCCTGCCCGACACAGATCCGGCCCTGCCAATGGGCCAGCAGTGCTTGAGATGAAGGGCCCAGCGGAGCAGTTCAGAGACGGCGGTGGTGTCAAGGCAGGGGCCCTTTCCCCAGTCGCAGCAGCCATTGTATCTTCCAGACCGAGGTCACAGCAGCACTTGCAGTATAGGTCCTCTCCTGTGGATGATCAGGTCTCGAGTGATTAAGCAGTTAGAAAATGGTGGTCACGCCCACGGCGGTGCATACCGCGGCGGTGCGTACCGCGACCGCCGGCGCACATCGTCATTGGCTCCTGAGACCCATAGGGTTCAATGTTAACCAATGATGCTTTGCGCCGCGGTCTTCGACCGCCTACCGCCACGGTGTGCCACGCCAGCGCATTGACCTCACATCCCATTGTCACACTTTACAGGTCAGGCAGCTGCCATTTCAAGGGCCCACATGGCTTAATTTCTACTGCGTCACACAGGCCTAGGCCTTGCATTGCCACTCATACAAGCCATTCAATGCATAGCGAATCGTGTACTGTGCAAGCTGTGGTTACGTACCTGTGGGTTGCTTGACTCTGTGCTCCATGTTGTTGTACATGAGTAATGTCCATGGCAGAGTCCAGTTCTCAGTCTCACAGGTGCATTGTCCATATGCCTGTGGAAGGATGGAGTAGGGGCAGTTCAAGGTTGGACAGGGTGACAATGTGGGACAGTGGGATGACATCAGGGGGTATCGTTTGCTGGCGGGGGTCTTGGCATCCTACTCTGTCTTCTTGTGAGATCTCAGGTTCCGCTTGCGGGGTGGTTCTTCTTCTGCAGGAGGTGGGGTTCTGGTGGCCTGTCGTTGTGTGGGGGCCTTCTGTCCACTAGCGCCGGCGGAGGTGGTAGGCTGTTCCTGGTCCAGGCTAGTGACAGGGGCCCTTTGTGGTGCCACATGGTCCCGCAATGTGGTGACTATCTGGTTAAGGGCCACGACGATGGTCCCGATTGCGGAACTAATGTTCCTCAGTTCCTCTCTGAACCCCATGAACTGTTCCTCCTGCAGTACCTGGATCTCCTGGAACCTGGCCAGTACCGTAGCCATCGTCTCCTGGGAGTGGTGGTATGCTCCCATGATGGAGGAGAGGGCCTCTTGGAGAGTCGGTTCCCTGGGCCTGCCCCCCCCCTGTCGCACAGCAGCCCTCCCAGTTCCCCTGTTTCCCTGGGCCTCCGTCACACCCCAAATGGGGCTGGTGGGGCCCTCCTGGGCAGCTTGCCTGCTGACGGACTTGTCCGCCCTGCTGCCCTTGTCCTCCTTGGCAGAAACTCTGGGGCCCTTGCCTCCCTTTGTGGATGGGCCAGGTGACGGTGCAAGGGTGGTGTCCTTGGGGGCAGCCGTCTCAGGCCTGTTGCGCCGGCCCTTCCCTTTTTTGGTTCTTTTCCCAGGGGGTGGGCTGGCTGTCCCCTTGCTGCTGGCCGATGTTCCTGCCCTAGGAGCTGGTGGACTCCAATAGCCCTGAACAATGGTCCTAGTAGGTGCAGGGCTTGTGGTGGCTGAGGTGCTGATTGGAGTCTTATGAGATGGAGGGGGTGGGTCAGTTGTTGGAAAGAGGTCAAGGTTGGAAAGGAAAATCAATTTAGAAAGACAGGGACGGGTAGTTGTAGTGGGTATGGGAGTGGAGGAAGAGGATGTGGTTGTAGGAGAGTGAAGTCTGATGTCTTTGGGTGCAGGTGCTTGTGCTGGAGGCTGTCGTGAGGTGGATGGCTGTTGGGTGGGTGGCTGCCTGCGTTTGTGTGGTTTGGAAGAGGGGGTGACAGACACACTGGGAGAGGACACAGGGGACATGTAAATGGCAGTGGGGGTGGTGACTGCACGTGTGCGGACTGTTCTGGTGGGTGTGGTGGTGATGGACGTACTGGCTGATGGTGGTGTGCATGCAAGTGTGAGTGGAGACGTCACAGGGAGGGAGGAGGGAGACGAGGAGGAGGGGGACACAGAGGAGGCAGTGGCTGTTGGCATGTCTGCATGTGGATGTTGCTTGGGTGAATGCTTGTGTGATCTGTGTTGCTTATGTCTGGATGAGCTGCCCTTGGGTGTTGAGGTGTGTGCAGGCTGGTCTGTAGGTGTGTCTGGGATAGGCAGAGGAACAGGGGAGTGGGACTGGGTTGAGGAAGTTGGAGGGGGGAGGCTAGACACAGGGACAATTGCTGCCGTCAGTGCTGAGGCCAGAGCATTGAACGATCGCTGATGGACAGCCTGACCCGAATGAATGCCCCCCAGGTATGCATTGCTCTGATGCACCTCCCTTTCTACCCCCTGGATGGCATTCAAAAGGGTAGACTGCCCAACAATGAGCGTCTGGAGGAGGTCAATGATCTCCGCACTGAGGGAAGCTGGGGTAACTGGGACAGGACCTGAGGTGCCAGGGGCGAAGGAGATGCCCGGCTTCCTGGCCGAGCGGGCACGGGGCGAAAGCTGAGGGGCTGCTGGGAGGGCGGAGCTGGTGCACTGGGTGGCGGCTGTACCTGTTGTTGCGGTGGGCACGGATGTTGCCGCCACCACAAGGGAGCTCCCTTCCGAGGCCGTGTCGGTGTCGCTGACGTCTCCACGGGTCCCCGTTGTGGAGCTCCACTCGCCCTCCGTCTCACTGGTGTACTCGAAGTCGGTTGCATGGCCCTCCGGGGCCATGTGAGATGCAGCTCCCTCGTGCGCCGATGCCACTTCTCCTCTGCCTGATGATGCTAATGCACACATGAACAGGAAAACCAAAAAAAAGGGGGGGAGAAGAAAGAAAGACAAGTTGAGTGCATGCATTGGCGGCACCGTTGGCGGAGAGGACAGACACAGAAGCCCCCTGCACTACACCGCGCACTCTGGGTACACTACTCAATTATTGTGACTTGGCCTACAAGTCTATGGACGACAAATGCACACATAGGTGAGCCCGTACCATGGATAGCTGTACTTAGCACCCTACAGAGGTGGGGGGCGGGGGCACAGGGCCATGCCAAACGGAGGGGCCTAGCCTACAGAAACCGCCCTGGCCTAGAGATAGCCACAGCCCTCCTCCCCCACCCAGACACCTCCACTGTGCGCTAATATAGCAGAATGTGCTGATACTCACCCCCTTGTGTCTGCTGTGATGTCCTCACGCACCCATCTAAATCGGGGTAGGCCACCGACAGGATCCGGGACATCAGGGGGGTCAATTGCCGTGTGGCACCCCTCCTAGGTTGGGAGGCCATCCCCAGCAGAGCCTCAGCGGTCTTTCTGCTCCCGCGGCGGATGTCCTCCCACCCCTTGCGGCAGTGGGTGCCCCGTCTGTTGTGGACCCCCAGGGCCCGGACGTCCTTGGCGATGGCACGCCAAATGTCGATCTTGTGATGGGCGCTGACCTATGTGACATGTACAGGGTGGAAAAAGAAATATCATCACTTTTCTGCATGGTCGATGTGAGTGGCCCCCCTCCCCAACCTTGCCATGTGGCACATGCTCTCATCTGTCGTGCGTTGCACTCCTCATTCGCTCCCCTCCCCACCATCTTACATCCACCCCACTCAACACAGGCATAGCCCATACTACGTGCTCCCTGTGTACTCACCTGTTGGTCTGGAGGACCGTAGAGTAGCGCATACTAGGGGAGGACCCCATCAACAAGTTTCTCCAATTCCTCAGATGTCAAGGCAGGGGCCCTTTCCCCAGTCGCAGCAGTCATTGCATCTTCCAGACCGAGGTCACAGCAGCACTTGCAGTATAGGTCCTCTCCTGTGGATGATCAGGTCTCGAGTGATTAAGCAGTTAGAAAATGGTGGTCACGCCCACGGCGGTGCGTACCGCGACCGCCGGCGCACATCGTCATTGGCTCCTGAGACCCATAGGGTTCAATGTTAACCAATGATGCTTTGCGCCGCAGTCTTCGACCGCCTACCGCCACGGTGTGCCACGCCAGCGCATTGACCTCACATCCCATTGTCACACTTTACAGGTCAGGCAGCCGCCATTTCAAGGGCCCACATGGCTTAATTTCTACTGCGTCACACAGGCCTAGGCCTTGCATTGCCACTCATACAAGCCATTCAATGCATAGCGAATCATGTACTGTGCAAGCTGTGGTTACGTACCTGTGGGTTGCTTGACTCTGTGCTCCATGTTGTTGTACATGAGTAATGTCCATGGCAGAGTCCAGTTCTCAGTCTCACAGGTGCATTGTCCATATGCCTGTGGAAGGATGGAGTAGGGGCAGTTCAAGGTTGGACAGGGTGACAATGTGGGACAGTGGGATGACATCAGGGGGTATCGTTTGCTGGCGGGGGTCTTGGCATCCTACTCTGTCTTCTTGTGAGATCTCAGGTTCCGCTTGCGGGGTGGTTCTTCTTCTGCAGGAGGTGGGGTTCTGGTGGCCTGTCGTTGTTTGGGGGCCTTCTGTCCACTAGCGCCGGCGGAGGTGGTAGGCTGTTCCTGGTCCAGGCTAGTGACAGGGGCCCTTTGTGGTGCCACATGGTCCCGCAATGTGGTGACTATCTGGTTAAGGGCCACGACGATGGTCCCCATTGCGGAACTAATGTTCCTCAGTTCCTCTCTGAACCCCATGAACTGTTCCTCCTGCAGTACCTGGATCTCCTGGAACCTGGCCAGTACCGTAGCCATCGTCTCCTGGGAGTGGTGGTATGCTCCCATGATGGAGGAGAGGGCCTCTTGGAGAGTCGGTTCCCTGGGCCTGCCCCCCCCCTGTCGCACAGCAGCCCTCCCAGTTCCCCTGTTTCCCTGGGCCTCTGTCCCCTGGACGGTGTGCCCACTACCACTGCCACCAGGTCCCTGTTGTTGTTGGGGTGGTGGGTCAACCTCGGTGCCCTGTAGTGGTGGACACACCGCTGATTGACGTGTCCTGGAGACAGAGGCATGGGCCCGCTGGGTGGGAGCTGTGCTGGTGTTCCCAGAGGGGTTTAGGTCAGGTGTAGCCTGTGGCTGTCTGTGGGGAACCGACTGTCCCGAGGTCCCCGATGGGCCGGGCTGGTCATCTGGGTCCAGAAAGACAGAGCTGCTGTCGTCACTGGGGGCCTCTTCTGGGGGTGGGATGTACATCTCTGGACCCTCTGTGGCGTGTGTGGCATTTCGTGTAATGGGTGGGTGCCCGTGTACCCCAGTGCTGGCATTCCCTTGTGGGGGCTTTTGTGACGGTGGCTTGTGGGGGTGATAAGTGTGTGCAGTGGGCATGCTTTGGGGATGGATGTCCATGCTTTTGGGACGCATGCAGGGCTAGGTATTGGGATGGGTGGGATGTGATGCTGAACCATTTGCAAGGAGTTGGTGTGATGGGGGTGGGGGTGAGGGTGGGGGTATGATTTGGCATGCAGGTGGGGTGGGGGGAATGAAGTAGTGGAGATTTGCCTTACCAGAGTCCATTCCTCCGCCTACTCCTGCGAGGCCCTCAGGATGCAGGATGTGCAAGACTTCCTCCTCCCATGCTGTGAATTCTGGGGGAGTAGGTGGGGGTCCGCCGCCAGTCCGCTGTACCGCGATGTTGTGCCTTGATACCATGGAGCGCACCTTCCCCCGTAGGTCGTTCCACCGCTTCCTGATGTCGTCCCGATTGCGTGGATGCTGTCCCACAGCGTTGACCCTGTCCACTATTCTTTGCCATAGCTCCATCTTCCTGGCAATGGTGGTGTGCTGCACCTGTGCCCTGAAGAGCTGGGGCTCTACACGAACTATTTCCTCCACCATGACCCTGAGTTCTGCGTCAGAGAACCTGGGGTGTCTTTGGGGTGCCATGGGGTGGTGTGGATGAGGTGAGGGGTGGTGTATGTGTTGTAGAGTGTGGTGAGTGTGGTGGTGTATGGTGTTTTGTGTGTGGAAATTGTGTGGGTGATGTTGTGATTTGCCTCTGTGTGATGGTCTACTCTATGCTGTGCTGTCTCTCTCTGTCCTTCTGTCGCAATTGTGGTCATAAGGGTTTGTGGGTGATGTGGGTGTGTGTTTTATATTTAATTGGGTGTGTGGGAGTGGTGTGTGTATGTGTCTCAGGTGTGTATATTTTGATTTGTCCAATGTGGTAGTGTTTTGTAAAGGAGTGTGTATTTTGAGCGCAGCGGTGTGTACCGCCAATGGAATACCGCTGTTGAAAGACTGCTGCGGGGATTTGTGGGTCGGAATGGTATGGGCGTATTTCTGTTGGCGTGACGGTGGAGGTTTGGTCATCGCCAGTTTCCCGCTGACCTTTGGTGTGGCGGACTTTTGTTGGTGTCGGGTTTTTGGCGGTTTGCCAGTTGCGGGTCAGAATGACCGTGGCGGTTTACCGCGACCGCGGCGGTGTTATGGCGGTCTTCTGACCAGCGGTAAGCGCCTTTTACCGCCGAGGTCAGAATGACCCCCTATGTTTCTAAAAGTTGGAATACTTTTTAAGAATCTAAAACTATTTCTAGAACTTAATTCAAACTTTCACAAAACTTTTAAACTCTAAAAGAAATGCTAACAGGGACTAACACAAGGCCCTAGCAGGACTTTTAAGAATTTAGAAAAATAGCTCAAATTGCAAAAATCAGTTTCTAATGACAATTTTTGGAATTTGTCGTGTGATCAGGAATTGGCTGAGTAGTCCAGCAAATGCAAAGTCTTGTATCCCACCGCTGCCACCAATGTAGGAAGTTGGCTCTGTATGCACTATTTCAAAGTAAGGAATAGTATGCACAGAGTCCAAGGGTTCCCCTTAGAGGTAAGATAGTGGCAAAAAGAGATAATACTAATGCTCTATTTTGTGGTAGTGTGGTCGAGCAGTAGGCTTATCAAAGGAGTAGTGTTAAGCATTTGTTGTACATACACACAGGCAATAAATGAGGAACACACACTCAGAGACAATTCCAGGCCAATAGGTTTTTGTATAGAAAAATATATTTTCTTAGTTTATTTTAAGAACCACAGGTTCAAATTCTACATGTAATATCTCATTTGAAAGGTATTGCAGGTAAGTACTTTAGGAACTTTGAATAATCACAATAGCATATATACTTTTTACATAAAACACATATAGCTATTTTAAAAGTGGACACAGTGCAATTTTCACAGTTCCTAGGGGAGGTAAGTTATTGTTAGTTCTTGCAGGTAAGTAAATAACCTACGGGGTTCAAATTGGGGTCCAAGGTAGCCCACCATTGGGGGTTCAGAGCAACCCCAAAGTCACCACACCAGCAGCTCAGGGCCGGTCAGGTGCAGAGTTCAAAGTGGTGCCCAAAACACATAGGCTTCAATGGAGAAGGGGGTGCCCCGGTTCCAGTCTACCAGCAGGAAAGTACCCGCGTCTTCGGAGGGCAGACCAGGGGGATTTTGTAGGGCACCGGGGGGGAAACAAGTCCACACAGAAAGTACACCCTCAGCAGCGCGGGGGCGGCCGGGTGCAGTGTGCAAACAAGCGTCAGGTTTGTAATAGGTTTCAATGGGAGAGCAAGGGGTCTCTCTAGCGATGCAGGCAGGCAAGGGGGGGCTCCTCGTGGTAGCCACCACCTGGGCAAGGGAGAGGGCCTCCTGGGGGTCACTCCTGCACTGGAGTTCCGATCCTTCAGGTCCTGGGGGCTGCGGGTGCAGGGTCTTTTCCAGGCATCGGGATTTTGGATTAAGACAGTTGCGGTCAGGGGGAGCCTCGGGATTCCCTCTGCAGGCGTCGCTGTGGGGGCTCATGGAGGACAACTTTGGTTACTCACAGCCTCTGAGTCGCCGGGGGGTCCTCCCTGTAGCGTTGTTTCTCCACCAGTCGAGTCGGGGTCGCCGTGTGCAGTGTTGCAAGTCTCACGCTTCTTGCGGGGATTGCAGGGGTCTTTAAATCTGCTCCTCTGGAAACAAAGTTGCAGTCTTTGTTGAACAGGGCCGCTGTTCTCTGGAGTTTCTTGGTCTTTTGGAAGCAGGGCAGTCCTCTGAGGATTCAGAGGTCGCTGGTCCTGGGGAAAGCGTCGCTGGAGCAGTTTTCTTCTGAAGGAGGGAGACAGGCCGGTAGGGCTGGGGCCAAAGCAGTTGGCGTCTCCGTCTTCTCTGCAGGCGGTTTTCAGCTCAGCAGTCCTCTTCTTCGTAAGTTGCAGGAATCTATTTTCCTAGGTTCTGGGCAGCCCTTAAATACTAAATTTAAGGGCGTGTTTAGGTCTGGGAGGGCAGTAGCCAATGGCTACTAGCCCTGAGGGTGGCTACACCCTCTTTGTGCCTCCTCCCAGGGGGAGGGGGTCACATTCCTATCCCTATTGGGGGGATCCTCCATCTGCAAGATGGAGGATTCCTAAAAGTCAGAGTCACTTCAGCTCAGGTTGCCTTAGGGGCTGTCCTGACTGGCCAGTGACTCCTCCTTGTTTTTCTCATTATTTCCTCCGGCCTTGCCGCCAAAAGTGGGGCCGTGGCCGGATGGGGCGGGCAACTCCACTAGCTGGAGTGCCCTGTGGTGCTGGAACAAAAGGGGTGAGCCTTTGAGGCTCACCGCCAGGTGTTACAGCTCCTGCCTGGGGGAGGTGATAGCATCTCCACCCAGTGCAGGCTTTGTTACTAGCCACAGAGTGACAAAGGCACTCTCCCCATGTGGCCAGCAACATGTCTCGAGTGTGGCAGGCTGCTAAAACCAGTCAGCCTACATGGGTAGTTGGTTAAGGTTTCAGGGGCCACCTCTAAGGTGCCCTCTGGGGTGTATTTTACAATAAAATGTACACTGGCATCAGTGTTCATTTATTGTGCTGAGAGGTTTGATACCAAACTTCCCAGTTTTTAGTGTGGCCATTATGGTGCTGTGGAGTCCGTGTATGACAGACTCCCAGACCATATACTCTTATGGCTACCCTGCACTTACAATGTCTAAGGTTTTGCTTAGACACTGTAGGTGCACAGTGCTCATGCACTGGTGCCCTCACCTATGGTATAGTGCACCCTGCCTTAGGGCTGTAAGGCCTGCTAGAGGGGTGACTTATCTATACTGCATAGGCAGTGTGAGGTTGGCATGGCACCCTGAGGGGAGTGCCATGTCGACTTACTCGTTTTGTCCTCACCAGCACACACAAGCTGGCAAGCAGTGTGTCTGTGCTGAGTGAGGGGTCCCCAGGGTGGCATAAGATATGCTGCAGCCCTTAGAGACCTTCCCTGGCATCAGGGCCCTTGGTACCAGGGGTACCAGTTACAAGGGACTTACCTGGATGCCAGGGTGTGCCAATTGTAAAAAAAAAAGTACAGGTTAGGGAAAGAACACTGGTGCTGGGGCCTGGTTAGCAGGCCTCAGCACACTTTCAATTCAAAACATAGCATCAGCAAAGGCAAAAAGTCAGGGGGTAACCATGCCAAGGAGGCATTTCCTTACAGGTGTTTTCTGAACCAAGAGCTACCTTTCTCCCAAATTTTGTGTAATTCCCACCAGTGGTCTGGGCGCTATTGCTGTTTAAAATCCCTATGAAAAATGCATAGGGAAAAAACATTTTGGGACCTCCCCTTTTCCAGGCCCCCGTTTGACGGATCAAACTGAAACTTTCCAGACAGACGCTGAGGTGAGTGTTGTATTTTCTTGGAGCATTGTTTGAAGATTCATCAAATGGCACCAAAGTTATTAGCAACACACAAAACACTTCTATAGAAAATAGGTTGTAACTATAACTACCTACTAGCGACTGCCAGTAGGTCATATATATCTATATATAAATATTACCTAATGGTGGGCACCAGTATGTAGTTACAGTTAGGACCATGTTTCCATAGAAAAAGCATTTTTTGACTTCCCTATATCTTTGGTGTCTTTTGATGAATCTTCATAAAGTTTTCCAAAGAAAAGTGGGCCAGTGATTCCTGCTGCACACAGAAAGTTTTTGGGTTGATCCATCAAGCAGGGGCAGAGAAAAATGAGGGTTAAAAAAACATGCGTTTCCACTGTTAATTCCCGTAGGAGTTTCGAACATGACTACAGCCTGAAGTGCTGGACGGAATTACACCAAATTTCGCAGAAAGATAGCTTTCAGCACGCAGGTTACACTTTTAGTTATTTGGTGTAAATCTGTTCAGTAGTTTTTGAGATATTAAAGGGAGAATACATTTGCATAGCTAGGGCTGCGTATCCTCCTGGACTAATTCATAAATAACAAGACCTCTGATTAGCTGCCAATATTTCAAACCAGGAAGTGTTGTCAGCTACCATGAGATTTGGCTTCAGCAGAGACCCAAACAAAGTGAAAAAAAAGAAAAGGGGCCAAGGTAGGTACACCCTGACCCCTAAGCTTTGGTTCTGGGGTCTCAGAGGGACTCCACTAGGGAAAAAATGAGCCTCAAATTTATGACAAAGTTGTGAATTCACCCCCCCCCCGAAAAAAAAGCAAGGGTGGCTTCCTGTGCTTGTTTTTAATTAAGCCCCTGGGGGCCAGGTCCAGGGAGCATGCAAAACATAAGGAGGGGGCACAAGGGGCCTTCTTCCTAGGCTTGCTGAAGCCCTGAGGACTATCACCTCCCCAGAGAAAGTATTACATTGAATGTGGGGGGAGTGTGTGGTGCCCCTGCAGCCCCGGGTACCACCATCTTACTGTGGCTTTAATGGCAATGAATTGGAGGGGGCCATGTGGACCCCCACAGCCCAGGGGACAGCAACCTGGGGGGTCCGAGTGGCCCCTACTAAGATATTTTATCATGTAGCAACATGGAGGTGTTGGTCCCTGGGGTTCGGCAGGGGGGGGTCTGCACGACCCCCTAAGTTTGTTAATATGTAGGCCCAGGAAGGTGGTGGTCTGGTACAGCCCCTTAAATATATATTTAATATTTACCCCTATAAGCTCCAAAACCCTTCACCCATGTGTGGCACAGAGTTTTGGAGCTTAAAGGTGTTTGACCACAGAACTTGCCACAGAACAGGTCCTGTGGCCAACCCATGCATCTCATAGCCATAGGTCCTGCATTGTGCAGGGTTGGGGTGGTTAAAGGGGGTTTGGCCGCAGGTCATCTGCGGTGGTGGTTGGATTAATTTATAGAAATGAAAATCAATTTGTGTTAAAAAAGCAAGAAATTCACTTAAAAAACAAAGGATACAGAGACATTATGGTTAGTCTCACATTTTAAACATACAAAATCACAGAAATTCACCTGTTTTAGTTATTTCAAGTAACTATAACTCATAACCTCAGGTAACCATAACTCATTCCATCACCATTCACTGCTAATTCCCCAGATATTACAGCACTAATGACATCTTTTATAACATCATTGATAATATCACTGTAACATGTGCAGTAAAAATATTCATAAAATAACTGTGCATGGCAGGGGTAGGATTTATAGATACCTTAGGGTACACGTTATAGGTACTTCAAATAACTCTAAGTATAACAGGTGAAATTCTATGGTTTTGCCTAAAATGTGAGCCTACCTATAACGCTTCTATAGAAAAAAACTTTTATTTACTTATCTTTGGTGCTGGTTGACCCAAATTTTCTAAAGAAACTGACACTGATGTGCGATGCTGTTTGGAAAGTTACATTTTCCCATAGCGATTTTGAAGAGCACTAGCACCCAAACCACTTGAAGGAATTGCACCAAATTTGGCTGAAAGGTAGCTCTTGGTCCAAAAAGCAACCTTTTTGTTATTTGGTATAAATCCGTTTAGTCGTTTTTAAGTAATTTAGGAAAAAACTAATTTGCATATGTAGAGACACAAAGGATCCGCAAACTCTCCCAATCTCGTGCTGAGATCTGATTGGCTGCCAGCACTTCAACAAAGAAGTTTTGGCACCCATCGTGGGACTCAACGTCATCTGAGTCCATGAAAAAAAATTCAAAAATAAGAAAAGGGGCCAGGGTACAGTCACAATGACTCCTTAGCTCCCCCCAGAGTAAAAAAAGCATGTTTTATTTTAATTTTCAGCAGGCGCTGCAGCAGTTCCACCAAAATATTTTTTTTAAAGGCAAGCACGGCTCCAGTGCTCCTTTTAGTGAAACCCCTGGGTGACTCACGTCCTGGGGGCATTATAATTTTGAACACGGGGGTCACCCAGCCCCCGCAGACCAGGGACTGCCACCTCCCTAGGGCTTTTACACAAAATCTAATACAGGGTGCCCCCCGAAGCATCAGGGGCTGCCACCTTCTTGTGGCTTTTAAAAAATGTAAAGTGAGGGCCAGTACCCCTGTAGTCCCAGGGACCACCACCTCCCTCGGTTTTTACAAAATCTAACAGGGGGGCACCTGCCCCCCCCCCCCCCACAACCCAGGGGATCACCACCTCCCAGGGTCAGCTCCTGCTGTGTCCTGACAGCTCCCACCAAGTCATAGCAAACACTCCACTCAGATGAAGTGAGAGCTGTCAAACGGCTCTCACTTAATGTGAGTGGAGGCTTCACCTCTCTCTGTCTGCAGAGATGCAGGCAGGGAAACAGAGGGAACCTTGCTGTCACAGAGTGGGAGCTTCTTTAGCAGCTCCCTTTCTATGACATCAATGCTGGCTCCCACAAGAGGTGGGGAGCTGGCTGGGACATCAGGGCCTTCAGGCCCCCCCTGCAGCCCCCAACATTGTCACTGGGTACCCTGGGGGCTCCCAGGTCACATGGCTGGGCCGCAGGGTTGGGATCCCTAGGGCCAAGATCGGCCCTGGAGAGGTAGGGCCTTGTGGATGTGGCCTTGTGGCCTCTCCTCCCAAAAAAATGAATAATTAGGCCTGGCCCTGGGGAATGGAGTCCATGGGGCTGAGATCCACCCTGGGGAGGGGGCCCATGAAGTTGGGTGGTTATAGGGGTTGTCTGCAGGGTAACCTGGATATTGTACCCCTAAGGTAACTAACTTGCACACTCACCATGCACTGCTAAATATGCCACAAATTACAGCACTCATGATATCTTTAATAACATAATTGATAATATCAATGAAATATTTGCAGTAACATTTTTGAAGAAAAAAATGTGCTTCGCTGGGGCACGAGTTATAGTTACCTTAGGGCACAAGTTACAGCTACTTGAGATAACTCTATAAAGGTAAATTCCTATTGTTTCGAACATTTAAAATGTGAGTCTTTGAAGACGTTCATGGTATAGATTGATTATATTGCAGGACTCACTCCCAGCTGTTCCCTTTCCTTCCCTCGCTTGATCACCTCAAACCTCTGAGCTGTTATAGCAATACAGAGTGGGCCTATCGAGAGGAGGACATCATTGAGCCTTGAGCCAGTCCTTCAGGCTGACAAATAATTTGATTGATATGCATCCTGATGGGGGGTAAAAAGATGAAACTGCAGGTGAACCCATATTATATTTTGCCAAGATTAGAAAATGGTCAACTTTCTATTTCTTCCACTTTCTTTGCTATCTTTTGAGCTGAAGTGGAGGTCATGCTTTGATGACCGAGCTAATCAACTTTTATTTTGGCAATTACTTGCATTTCAGACTCCTAAATGGCAGAGTTGTACTTTGCTGCATAGTCCACAACAAGCAGTTTGGCCGCCTTTTTCTGGAATGCGAATTGTGGATCCCACAACCAGTCTTCATATAGCTTTTCAGTGATTCTGCCATACATAATGTTTGTGGCTGCTTCACTGAGAATTTCTGGCTACTTCACTGAGAATGCCAAATTGAATCTTGTACAGCATTTGACTATACTCCAGGTTTGTAGTCTTGCACGTATTCTGTCATAATAATCATATCATAAAAACAATCAAATGTTCATATTTCCAATACTGCCAAATCTCTTTCTGATATCCTCCTGAGCCCGATTCTTTATAGCTGGTTGACCTTTTACAGTTGTCCGTTGCAAGAGACCACCATGGGAATCAATTATATCCAATGAACATGTCCTACATTATTCTCAAAATGTCCTGCTTCCTAAGACGTGTGAAGCTTAGCATAAAATAACAGACCATGCTCATTTTGTAGCCTTAACAACAAATTAATTTCACACATTACACAATAAAGTTCATCCGAGACAATTTATCAAACTGTATCTCATTGTGATGTTCAAGAGTCAACATCATGGAACACTTTTGATACAACCTTGCTTTTTGTTTAGCTCTTGCTTTCAAAAATGTATAACACAGCTTGGTGTTTTGTCTCAATGGTTTCAAAAGCCGCAACAGTAGAACTCTTTCTTTGTAATCTGACAGAATGTCACACACTCATCTGGTCCCAACTGCTGAGAGGACACTGTAGCCAATGTTGGATCTCCTATCCCTCTCAGGATAATTGCAATATTCAGGAAAGGAATTCCGAAATACTGCACCAGCCCGGGGGTGGGAGAGAGGGGAATTGGAGAACACAAGGAAATAGAGATTTGCAGTACTGTGTTTGCTCAGCGACGGTCCAACACTGCTTAACAGGATGCGTCACTCCAAAAACTTTCTGTGTTTGCAAAGGTAAAGGTTTCATGAAAACACAGCACACTGGGAACAACAAGGAGAGGCAATTACCATCAATACACTAGCAAACCTCTATATTTCCTAACAATGCATTAATGTCAGTAATAGAAACTAGCATTTTATTTTAAAATCACACCATGAGAGCTGGATAGCCAAGTTCTTGTATAAAGCTCTTTGAGACTCTTGAGGAAGAACTTAACTACTGATTGTAACCTCTGACTCACTGTAAACTTGGAACATAGATTGGAGTTACTGGCACTTCCAATATTACACTCGGAACAAAGGTTGGAGCAACTTGCAATAACAAGATTGGACTTGAAACAAAGGTTGGAGTTAGAGACACTCTCAAGGTTGTACTCAGAACATGGGTTGGAGTTACTGCCATTCCCAAGGTTACACTCGGACCCCAGGTTGGATTTAGGGACCCTCCCAAGGTTATACTAAGAACATGGCTTGGAATTACTGACACTCCCAATGTTAAGTTCGGAGAGACACTCCCAAGGTTATACTCGGAACATGGATTGAAGTTACTGGCATTCCCAAGGTGACACTCCAATATATAGGTTGCGGTTAGGGGCACTCCCAAGATATGCTAGAAACACAGATTGCAAGTTTACAAGGTTCATAAAAATATCAATCACTCTTAAAGAACATTCTTCTTGACACTTCTGTTCATCAGAGAAACACAGAATTAAGGGCCAGATGTATTAAATTTTTTTGTAGTTGCAAATGGTCTGATTCACAGTATCGGCCCATTTGTTACTATTAAAAAGCACTCTGGCATATACAATGCCTGATTTGCGATTCAGTAACCTATTACTGAATCGCAAGCAGGGTCTGCAATTCAGTATTAGTAAGGGTTGTCATAAGGGCGTCCTTTCCTATTAGTGACTCACAGTGGGATGTAAGAAAATTTTGCAACCGAAATGCGGTTGCAAAACATTGCCATTTTACCTGGTGGTAACCCATTCGCAAATGGGAAGGGGTCCCAAAGAGACTTCTTCCCTTTTGTGAATATTGCAAGAGCATTTTTGAAGAGCAGTCAGTGGCCCCATGGACAAACTGCCTACTCTTAAAAAAGGAAAAGAAAACTTTTCATTTTATTTCTTTAAGCAAAATGGGCTGCATTTGAAAAAAAATGCTTTATTTGAAAAACAATCACAGATATGTTGATGGTGGTCTGCTAACCCCAGCAGGCCACCATCCCTGTGATATTTGGCCATTTCCACCGCACATTGCATTATACCTCATAATATTAATGAGATAGGTCTATATGTGACCTACTGGGAATCCTAAACAGTGTGAATCACACTTTAGTGCATCGCTGTTTGCAATTACCTAAAAGCGAATTGAAAATATTTGCTAGTAGGTAATTGCAAACACTGAGTTTCGTACATCTGGCCCTAGTGCCATGGTTGTAGGGAGGGGCAGAGAATGAACAAGCAAGGAGTGCTGGAGAGAAATTATGGAAAAGGGACTGGAGACAAGTCTATAGTCTTGAAGATGCTGATACTCAAGCATGCTTACTACTATAAAAGGATTACTTTGCACTACCCTGATGGGAAAGTACTCGGTCTTGCCTAGTACTTTAACTAGAATCTGGAGATGGCAGGAAACTTGGTGCAAGAAGCACAAGAGGGGACAGAATTGTAGATCATGAAGGAAGACACTAGAAGCGTCAGAGAAGTCAGAATGATGGGATCATCAGGAAGGCTTGGAAGACTAGAGTGCTGGAAGTTCAGGGCAACTCAGGAGGTGAGTGCAGGGACGATGCTTGCACAGGACTGGAATGAGGCCAAGTGCTAAGGCAGATTCAGAGGGAGTATTTATGCTGGAAGAAAAGAGTTTTCCAAAAGACACATGTCCCATGTGGAAGCATGAAATATTCCAATGAACCCGGGGAAGATCACATATTCCAAACAATGGAAATTAGACCATGCAGGTGAGTGGTGCAGATGGTAATTAACAACATTATACAAGTGTAAGAGAACCCCAAGTGCATAATGGTATAGTTTAATGGTCACAGTAGATTCCATAACAAGAGGGTCATTGGTTCAAGCTTTATGGGAGGGGAGCCATTGAGTGCTTGAGACAGGAGAGTGCCACAAGGGAAGGATGATTTAGAGTACTCAGAGGAGGGAGGCACCACAAGGGAAGGGTGACATGAGTTTGGCGTGGAAAACCCACAACACATAGGGCACAAGATGGAGTTGTGACACAGGAAAGGTGGCAGGGAATATTACTTTTTTACCCTTCTACAGTAAAATAACCAGTTTCCTTATTTGGTTCCACTCTCCTTTGTTACTTGTAGTAATGAGCTACTTTCAACAGACATTTTCTAAAACTGGACTCCTTGTTTAGAAAATATCCAACATGTTATTTGTAACAATGTTTGTATTTTGGGGATCAAAGACAGCCATGACTTTGAGCTCATCAACACATTTTATTACCCTCATAAGAGATAAAGCCGAACCTCAAGTAAACCAAGTTATGCTTTGGGTCTTTCTGTACAATGGCTCCCACAAACCCAGTCACTGGCCTCATATTTCCCGCAGTCTCAGCTTTAGAGTATGTGAACATCACAGCTGTAAATCTTTTGTGTACAACATTTTACAGATGGCATGTCATCCCAAAGTTTATTAATCTCTGCTGTCTTTGACTATGTTATGTAAAAAGTTACACATGTAGCTATCTATGGCAACTGAATTATACTTTGGGAGCTGCAAATCTATGTTTGTGTATCACGTGGTGAAATGAATGTATTGCAGAATTCTATGACGCTTCATATCAAAACATTATGTAAGTGTTTCTTGGTGACTTACTAGTCACAATATAGCTGTAGACCGTCTCATCATTAATAATTGTATGAGAAATAAAAACCTGCCCCTTGTGCAGTACTTGCCTTTCTGTCTAAAGTATTTCAGCAGGACTTTGCATGATTGTTCTTGGGACACCGAAATACTTTATTTAATGACTACTGGGATTGTGCAAGTCACACAATTCTTAATGATGTTCTTAACAGCTTCATTTCTGTCCTCTCCAAATTTATCTATCAGTCAATCAAGGATTTGTAAAGCAGAGCTAATCACCCATGCGGTCTCTAGGAGCTGGATGTAGGTGTGCTGCTCAGTCGACTAGCCAGGTCTTGATGTCCTTCCTGAACTGCTTCAGTGATTTGGTCTGCCTGAGCTTGAGGGATAGTCCGTTCCATGTCCGGGCTGCTAGGAAGGAGAAGGATCTCCCTACTGCTGTACTTTTTCAGATCTTGGGGATGGCTGCAAGGGCGAGCTGGGAGGAATGGAGACATCTGTTGGGTACGTAGAAGGTGAGGCGGTGGTTGAGGCATGCCAGTCTGCCGGTATGTGCATCTTTTGTCCACATAAACATGTGCATATATGCCACATATTTAGCTAGTACTCAGTATGTCAGAAAAAATGTTCAAGTCCTCCCAAAGGTGAGTTCTTTTATTGCAGATGAAGTGACACATTTTGAGTAGTCACTTATGAGAATACCTAGCTAGATTACTTTGGTCTATAGAGCACAATTCACCTGTGGTGTTGAACTCAACACAGAGGGTCCAATTTATGAGGCCTGCGCCGCAGGGTGGCTCAGCAAGTGCCTTGCTGCACTGGTCTGTGCCAACGGGAAAGGGCAGAAATGCACTGTATCTACTTAGAAAAAGGAAAGAAAACAGGAAGAAATAAAGATATTTCTCCCCACTGTGTCATTCTTACGCCACCCCTGAGGTGGCCTAGGAATCTGAAGGATTCACAGACTTGTAAATCTTGGAATGCATCAGATTCCTTTGGGTTCCATGGGTGTTGCATGGGAACACCCCAAGCAATATCCATGGTATGCCCCTTTCATGCAGTATTATGCATGAAATGGGTCTATATTTACAAGGCCAAGAAAAGCCACACAAGGTGACTTTGCGTGGCCTTGTAAATATGGGCTGGCACACTGCACCACCGGAGAGTCAAAAAGAATTTCTCCCGGTGTCGCAGTGTGCTGCTATGGCCCTTTCAATGAGGCCCCAGTTATGCTACTGTTAGGGAAAACATTTACAACACTCCCCGTACAAATGAAAGAAAGGCACCAGACAGAGCATCTGTGTGGGAACAGAGGAAATGTATTCGCAGGTATCAAGGCTTGCTGGCCAGCAAGGGAGATGCAAGGGGGCACAACAATGCTCTCAGACTTCTTCTCCTCGAGCTATCAGAGGGCAGCCTTTTTATACTTTTACAAAAAGCAGCACAATCAGAAACAAAAAGAGGCTCCGTGCCAAACATGGGTAAACATTTAGAATTTGTAGGTGAAGCAAAATGAGAATTAGGCACAGTGCCAAATATAGCATATAGGCACAGTGCCAAATATAACATATAGAAAATGTCATACAAACAAAACATAAGAAACACATGCACAGTGTACCCAGCTGAAGGAAGCTATGACTTTGCTTGTGGATTGTTTGTTTGAGACATGAATACCCAGGTTCTTAGAGTGGTTTATGTGAATAGCTGTTGGAGTTGTTAGAAAGATCAGTGTGTGAGCCTAAGTTCAGAGCTGGACTAGATGTATTAAGAAGAGGGAGGGATGCCACTCAGAGAGCACTGCAGAAGAGCTGGCTGTCAGCGCCTACAGAGAGAAGTTGTCAACAGCGAGTGGGTTTGAGACAGTGTATGTGATGATTGGAGTTTGTCATGTATCAAATAGTTATGAGTTACACATTTATATATATTTTCCCAAAAGCCACTACCAAGGAAGGTTGTGTGAGAGTTTTGGATGACCAGGCCCAAGTTGCTAATCTGCACTCACCACAAAATAAGGGCTGCCAGCTGAGACTTTAATTAACTCAAACCTACAGCTTTTTCTGTTAGTTAAATAGGGAAAAGGAGTGGAAAGAATATGCCAAAAGATGAAAGTTTGAATCCTGGAGATCAAGATTGAACCTATCTCTCTCTTTCTCTCTCTCTCTCTCAAGGAAATGTAAAACAGTGGTAGTAACACCCATTCTAGAAAGACAGCACATCTGGATATAACAATAACCACACATAGTTTGAGTAGGAAAATAAGTATGCATATATAACAATACTGAGCAAGCCCATTCCTCATGTGGATCACAAGATGCTCAGACTGGTAGCACTGATAATGAACCCAGGAAATACCCACAGACCTTCCCTGAGCTCAGGAGCACCAGAAGACACTGGTAATGATAGGAACTAACTTCAGGCAAATAAGGCCCAACACTCAGAGATGAGCCTTCTTTGTAGCCAATGCAGATAAGTGGTAAGACCTTCAATGCCTTCAATTGAAAGACAGAGAAACAAAAAATAGGTGCAGGGAATGCGAATACAGAAAGTGACTGAATGTATAGGAACCATACAACCGTGTAGGTCCGAGGTGTCTTGTACCACTGTACCACTGTACCACTGCTTAAATTGTCTTGGAGGCAGCCCTTCTCCTATTCTGATTAGTTGTTCTCTGATTGAACTGGAAGACTCGGTCCCTATTCCTCAATTTCAGTTACCACTTTCAGGTCATCTACAGTCTCCAGGTCCCTGATCTTGTGTACCCATGTTGTTGTTATTTGTTTTCTAGACTTAAACTTAATGCTACGTCTGTTCCCTTGTCCAGTCATGGCATTAACTGACTTTAGGAAGTGATGCAAAATCATCCCAGGCGTACACTACGCAAATCATATCAACTAACCATGTGGGCTGGCCCAAGATCCTCAGCGTGCATTTTCATTCCCATGGATGCCGCACCAATACTCTTTAGTCCCTAAATAGCTTGCTAAAATATTGATTATGGTTGGTTCTCTCACACCCTCTTTACCTTGAATCATTGGGAAATGTTCACCATCACATGTATTTTGAAAAAGTATTCAACATTTTAAGATGTGTGTGACAAAGTCTAAGACATGTCAACTCCCTTTCAAACAGAAGATGGAAAACAAATTCCATATTCTGTCATATGCAATCTGTTATTACATTACATGGTTCTCCACAATACAATTTATTTTCCTAGGATTCTGTTACAGACGTTTGTACTGGATGTTTACCATAATGCACCCTCCATACTAGAAGGGAACAGGGGCAGAAAACATTGTGCCTATAAACTTTTCTCCCCAGTCTTAGTTCAGCTTCAGACTATCTCATCTAGTAGTGCTCATTAGGATTTTACAGTTCATCTCTGGTTTGCTACAATGGGATAGTATAATGCCTCTATTTTTTGTACATATTTATTTCCCCTACGTTATTGCAAATGAGCCTTTTCTCATCTGTCTTCTCTTCATAATCAGATACATTTCTTTCAGTGTCAAGGTCTGCATATTATTGTTTTTTCTTCTACAAACACACTGAAGCTTTCTTTCTAAGCTTCAAATGTCTTTCTATACCTTTCTATTGGGCACACCTCTCACCAGCAATATAATTGGTTTGGCAACTTTGTGTCCAATTACTGAAGTTTTAATATTTCCATTAAAGTCTAATATATACAGGGTTGCTTAGGCTTCTTCCAGGAATTCATTTGGAAAGAAGTTGAGATGTCTTTGATTTCACCCAAACTAGTGCTTGGAAGGGGAGCCCGGTCTAGGCGGCAACACCTTCAGAGATGTTTGAGTTCTTTCAGTTCAGTTGGCAATGTCGCAGTTTACATAAAACTCTGCATTGCCGTACTGGACATGAAATTATCAGGCCATCCTACACCACCGGCCGCCCTATTATGTATTTTAAATTCTTTGCTTATGGCAATTACGGCGGCAGCATACTCACCATTAGTCTGGTGTTTCAGCCCTTTTCACTTCACACGTCTGTTTCTTTACTTGATGGTTTCTCTACACTCTTGACACTGAGGTACTCATTAGGGGATCAAGGGCCTGTTCTGTCTACTGGCGTGCAGTATCGGTAGGGGCCCGCCTTTAATATGCGCGTTCTCAATACAGCACGCAGCATAAATAAATCACACTGGACGCGTGGTCGGTGTAATCGGCTGCCCGGCATCCAACTAACTTCTGCCAGCCGACACAGCCACTTTATTGCCTCCCTTCGCGTCACGGGGTCTAAACCATTCCGATCCCCATTAGCAGGGGAGGTGAACATTTTGGCATGTCCTGACACGGGGTATCAGAAACAAACACCCCTGTCAGTCGGACAACTTGGGGAGGTCCCCAAACATAACATTCCTCATCAACTATAAAATAACTGACAACTAGACAGGGACGTATTACCCACCCAATGCTCAGTTCAATGGTGCTCACAATTAACTTTCCACTGACCTTTTGCCCACAGTGGTCCACATACGTTAAAATGTCCCCTTTACTCACACACATAGTCCTTCAGCCTCTCTGGGGGTGATAGGCGGGATCGCAAATGGTATCTTCTGCTCCCTCTTCCTTGAATCACCTCCCGGCTGTCTTCCTCCACAGGCACCTCCGCAGGCTGATCCTCCTCAATCTGGGTCAGGGCCCTCATAGGTGCCACTTCTCTCTCTCCAAAATCATCCCGGGTACCTGTGGGACTGTTCTTCAGCCCAGTCTCATTGAAAAAACTGATCTCTCAAAGTCTTCATCTTCTCTCTCTCTGCTCCTGTCTTTTCCGCTCCTTTGACAAACCGGGTGCTCTCCATGATAGGCCTTGAAACAGGAGATGTTCCTTGTCACCACCTCATGTCCTCTTGTAACTGTCACTAGCTTTAATTTTACTCGAGTGACAGTCCACAGGCCAGATTCAAAAGTTGTTTTAAACTTGCCTGCCGGATGTCGATTCTTCATGAGTACCATGAGTATGCTCAGATGTCTGGTACACGCTCTCCTCTTTCTTGACATCCGCTCATTTTGGACATGTCTCTGTTTCAGTCTCGCTTCCGCTTGGCTTTGCCCATTTTTTAACTGTCCTGGTGTCTCTGCCATAGTTTCCACTTGGGGAATGGTGCCCCTTACTTGTCGTTGTATGCAAATATGGCTCGGGGATACACCAGTTGTACTGTGAGGGGTCAGGCGATATTCTCTCAAAAACTCAAAAATCGCACAGTCTACATTTCTCTCTCTCACTACTGCAATCCTCAGTACTTTGTTTAGGGTCCTCATAAATCTTTCAGCCTCTCCATTGGCTTGAGGCCATCGTGGAGTGATTTTTCGGTGTTGGATGCCATGGGATGCCAGATATGCTGCAAAATCATGGCTCGAAAATGGAGGACCATTATCGGTTCGTAGTTCTTGTATCATCCCATGCGTGGCCATTATTTTCTCTATGCATGGTATCACTTTCTCCGTGACCGTGGATTCTAAAATTTCGACCTCTGGATATTTTGAGAAGTCATCAATCACCACTAGCATATGTCTTCCATCCGGTAGACTTCCAAGATCCGCACTTGCTCTCTGCCAGGGCCTTGCCGGAATGGATTCAGTAATGATGGGGGGTGGCGAATCCATCGGCCCCACCAGTTGACATGCGTGACATCTCTGTATGGTCCTCTCCACCCAGGTGTCTAGGTCTGGGAACCACACTTTGCTTCTCAGTTGGGCTTTTGTTTTTACCATGCCCTGGTGAGCTGTATGGGCCAAGTCTACTGCTCTTTGCCTCAGGCTGTCCGGGATAACCAGCCGACTTCCTCTCAACAGGCAGCTTTCAGGCGACACCGCCAGCTCGTGCCTGACTCGAAATAATGCTTGTATATTGTTGTTGGCTTCCTCGGTTCTGAGATTCAGATTCTGCTTCAACAAATGCAATCTACCATCCCTGACACAGGACATTGCCAATTGCAATACCTCATCTTCTTTTGTTGCGTCTTGTATTTCTTTCAGGGACATAGGCAGTGGCCGCGACCTCTCCACTATCAACCTCACATACTCCTCCGTACTCTCAATCTCCTCTTTTTCAATTACGGTAATCGGTCTTGCATGTCGAGACAAATAGTCTGCTGGGTTTTGTGCCTCGGGCGGTATACCACAGAGAATTGATATCCTTGTAGTTGGAGAATCCATTTTTCAATTCTCGGGGGAGGCTGTGAGGCTGTTCTGTTGAATAACGGTATCAGCGGCTTGTGATCAGTGTAGACAATGAATGGGTGACCATAGATGTACAGATGATAGTGGCGACAGGCCCAATTGACTGCTAGCGCCTCCTTCTCTATGTGTGAATATCTTTGTTCCGTTTCTGTCAATGCTCGACTGGCGTATGCCACGGGGGCCCAGTAGCCTTCTTTTTTTCTTTGGGACAACACAGCTCCTAGACCTGTGGGGCTTGCATCCACTGATAGCTCTGTTTCTTTGGCTGGGTCGAAGAAGACCAGGGTTGTCTCTGCCGATAGTGCCTTTTTCATGTCCTGAAAAGCCTTTTCCTGCATAGCATTCCATTCCCACGGAGTGTGAGCCTTGGTCAACTCCCTTAGGGGAGCCGTGAGGGAAGTTAGATTGGGAATGAACCTCCCGCAATAAGTTACCATTCCCAGGAAACTTCGCACACCGGTGACTGAGGTGGGGGGTGGTGCCGACTTTATGTCTGCCACTTTCTCTGGGTCAGGTCGAACTCCCTTTTCTGAGAAGTGATATCCGAAGAATGCAATGTCTTTTCTCAGAAATTCACACTTCTCCCGATGTAATGTTAGTCCACTTGTGTGCAGTCGTTGGAATACTGCTCGTAACCTCTGTAGGTGTGCCTCAATTGTGGGCGCATGTACCAGGATATCATCACTCACATTTATGACTCCCTCCAGGCCAGCCAGGATTCCTCTTATGGTGTCCTGGAAAACTTCAGCCGCGCTGGCGATCCCGAAACTCAGGCGTCGGTATCGTCGTAGTCCCACATGGGTGGAGAATGTGGTGATAGCTCGAGACTCTGGAGCCAACATTATTTGGTGATATCCAGCTCTTAGATCCATTTTTGAGAACCATTTGGACCCGCTGACCTCTGCCACTATGTCATCGACTGTCGGGGTGAGGTGACGCTCCCTCCGGATGGCTACATTTGGGAGGCGCATATCTACGCATATGCGTACCTCCCCTGGTTGCTTGGGTTTTCTGGTGACCACAATGGGTGACACCCATGGGGTTGGTCCTTCTACCTTCTCAATCATGTCCGCTTCTTCCAGTTTCCTCAATTCGGCCTCCACTTGTGGGCGGAGATGGAATGCAATTCGTCGGTGTTTCAACGCGACTGGTTCTATGGACTTGTCGATGTGTAGTTTTACTTGACGGTCTTTCAGGCAGCCAATTCCTCGGAATATATCTCCATACTCTTCCTGTAAGCTTTCTAGCTCCCCCACGTGGATGCTGAACGCGAATGTTACCAGTTTCAACTCTTCGGCAGTACGGCAACTGAGCAGCATCCCTGTTCCTATCTTGGTGACATACACCTTAGATTTCACAGTTACATCATCATGATTGATGTCCGTCACGAAAACTCCCGCCATTGGGAGTGGTCTTTTCGATCCGAATGCGAATAATTGAACTGTAGTACGCCGTAGAGAGGGGTGATGCGGCATTTGGTCAAAGTCAGATTGCACCAGTATATTAATTGAAGCTCCCGTATCAATTAGGGCCGTTACCTGGTGCCCCGCAACTTTGACTTGGCACTTTGGAATTTTCTTCCGGCTTCGACAGCCTGGTTCCGTTGCATGGATTATGTACACGGTTCCTTCTGTCTCATCATCATCATCCATGTCAGGGATTAGATCTGGTGGTTGTACCGCTTTAGCTCCTTGACTTGTCTTTTGTCTCTCTCCTCTTGTTCTGGTGTTTGACCGGCAAACTTTTGCGAAATGATTTAGTTTCTGGCAGTTTGTGCATTGTTTTCCCAGTGCCGGGCACTTCCCTTGGTGTGGAAATGTTCCTCCACACATATAGCATGAGCGGTGTGCACCTGTTGATCTTGTTTTGTTCTTCTTTCTTGTCGTACTGCCTGAGGCTATGGCATTTATCGGTTCTGTCTTAATGGTTTGTGCGAGCGCAGATTCCATGTGTGCGGCTCTTACCCTGGACATCTCTTTTGACCTGCCCATCGTCAGCATGTCAGCCATCGTCATACCTGGGATCTGAAGGATGTGCTCTCTTAATTTTGTTGAGTGGCATCCTTGGATAAACTGTGCTCTTATCTCATCGTCTGGGTCAGGCAATGTGCATGTGCTTGCTAGTTCCTTTAACCTTGCATAATATGTGTCTACTGATTCATCTGAACTTTGTCTGGCTTGTCGTAGGAGGAATCGTTCGTAGTTGGGATTTGCCATGGGTTCAAAATATGCAGTTATCGCCCTTTTCAGCGTTCGGTACGTAAATAGGGGCCCTTCTTCAGCCACTGTTTTGCTGATCCTGTGCATCATCGCTCCTCCCATGTGCAGGAGCATCGGTCTTTGTCTATCCGGGTCTAGTGCGACAGCTGCGAAATAATTTTCTAAACGTTCCACCCATGACTTCCATTTTACGGCCTGTGCTGATGGGGGTCCTTCCATAACAAAAGGCTCAATGACCGGGAAAGTGGCCATTCTTTTTTTTTTTTTTTTTTTTGTGGATTCCCTCTTTATTTCCTTGGCCTCTGTCTGATTTTCATATGCTTTATTGTTATCCTTCTTTGTTCTCTCATGTGTGTATTTACTTTTCTCTTTGTTTTACTCCTTTGTCCCCTTTTCCTTTCTGATTTTTCTTAGGCCCAATTATCTGTGCCCCTTCGTTTATGGGCCTCACTCTCCCCCTCACCTCCTTTTCCGTGTGTGGCTGTCAGCCGGTCTCCTGGGGCCGTTCTGGGGGCAACGTAAAGTGTTCTTTTCGGAGCGCGCGTCCCATCAGGGCTCACTCCGGTATGCCATGGATGAAGACATTTCACCTCGCGTCTCCTTGCTTCGGGCGTTTTTTTTTTTCGGGCGTTTCAAAAAACAAAAACTACTGTGTTCACACCGCTGCTCTTGCCCCACGTGGGTTCGACTTCGGCCTCCGTCGCCAATTTGTTCTGTCTACTGGCGTGCAGTATCGGTATGGGCCCGCCTTTAATACGCACGTTCTCAATACAGCGTGCAGCATAAATAAATCACTCTGGACGCGTGGTCGGTGTAATCGGCTGCCCGGCATCCAACTAACTTCCGCCAGCCGACACAGCCACTTTATTGCCTCCCTTCGCGTCACGGGGTCTAAACCATTCCGATCCCCATTAGCAGGGGAGGTGAACATTTTGGCATGTCCTGACATGGGGTATCAGAAACAAACACCCCTGTCAGTCGGACAACTTGGGGAGGTCCCCAAACATAACAGGGCCTAAAGTACAGATCCCGGACGGTATCTTCCCACGGGGAAATAGTCTTTACCACGAAGTAGTTACATCGCACTACAATTACAAACACATTTTTTATCCTGCAATATTTTAACAGGTATATGTCTTTACCACGCATGACACATTTAAGGTAAGTATACATATATGTATTTCACCAACAAGTAAAGACGCTGCACCCTCGTGGAGCTTAGATTCAAGTAGATTTATTCAAAATCGTTATTCCATTACCTGCACGTTTCAGCCATTACGGCTTGTGCGCTGTTGGTTGCTCTTCCTTTTATCCCCGATGGGAATGCTGGTGCTTGCAGTATCATGGTGTTTCAACTGAAAATAAAAGTGAGTTGTATTATTATTTTAAAGGCACAGTGCACACCTAATTTACAGCCTGCATGTAAGTCAACATTGCAATGTTCTGGAATGCGCTTTTCTAATAAATATGCATGTTTCCCTGAAGTGTTCTCAGATTCCTCACTTCATCTGGACCACCTATGTTTATTTAGGTTTTCTGCTAATTGTATACTCTTTCAGAAACATTCATACCTTCTGCATGATTTTCTGCTTTACAGTGGACAATGTGGAACATTTTTGTTAATAGATTAGCTTAGTAGCAGGTCTCAGGAACATCACAAGCTGAACTTCAAGGGTCAAATGTATCAATGTTTGATGCAGTGCAGTATAGTAAGACAACTTGCTGCAGTGCACCGCATTAAATGGATAGGGCAGGAATGTGCCATATGTACTAACATATGGTGCATTTCTGCACTCTCACTACCCTGGTGCACTATGTGGTGCCTAGCGCCAATGCAGATACCCTTGCACCATTGAGCAAGGGGGCCTGCATTGCAGGCCGGATTGTTTTTGTGCAGGAAGGGACAGCTATTCCTCTAAGTGTGCTGCAGAATGTAGCGCAATTAGAAAGAGGAATCAACGAGGAGAAATAAAGATATTTCTCCTCATTATGATACTATCAGGAAGGTGTGCAATTTCAATGGATTCCCAGGTTTACTACTTCTAGTAAACCTGGGAATGCAGCAAAAACCATAGTTAGATGCATGGGAACACCCTCTCTCCACCCACGTGACGTCCTCCTGGTGGAGAGAAATGCAAGGCAGTGACTTGCACTGCCTTGTGTTACTCCAGATTTACTATGCCATGCACAGCAACACAAGGTGGATTTGCGTGGCTTAGAAAATCTGACTTAAGGATTGTGGTGCCCCTGTGTCACCTTGTGTGATGCAAGGGCAATGCAAGTACTTAATAAATCTGGCCCTAAGTGTATTTTTACTAGGACCTAGTTCTTCCATTTCTTCATATTCTTCATATTCTTCATATTGTAACCATCCATATTGTTAAGGTACCACTATAAAGTAGAGGTATATTCTCATTTTACTTTAAATACTTTAAAACATTTTCTCTGATCTTTTCTACGGATCTTCAATTCTTTCTTAAGTACTTCACTAGTCTAGTTAAGCCTCTTGTTAAGTTCAATACTAGAATGGAGCGCTTTCCTCCCTTCTTTCTCTGTTGAATGGTTTCATGTCTGCTTTACTTATAACCTACTTATTTCTTACACATATCCTTGTGTCTTTTTCGTTTTTTGTGCTACATATCACGACATCTACTACTTTGTTTTTCATTTGCATGAGAATCACATTTTGAGATGTACTGTTTTTTTATTACTACTGGCAGTCACTATCTTCTCTTTTACATTTTTATTTTTCTCTATCTTATTTATTCTTGTGCAATTTTCAATTGTGCACATCACAGTATCTGTTCTGAAATCTGTTTCTTAAAGAAATTGTGCTTATACAATATGTGATTATGTTCTCGTACTTTTGACTCCATTTTCCTATTCTCCTCACAATCAAAACTAAGTATGACTCTTGTTTACATTACTTTACTTATAATATATTACTATGGCTTTTTCTTTCCCTATGTTTCATGAGACATCCTCTGATATAGTCATCTAATCTACCATTTCACATCAGATTACATTCAGCAAGTTAATACCAAAATAATACTTCCTGTTAACACATCTAAAACTGGTATAGGTATTCAGTGCAAACTACAAACTTTCCTCTTTACACTTAACATTTCACACATATTTCTGAGGTACCCAATACTCCTAATATGTAAAAACCATCTAACTTTCATTTTATCTGTGCTCTCAATATACAGCTATATTTTCAACTAGTCTCACATTCAAAACAACACATCTTTGTCTTCGATCTATGCCACAAAGTTAGTACTTTACAACAAACTATAGCAAAACATGAATCAGTTGCTCTGCTTACCGCATTTGTACAATGTCATTTCTGCCTATTATAAATCTCAGCATAGATCTGTCCCTCACAAAAATGTATGCCTGCTCTCATTTCTACATCTGCTTATTAAAGCTCAAGTAGGTATTCAGAAAATGGCCTTTGCCTTCCCTGAAATGCAATACGAAACCCAGAGCAACATGCCTTCACTGAAGTTCACTCTTATGGAAGCAAGTAACCCTGACTGGCGACCATGTCAGTAAGCTTATTAATAAATCAATAAAAACACTGGGAATTTAATCAACAAGGAGAAATAAATATATTTCTCCTCATTATGATACTATCAGGAAGGTGTGCAATTTCAATGCATTCCCAGGTTTACTACGCATAGTAAACCTGGGAATGCAGCAGAAGCCATAGGTAGATGCACGGGAACACCCACTCTCCACCCATGTGAAGCCCTCCTGGTGGAGAGAAATGCAAGGCAGTGACTTGCACTGCCTTGTGTTACTCCAGATTTGCTATGCCACGCACAGCCACACAAGGTGGATTTCCGTGGCTTAGCAAATCTGACTTAAGGATTGTGGTGTCCCTGTGTCACCTTGTGTGATGCAAGAGCAATGCAAGGACTTAATAAATCTGGCCCTAAGTGTATTTTTACTAGGACATAGTTCTTCCATTTCTTCATGCTTAGTATCCATATTGATAAGGTACCACTATAAAGTAGATGTATATACTAATTTTACTTTAAATACTTTAAAACATTTCCTCTGTTCTTTTCTACGGAGCTTCAATTCTTTCTTAAGTACTTCACTAGCCTAGTTAAACCTCTCATTAAGTTCAATACTAGAATGGAGCGCTTTCCTCCCTTCTTTCTCTGTTGCATGGTTTCACGTCTGCTTTACTTATAACCTACTTATTCCTTACACATATCTTTGTGTCTTTTTCGTTTTTTGTGCTACATATCACGTCTTCTACTACTTCTTTTTTCATTTGCATGAGAATCACATTTTGAGATTTTTTTTTATTTGTACTGGCAGTCACTATCTTCCCTTTTACATTTTTTATTTTTATCTACCTTATTTAATCTCGTGCAATTTTCAATTGTGCACATCACAGTATCTGTTCTGAAATCTGTTTCTTAAGGAAAGTGTGCTTATACAATATGTGATTCTTTTCTTGCACTTTTGACTTCCTTTTCCTATTCTCCTCACAATCAAAACTAAGCAAGCAAGTAACCCTAACTGTTGGCCATGTGAGTAACCTTACTAATGAATCGATAAAAAAGACTGGGAATTGAGCTATAAGTATCTTTGCCAGTACTTATAACATAAGGAAGGGTGCTCGAATTAGCCATAGAGCAATACATAATTCTGAATGGTACTGTTGTCCGGCTTCAATTCTTACTCGCATTTGTTTACTTATTTACTAGTACTCCACATTGTTTATATGGTACAACATACATAACCACTAATGATATAAACCAAAAAATTAAAACACCATTTCATTTTTCTCACATACATAGCATTACAGGCAGAAATCAAGAGGGACATAGATCCCAAAATAATTTCTGGCCATTCTGCAGTATGGTTGCACCTAGACACAGTAGAGCCATCTACCAAACACACAGACCATGGCTTATGAATGAAGTGGCGCTGCTAGACATGGTGGTCAGGAAATGCATTCAAAATATCCTAAATTACTATTTCCTAGAAAATGATAATGGGGAGGTCAGTCATAGAGTGATGTGGGGGGCTACTAAACAGTCATTGGAGGGGAACTTATATCGCACACATTTACTTTTGAAATGCTGGGAAAGTAAAGGAAAAGAGAATTTGAAGATGGGCTTCACAGAGTAGAATCTTTGCACAGACAAATGACCTCCATCCACAAGCACCGCGCCCTAAGTAATGTGAGAGAATTGGATTAATTATTAATTAAAGATGCAATTAAAAATTAATGTGCACACAACAACTGTATTTGTGAGAAATTATCAAGGCAGACCAACTACCAGACTACAAGATCCACCAGACCCTCATTCAAAACCACATACATAAAATCAAGGATGTACAATGAACAATCCACACCTCCATGTCTGAATTTCCGAAGCATTTCACCAATTATGATGAGACCCTCTTGACTGCTAAGACTTTCTTTTCAGAACAAAAAAAAATATCTCGGGGAGGAGCCAAGATGGCGGCCGGGACGGTCGCTTGATCCCAGCGCTCCGTTCCCAGCCACTTCAAGATATCCTAACAGGCGCCCCCCCAGTGGCCTGGCAGTGACGGCCGGGACGGCGGCGAGGCTGGGGGAGACCGGGGCACTCAGCGCGCGCTACGAGCGCTCTCCGGACCTTGCGAGGTGAGTCTGGGACTCGTCGGTCCGCGTCGGGAGTAGCGCGAGGCGAGGGGAGCTGCGGCTGCAGCCCCGGTCGCGATCTCACCGGGCGTGGCCACTGCCTACCTCCCCGCCTACCCGCGACTGGGAGAGCAGGGGAGGCGCGTCTGGAGGAGGCTTGAGCAGTGTAGTCCTGCTGGGCGCTCCGGGACATAGACTTGAAGAGCTCGGGCGCCATTTTGGATATCGGCGGCCGGCAGGAATGAAAGCGGCGAAGGAGCAGTGAGGAGGCCCGGTGGGGCAGACGAGAGGCGGCGGCGGCTCAGCAGGCAGCGGGGATTCCAGGACCAGAAATATTTCAACTTCAAAATAAAGGGAAAAAAAAAAAGAAAAGGGGGGAAATAAAGAAAATGATAAATTAAAGACTACGGTGAGGAGGGCGCCTACGAGGAGGGGAACACCAATCTACACAGAGGAGGTAAACCTAGGGGGTGGCAACCGCCCCCCCCCCCCTTTTTTCACTCCACCGCTCCATCCACGCAACTGGACAAGACAGAAGCGCATTACGTGCTCCTGGGAGCACAGCTTATTCACCAAAGGCAGAATGGATGGCTGGGCCGGACTGTGGATGAGTGGACTGCCCTGGACTTCCTAGCGGAGGGTCCCTGCCGCAAGTGTTCCTAGCTGCAAAAGATATATTTGCAGCACCTCGCGAGCGCCTCAACCCAGGATCTTTCCCGGTCCTCGGCGCCTCACCCGGCCGCCCAGCAACTCTACCCTCTATCTGAGGGAAACCCCTGGCATCAAGCCCTACCGCCACACAAGAAGAAGCTAGTGTTCTCCCCCAATGACAGTATCCTCTACATACTTCAACATGCCCGGTGGACAGCTCCACGGGAACGCAGAGTTAGAACATTGAACTCATCAATGACTGTAGTATTTGTCACTGAACACACAGGCCATAATTAACCAAATTAGGACTGGATGCTCCTTTGCTTTGCTGCCTAACCGCAAGCCCATCAGTGCGAAATCCCTGTGGATCGGGAGGCAATCTCATAACAGCCAAAATGGCCGGTAGAGCCAAGTCAACCAAGAACCCAGATCGAACTACGCAAGCGATAACGCCTACGGATCAACAATTTGGCCCATCCTTACAATCTCTAGAAAACACACTTCTAGCGCATTCAGCTCAGTTCGAGAAAGTATTGCAGGCAATACTGGACACTAAGTCATCACTGGAGGGCAGAATTGATGCAGTCGTGCAAGACCTGAACCTCCTACGAGTGGATCATCGTAGCCTAGCCGAAAAAGTAAAAACAACTGAAGCCGAGATAGCGGAATTAACCCCAATGGCGCAAGGGAATCAAAAACAAAATCAGCGCATGGATGAAGAGCTGAAGATACTCTGGAGAAGATCCGAGGAAATGGAGAGCAGGGCGCGCCGAAATAACGTGAGATTTCTGGGATTTCCGGAAAGTATGCGCCAACCGGAATCAGAAATTTCCCTAGAGCAGTGGCTAATTAAAGAGGTGTTAAGTGGGGCTCCATCCAAGTTTTTCTCAGTTGAAAGGGCTTACAGAGTTCCGGGTAGGCCCCCGGCCCCTGGCCAGTCCCCCAGACCATTGATCGCCAGGTTCTTAAATTACAGAGATTGGGACGCAATATTGCAACTATTCCGCAATAAGGGCCCGTTCAAGTATGAAGACTCGAACATCAATGCCTACCCTGAATTTACGCAGGAGGTGCAGAATCGGCGTAATTCTTTTGCTAAAATCAAGCAACGCTTACGAGAACAGAACATAAAATATGCCCTGCTCTTCCCAGCCAAGTTAAGAGTAGTGATGGAGGACCGTACCCATATATTCACCAGCACCGAGGACGCCTGGACATGGCTCCATGCCAAGGGCCTTGCACACCCCCGGGAAGACGCAGAGGAGGACGAGAAATGGGGGAGATCCACTGCAGGGACGAGATCCAAACGGCGTACCAGAGGCCAGCCCAATGTCAGGCAAGCAGCAGAGGAAAGAGCAAAAGTGCTTAAAGAGACGCCGCTACACATGCAAAGCAGAAACATAACTCCCGGTGGGCGTGTGGAGCTGGAATTGGATTCAGACACAGCCAGCTCCGCATCCACGGTAACAGGAGAACTAGGTGGGCCGAAGGTCACCCCGAGATCTGCTGATGAACTATAACCTAGTGGATCAGATCCAGAGTGAACACAAGGGATGGCGATTGCAACTGGAAAATCTGCAGAGACTCCACGACACTGCCGAGCTGCGGGGATGGAGTGCTTCCAACAATATACATCTTTGATATAAACACTAAGCTAAGTGACTTGGGGCACAAACAGATGGCAAGTGGCGGGCGGGTGGGGCCAGAGGGAACGGAAACATGCCAAGGGGGGGCGCCTGAAGATACTGACAGACTTGGTCTGTGGCATGATGTGAGCCCCTTATAAGAGCCACATCTGTAAGATATGAGAATCCCACTAAGCAAATCCAACTGGATAAAAGTTATGTTACACATTTTAAAGTTTTGTAGTTTCACTGTAGTTGTAAGTAGCATAGGGGGTTTAACTAGGGGGGTGGGGATTAGTAGTTTAGTAGAAATGCAGCGATCGGAATCACTTAATGCATTAAAGATGGATTTGCACCCGCTAAATCTAAATATTAGCAGCAGAAAGGCAGAGACCAGGTGGGCCAACATTAAAACCCAGGCCCACGACATAGCAACATATCTCCTGCACCCTACAAGATGTCTTCTAGAAGTAACATGGGGAACCAGTATATTATATTAACATGGAATGTCAGGGGCCTTGGGACACCGAACAAACGGGCTAGAGTGCATGCTCGACTTAAGAGACTAGGAGTGCATATTGCTATTCTGCAAGAGACACATATGCTCGAGGGGGATTTACGAGACATGCACGTGAAATGAGGGGGCCAGCTGATAGGCACAACATATTCGACCTTTGCGAGAGGGGTGCTGATTTGGATAGCAGCGGGAGTTCCATTCCTCATGTCAACACACAAGATAGACCAGGGAGGGAGGTACGTAGTAATGGAGGGCAGATTAGATGGTAGACAAATGGCTGTGGTCGGGGTATACGCCCCCAACAGTGGCATCATAGGCTTTCTCACCACTCTCACCCCAACGCTGCTGACCCACCCCATGCCCCTTGCCATCTGGGGTGGTGATTTTAATAGCACCCCAGTGGCAGCATTAGATAGAACTAGCGCCCATCAGAACGCATCAATTAACAGGAAGCTCGTGAGTCCCCTGCAAGAATGGGCAAATGTTATGGGCCTATATGATGTATGGCGGTTAGGCCATCCAGAGCAAAAAGAATATTCATTTTATTCGGTCCCACATAATACCCACACTAGAATTGACATAATCTGGGGCACTCGCGAAATGGGGGCGCTGATAACTGAATCCGAATACTTGGCAAAGACAGTCTCGGACCATGCGCCTCTGCGGTTAACCCTGAACTGGGGTAGGGCACGTCAGGTAATTCCCACTTGGAGATTCCAGGCGGAGGCTCTACAAGACCAAGCATTCGCTGCTTCACTGGGGGAATCTATAGGCCAATATTGGGAAATAAACGCTATGTCTGCAACAACCCGGGCGATAGAATGGGATGCCCACAAAGTAGTGGCCCGTGGAGTATGTATGTCCACTACGTGGGGAGTGAGACGCTCCTTACAGACGGAAATTAGCAAACTCGAGAAGGAGCTGCGGATTGCGGAAAAAGCGGTAGCACGGGGGGAAATTACCAATATTGTCCTTAAAGAAAAGCGCTTAAAATACAATGAGGCAGATAGCAGGCTCCGCTGCCACGACTATAAATATTACTTAACCAGGTTGCAAACGGAAGGAGATAGATCAAGCAGAATGCTAGCGTGGCTACTCCGCGAGGATAGACAGCAGGCTCCGATAGGGGCCATCCGGGTGGGCGCGCAAGAAATGGCTACTACACAAACAGAAATAAACGAGGTCTTTAGGAATTACTACTCTAACCTATACACTAAACGCACTTCGTGCACGGCTACACAACTAGAGGCCTTTCTGGCGGACTCCTCCCTACCCCAACTACCACAACCAGACAGAGATGGAATTGAAACCCCTATAACAATAGCAGAAATAGAACTAGCCCTTGCACAGCTGCCCAGGAATAAAGCGCCTGGCACTGATGGCCTCCCCTCGGAGTATTACAAAGCCTATTTACCCAGTCTGAAATCCCATCTGCTAGGCGTGTTCCAAGAGGCGTGGACTACAGAAAGCTTACCCACATCTCAAAGGGAAGCTATGATAGTGGTACTCCCTAAACAGGGTCGAGATCACACGGATGTGAAATCTTACAGACCACTATCGCTGTTAAATACAGACTGCAAAATATTAGGCAAAATATTGGCCAACAGGTTAGCCCCCCTCATGCACTTACTGATACATGCAGATCAGAGTGGCTTCATTCCCAAGCATAACACCTTTCTGAATATTCAAAGATTGCTGGGCATAATGGGAGACACCCCCAAGAATGCACAGGAGGAAATGGTGCTCTCACTAGACATAGAAAAGGCCTTTGATACGCTCGAGTGGGACTTTCTGTTGGCCACGATGGCCCGTATGGCAATAGGCCCTAATTATATCCGCTGGGTTCGGACATTGTACTCTAACCCGAACGCGAGGGTGAAATCAGGCGGGGTGATCTCTGATAGTTTTCCGATTTTTAGGGGGACACGGCAGGGATGCCCCTTATCCCCGCTACTGTTTGCCATAGCAATGGAACCGTTAGCGGCAAAAGTTCGCCTCATGGAGCACGAATGGGGAATTATTAGGAATGGGTTACATCACACGATTTCATTATATGCAGATGATGCGTTGATATATATCAGGAACGGTTGCGCAGCTATCTCACCTGTAATATCTTTATTGGCGGAATTTGGAGGCCTATCTGGCCTTGTGGTAAACTGGGAGAAGTCGTGTGTCTTTCCCCTGGCAAAAAGGGCTCCCAATAATCACGATCCCCCGGAGATAGGACATCTTAAGTGGTGCCCTACAACATTTAAATACCTAGGGATAAACATATACCATGCCACGGAAGACTTAAGAGACGGGAACCTGGGGAAGGCGCTAACATCTATAAAAGGCTCCCTACAATTCTGGAACAAGCTCCCTCTCTCGCCACCCGGCAAGGTGGCGATTGCTAATATGTTGATTCTACCTAGGCTTTTATATTACTTTGCGGCCCTACCGATAATTATTCCCAAAAGCTTCTTCAGCAATCTAAACACAGCATTGCTGCAGCTCATCTGGGGAGGCGGCAGAGCGCGAGTGGCGCTACCCACACTACAACGCCCGCTGGATGACGGTGGCCTAGGAACTCCGAATTTTGAAAAATACTATGCAGCCGCACAACTTCAATGGGTCCAATATTGGATCCACAGACCAGAGCAAGCGGAACCTATGAGTCTAGAGCCTCGGCGGAACGGGACTCCCCTTTTGAATTGGCTGTCGACGAAGCCCCCCAAAGGGGCACTGGTCAACCCATTGCTTGCAGCTGCGTACGCGTGCTGGGCCAGATATGTGCAAAAAAGAGCGGATAAGCTCCCATACTCTCCACACGTACCGCTAAACTATTTATTGGTGGGAAACGCAGCCAGAATGCAAGCTGTAAAGCTATGGAACGAAGCAGGAATACTGACTGTAAGGGATTGCTATGAAGACGGTAAATTAATGACGTTCGAGGCCCTTCAGGCCCTCACGGAGATAAATCCGGGACAGTTCCTGACATACCATGCCGTATGTCACGAAATCAGGAAAATTTGGGGAATGGGCACCTTGGAACCAGAGATCTCCCCTGTGCTTCACCAGCTTCTACAACATAGCGATCAAACAAAAACAATATCCAATCTATATAGAATCCTCAACAAGACCCCTGATTCACAGACAGGGAAAGCATGGGATAGATGGAATGCAGTACTCCCCACCACGATCCCACTGGAAGACTGGCCCAAGGCCCTGTCCCACATCAGAGGTGTGTCAAGACATCCCAGATTTAGATATACCCAATTCAATTACACGCATCAAACATATCTTTCCCCAGCCAGAATAAAGCGCATGTTCCCCGATGCAGTATCAATGTGCCCCAGATTGCCCTCAGCACCCTTTTTCCACATGGTATGGGATTGCCCGAATATACAAACGGCCTGGGTGGAGGTGGTAGAGGAGGTATCTGGACTTACGGGACTGGCACTGGTAGCAGACCCTGGGTCCTGCCTGCTGGGACTTAGGAAGAGACCAAAAAAACAAAGACATTTACATAAATTTATAGACCTGGCCTTTTTAATGTATAAAAGGTTAATAGCAATGCATTGGAAAGCCTCTATGGCTCCCGATCTGAAATCCTGGCACTCTCTAATAACACGCTGGGCGCGCACTGAATATCAAGTACTAAAAAGAATGGTGCGCGAAGGGCGACAACATACAGGATGCTCTACATGGGAGGATATGGTAACAAAGCTGGAGGCCAAAAACGATGAAAAGCCTCCTTGAATTGGGGTGCGCGTACTCGCAACAACCATAGCATAAATTCCCCAGCACCCCCCATCACGGAAACAGAATTTATAAGACACCCAGGCAACACAGTGCACATACATCATCTCCTCCCATCTCTCTAGTAACAATCGCCCACTTAAATTATGTCACCACAGTGTTAGCGCGGCGCGGGGAGCAGTAAACCAGGGGAGCCACCCGCATACACTAATCTAGTTGATGCCCCCCCTTCAGACATTTAGGGAACCCATGCACGTAAAGTAAGGTTCACACTGGTCTCAAACGAATGCCTATATAAAATAAACAGTGTAGGATAAACCTATGGAGGGTGCAGCCAGGAATGATACTGCAAGATTAGAAGTGTTCCGTGATGTGCATATTGGGGGGGTGTGTATTTGTTTCATGACTTAGATAATTAGCCATTGTTTTGATTTATCCTGCGGTTGGAAACTGAACAATTTGTATCATATTTTGAAAAATAAAACCAATAAATATATTTGAAAGAAAAAAATATATATATATATCTCAATGACTATCACCCAAATATAGATAGGGATGATCTCTTCCTCATGGAGGAAGAAATAACAGTAGAGGAGGTCGGAACAGGCATAACTAGATTACCAGGCTAAAAAGGGCTGGGGTCAGATGGCTTTCTGTCCTTGTTTTCTAAAGCCTGATTAACTTTCTAGTTGATCCGCTAACCAATGCATTCACTTAAATATTAGACCAAAAAGGCATTGTCTCAAATACAATTCTCATGTCCCAAATTACACTCCTACTAAAACTAATAATGGACCCAGTCAAATGTCAGTCTTACTGCCTGATTACTCTGCTTAATGCAGATGTAAAAATTTTCACCTCAGTGTTGTGGTCATGTTTGAACACCGTATGGCATAATGTCATATTTCCAAAACAAGTCGGGAAACAATGTTGGGATGGATGTTACACTCATGGAGGTAGCGTAGGGCACTTACACACTGATGGTCCTCCTCTCTTTAGAGGAGGAGAAGGGCTTTGATAGGGTCATATGGCCTTAGACCGCTAAAGTCCTGTATAAAATTCCCATTGGCCCTAGATTGAGGTGAATGATTTTAGCAATCTACCAAAAGGCAAATAACGAGGATCAAGGTTAATGGAGAGTATTCATCTTAATTATCCATCACAAGGGGCACCAGTCAGTCAATATCTGTGCATATATCTTCCTAGCTCTATGGCAAACTCATCATTGTAGTGTCCACTTGCCGGTTGTTTAGAAAAATCTTTACCTCTAAGGCAGATTTGAAATCTCATTTCTGTAAAGCTGAACTTACTTCTACGAATACTATACTTCACACACTCTTCCTCTCTGGTTCCCCCACAACACAACAGATAGCAATCAAGGTCAACTGCGTTCATTCCTCTGGAAAAACTTCACTCCTAATATCATTAAAGCTACACTTTACCAAACTACAACAGAACCTTTCTCCCAGATCCGCTTGCACAATCTTCTTTGGCTCCTGCAAAGAGTCAAATAGGGGAAGGCTCATGCTCATAAATACAAAGATTCTGCTAGCCACTTGGAAGCTGATCATATGTAAAGCTGGCGCCACTTGGGTTACCTGCCACATGTGATCTATAACTGATAATTCTGACTTCCCAACAGGCACCAATGAAGCATATTTCAAATGAAACCTTAGGCGCGTTGTATTCAGGCACAAACTTGAGGTACCAAGAGGAACACTGGGTAGAATATCACTTGGGCCAAGAGGACACTTTTAGACTTATGCAACTCCTAAACTTGAGCGAATTCAGGGGAAGTCCAAGTTAACATTAACCATAAAAAGCACCCTTGGAGACTTTCTTCGATGAAACTTGCTGAAGAAAGGGGATCACATGTTTGCAAAGAGCAATCTCAGACTTGGGCCCTAAGCTAAACATAACTATGGGGGTCATTCCGACCCTGGCGGTCAAAGACCGCCAGGGCCGCGAATGACGGAAGCACCGCCAACAGGCTGGCGGTGCTTCCCTGCCCATTCTGACCGCGGCGGTAAAGCCGCGGTCAGAAAACCGGGTCCGGCGGTTTCCCGCCGGATTTCCCCTGGCTGGGCGAATCCGCCATGGCGGCGCTGCAAGCAGCGCCGCCATTGGGATTCTGACCCCCTTACCGCCAGCCTGTTTCTGGCGGTTTACACCGCCAGGAAGAGGCTGGCGGTAACGGGTGTCTAGGGGCCCCTGGCATGGGCAGTGCCCCTAACAGGGCCCCAGCCTGCTTTTCACTGTCTGCCAAGCAGACAGTGAAAAGTGCGACGGTGCAACTGCACCCGTCGCACACCTGCAACACCGCCGGCTCCATTCGGAGCCGGCTTCAGTGTTGCAGGCCCCCTCCCCGTTGGGCCGGCGGGAAGGTTGGAATGGCTGCAGCGGTCTTTTGACCGCAGAGCGGCCAAATGGCGGTTCCCGCCGGGGTCAGAATGACCCCCTATGTGTCTCATTAGGAAAGAGATTGGGGTCAGGAGAAAGAGATGAAACCTGGACAGTAGAAATTAGATGAAACCTGGAAGAGGATATGACAAAGGGCTATGGAATCCTCTACATGCACTTCACACAAAGAAAATGCATACAATCTCCCTACTTACTGGTGTGGTACCTGTTCCCAACACAGTTTCATACGATGTTCAGTAGCCCAGACACAATGTGGGACAACTGTGGTAATAGAGATATGTTCTTGCACATGCAGTGGTCTTGCACCTTGGTTTAGTAATACTGGAATAAAATTATTTCTCCGACCAGGTCAATACTCAGGTTATCACTGTCACTGACAATAGTGATCTCTTTGGATGGATGAGGGTGAGCACAGTGCATATTTCCTGAACACACACAGAAGCAGACTCACCACCCATTTACTTGTGACAGACAGATTCGCATTAGCTCAATTCCTGAAACAACCCATAACCCCCACCATTCCATTTATGGTGGGGAAAAGTCTGGAACATTTCTGCACTTGAAAAGCTAACCACACCAATCCAAGATGGAACAGAAACATTTGGGGGCATATTTATACTCCGTTTGCGCCGGAATTGCGTCATTTTTTTTTACGCAATTCCGACGCAAAACTAACTCCATATTTATACTTTGCCGTTAGACGCGTCTAGCGCCAAAGTCCATTGAGTTTGCGTCATTTTTTTGCGTGGACACCTACTTTGCGTTAATGAGATGCAAGGTAGGCGTTCCCGTCTAAAAAATTAACTCAGAGGCATGTGCGTCGTATTTATACTCCCGGGCAAAATTCACGCCCGGGAGTGGGCGGGTAAAGAAAAATGACGTACGGCCGCTTTTGCGCCGTTTTTTTGTGCCTGCAAAAGGCAGGCGTTAAGGGACCTGTGGGCTCTGAAGGAGCCCAGAGGTGCCCTCCCATGCCCCCAGGGACACCCCCTGTCACCCTTGCCTACCCCAGGAGGACACCCGAGGCTGGAGGGACCCATCCCAGGGACATTAAGGTAAGTTCAGGTAAGTGTTTTTTTTTATTTTTTTTGTGGCATAGGGGGGCCTGATTTGTGCAACCCTACATGCCACTACATGCCACTATGCCCAATGACCATGCCCAGGGGACATAAGTCCCCTGGGCATGGCCATTGGGCAAGGGGGCATGACTCCTGTCTTTGCTAAGACAGGAGTCATTTCTATGGGGTTTGGGAGTCGAAAAAAAAATGGCGCAAATCGGGTTGAGGCGAAAAATTTGCCTCAACCTGACTTGCCCCATTTTTTAACGCCCAAGCCCCATATCCCCCTACGCCGGCGCTTCCTGGTGTATGTCGTTTTTTTCCACGCACACCAGGCAGCGCCGTCGGCTAACGCCGGCTAACGTCATTGATTAAATACGGCGCCCGCATGGCGCTTCAGAATGGCGTTAGCCGGTGCTAATTTTTTTGACGCAAAACTGCGTTAGCGCAGTTTTGCGTCAAATAGTATAAATATGGGCCCTGATACTCTGTGGCTTCCCTTTAAATCGTTAATGAAGCAGGCAGAGAAAGTGGATCTGACGCAAGAAGAATTTCAGATCTGGTATGCAAAGCTGGTCTCAATGGGATGAGCTCAGATTCAGACACTGCAACTTCAGCTGGCCAAAGAGTAGACATGCTAAATGTAATAGAAGAGGATTGATCATAAATGGGATGTGGCATCAACTTTACTTCTTTGTTACATGATGCATTCAATGTTCTCTATGCTTTCTTTTGTTATTATAAAACCACATAAAGTGAATAACAAAAAAACAATTTAAAGCTTTTTATGTTCAGTTCGTGATAATATAAATTAACCCAAGGGGAATCCAACATTTAATGCCCCAAACAAAAAAAGTTTAGAAAAGAGGACCAAGATCAAAGATTTGTGTGGAACTCAATGAACAAGACCCTTAGTAAAAAAAATAAAACTATAGTGTGTCACTCCTTAACCTTTCACTGCCAGGCCTTTTCCCCCTCAAGTGTCAGGCATTTTTTTGGCTGTTTGGGACAGTTCGCGCTTAGGCCCTTCTAGCTTTTTGTCCACATAAGCCACCCATGCCAATTTGCGTACTTTTTTCCTGGGAATTCTAGAGGTACCCAGACTTTGTGGGTTCCCCTGAAGGTGACCAAGAAATTAGCCAAAAAAGGCCTGCACAAGAAGGCTTATGGTTTTTTCCCTGAAAATGACATCAACAAAGGGTTTGTGATGCTACAATCCCCATCTTCCCAGCTTTCAGGAACAAGCAGACTTGAATCAGAAAACCCCAGTTTTCTACACAATTTTGGCATTTTACTGGGACATACACCATTTTAAACATTTCTTGTGCTTTCATCCTTCTTCCAGTTAGTTACAGAACTGGGTGTAAAACCAATGCTGTATCCTAGAAAGCTAAACATGTCTGAAATGTAGACCACATTCTGAATTCATCAAGGGGTAATTTGTGTATATCCTACATGGTTTTCCTACAGAAAATAACATGTGAAATAAAACAAATATTGAAATTGAGGTGCAAAAAACAGCAATTCTTCACCACATTTTAGTCTAACTTGTTCCTGCAATGTCAGATTTTTAAAAGCAATATACTGTTACATCTGCTGGACTCTTCTGGTTGTGGGTATATATAGGGCTTGTAGGTTCATCAAGAACCCTAGGTACCCACAGCCAATAAATGAGCTGCACCTTGCAACTGGATTTTAGTCAATCCCGGGTATGCAGCACATCATTTGCTGAAATATAAGGAGTGAAAAATAGATATCAGGAAAATCTTTGTATTTCCAAAATGGGCACAAGATAAGGTGGTGAAAAGCAGTCGTTATTTGCACATATCTGAATTTCGGGGTGCCATATAAGCATGTGAATTACAGGGCATTTCTCATGTAGACGTCTTTTTTACACACTGTCTTTTACATTTGGAGGGAAAAAAATCATTTTTCCTCCGATCTGCACTGGAAGCTGAGCTCCCAGGGTGGAGGGGCAGGCCTCTGACATCATCAGATGCCCGAGGGGCCAGGGGAAGTAGAGGTGGAAGGGAAAGCGATTCCCCTTCCATCCCTGCACTGGGGGCGCCGAGGCAGTCCAAGGACATAACTGTTACGTCATTGTCGCCTCAGAGCCGCAGCTAAGGACGTAATCGTCACGCTCTTGGCTGCGAAGGGGTTAAGGAGAGTAATTTGTTTGTGATTTGGATCACATCAGTCTTGACGAAGATTTTGTTAAAACAATATATATACTCACAAATTACCATATTTAGAATTTTTTGCCTGTTAGAAAGTGGGTTATTAGTTGGGTGGATGGTAGTCCACCACAATTAATATAGTCACTATTCTCGCTAGGCCCACAAATCTGTTTCCATAATTTTAGAGTGACCATGTGTCCCAGATTTGCCGGAACAGTCCCGGTTTTTCGCCACATGTCCTGGCAGATTTCGGAAAAGTTAGCTTGTGTCTCAGTTTTTACAGGGGGTTGACTGAAAACAGTGTAAGTATTAGCTGTGCTAGTTAGCAACTGTTTTAAGTGAGCAATTTACTTACGAAGAATGATGCTGGTTTTAAAAATTACATTTTATTTCTTTTTACAGTACCTCTTCTGTATTCCTATGTTGATGAAGCTGTCATTCTGCACCGCTACGTTGATATGAAATTGTAGCCCTTTATCCATTTTTGCAAAATGTCCCAGATTTTGGTTCTCAAGAACTGGTCACCCGACAAAATTGAAACCTGAGCTCAACATCTTGAAGCAATGGTACTAATTTAAGGAAATTTGTGAAGCATTGAGAAGTGCCAAACAGTTAAATAGTCAAAAACACAACATAATAAAAATGCCACCCAAATCTACAAAATAATAGAAAATATCTTAATGAAAAAAAAGACACCAAAATGATAAAAATCCAATAGACTTTAGATGAAAATAGCACCAAAAAGCAGAAAGCGCCAATTGTGGGCAGCTGGTTGGGGTAGGTCAAGACAAGGGTATGGCTTAAGTCTGATACAGTCTTGGTTCATCCTGATTGGAAGTTTTATGTCTGAAACGGAAGTCAAAAATTCTCAGTGGGGCTCAGAGGCAGGCTAAGGACAAGAGGGATTCCACAAGTCCAGATAGCCGTCAGATGAAGTCCTGGTGAAGCTGTTCACTTTTGGAGGGAGAGCTTAGAGTGAGAGGAATTCAAAGTTCATCCCAAGGAAGGTCCCTTGCCAGCTGGTTACTTTTAGCACCTTCACCTGGTGAAAAATTCTACCTTTGAACTTAGTCACTTTTTTGGAGCTTACATTCCTCCAACTGCACGCTGTAGCCTAACAGAGCTCCACACACTGAAACCAGTTTGCTGCTGCAGAAAAGCTCCAAGTGAGACCAACTTGAATTTTTGACCCAGCGGCAATGTACTTTCACTGCATTGATTTCACTGGTTTGTCTGTTGATCTTATGTCAGTTTTCCAGACAAAAATCTTTGAAAAAGTGAAGTCCCAGGTTTTCGGGTTAGGCAAGAGGAATACAATCTAGTGCAAGCTAAGTGGTCCAGAACCACAGGAGCAGTGCTGGGAGGTCACACTCCACAGAAACCAGCAGAAGGATCCAGGGAATGTCCAGTTGGAACTGGTCAGGTGGGCTCCTCAGGAGAGTGGCCTCCTGGAAGCATGTGGGTTCCTGTAGGTTAACAGGAGGTCAGTCAACTGACCCTTGGAGACTACTTCTAGTCCCTGGGTACAAGTAGGATTAGGCCCTGCCCCTAGTATACTCCTCAAAGGTCACAACATGTGCAGTCATTTTTCTGTAATCCATGGTACCAGCAGTGTCCTGAAGAAGATACTGGGGTGCAGCATTTATTCCCATTGCCAGAGTGTGAGTGGGGGAAATTCCTGGCCACATCCAAACCAATAGGCAAAAAGTTCCCCGGGTTGACACTAATCACTTATACATTACTTCCTGTGTGCTTTATTGTAACCTATCCCACAGTGCCCCTTTCAACCAAAATCAACATGGCAGATCCTTTCTTCCCTTTTGCAGAGCTTTCTGTACCCATAAAGAATTGTGGCTATGGTTATGGGCAATTACCCCATTGTCGTAAATCAAGACCAGTTCTGGAAAAGGCCATCTCTCACTGGGATTGGTGCATACCTGTCTAGCAAGACATTAGAGAGGACAGGTCCAGGTGTGAGCCCATCTGCCTGAGACAGGGTAGACACTCTTTTAAAGTTAGGTAGGCTCCTGGGCACAGCCCAGATGGCCATCCTCTCAGAGAGAAAAACATGTTTCCACACCCAAGCCCTTTGTCCACTGTCGGGGAGCAATACACATTTTACGACAGAGAAGCCATCAAAGGTCAGGTGACAGTGAACACTGACAGAAAGGCACATTTGGTTCAAGCTGGAAAATAACTACTATCTAAAAGTGTTATTCTCATAATAATAATATAAAATCCACCTTAAGCATTAGGATGGATTTTAAATTATTATTGAAATGAGTCCTTGAATCTTTTTTCTAGTTACTCCAAATGTGAATTTATACATTATAGGGTGTTATAATTTAGTCCTGAGGTTTATTTTGTCAGGTCAAAATGTTACTTTTAAAACTTCATACCCAAGCATGCCTGGAGACATGTTTTGCTTTGTCACTTTAGTGGTGGCACAATATGTACTGCAGTCTACTAGTTGCATTCAGTCCATACATTCTTCTACCATAATCTAGGGACTTTTAGGTAATTCAAATATATTATTCAGGATTGTGGCTAAATACTCCATGTTTTAGGAGTCAGAGCACATGCACTGGGGCCTGGTTCAGAGTGTCCCATTGCACAGAGTCAAGTAACACAGCAGCAATAGTCACAAAAAAGGAGGTGACCATCCAAAAAGAGGCATTCTACAACAATGCATATTAAATAAAGAGGATATTTTACCTGAACTAGATCATCCCAGGAGATACCTCATTGTGATAATGTACATTCAAGTGACATCTGCAAGGTTGCCACAGCCTCACTTGTAGCACAAAACTGTCTACCAATATGTACTATAAAGGAGAGATCCTTTGCATTTTGAAGAATGGCATTCTACTTCTGCCTCAATCCTGCAGCATGTAGTAAAGGGTAGGGTGAAATGTTCAACAAGTTGCAATGAAACACAGCACAGGCTCTGTCAGAAGCCAGGCAGGAATTGCTCAAGAAAACAGGCAATAACAGTTTTGGTACACACAGATTCAAACATCAATGCACGAGGAAGGAGCTTAAGGTAATGGCAACATATAAAAAGTTCCAGGTAGCAGCGAGTTGTGGGTGGAGTCACATGATTGGGTGGCACAAAACTAGTTGCACATGTGTGTAATTCCCATGTCTCACAAATACTAGAAGAGAGAATCCAGTGTGGTGGAAAAGCAGGACTAATTCCACTGAAATCATTGCTTAGTGGATGCAGAGTCTTTGTGAATATGTGGTAATGTATTATGGGATCTGTAGTCCTTGATAGTAAATGTAAGTTTTTCAATGTGTCAGTGGCATTCAGGCAGTATTCACATTGGGACTTCACTTGAGTTCTAGTGGTGATTTCAAGGTTGTTGGTAGTCCATGTACAGAACTCCCAAAAGCAGAATGATAGAGTTGTAACACTACCCACAAACCTGGAGGTTAAAACGTCCCCATATTAATACACTAAAATTTCCACCAAGGCTCCAGCCCAGAGGTTGCATTGCTAGAAGTTGTGGAATCAATTGTCATGACATTGGTGGTAAATCCCGCTTACCACCACGCTGATGGCCGCCAACATACCACCTCAGTGGCAGATAACTGCTCTGCATGTTTCGACACACACACACCAATCCGACAGAATACAGCAACATACACAAATCTGCCAGCCCAAAGGTCAGTGATAAAGTGGTGGTCACAACGCCCATACCGTTAAGCCAGCAGAACAATGCCCACAACATCATGACCCATGAATCACCACGGCGGACATTTAACGGCGGTAAACCATTGGCGTACACATCACCGCGCTCAGAACGGACACCGAAAAACTAAACTATTCAACGTTGGCCAATTCAAACATCATGCCTGACCCCCATACACACACCACACCCACCCACTCACACCACTATAAAACACACACCCACATTACCCACAACCCTTTACGCATACAAATCCTTGCCACCAGACAGACATTAAGACCACTGTGACAAATACACACACACCCATACCTCCATCACACACTACATTATGCACACCCAATCACACAACCCAAAACCCACACACTCACACAACACCCATGTCCCCACAAAGGCACCACTGTTTCACAGATGAGGAGTTGAGGGTCACGGTGGAGGAAATAGTCAGGGTGGAGCCACAGCTGTTTGGAGCAATGGTCCAGCAGATTTCCATTGCAAGGAAGATAGAGCTATGGCGGAGAATCGTGGACAGGGTGGACGCCGTGGGATAGCACCCAAGAACAAGGGACGTCATCAGGAAGAGTGGAACAACCTATGGGGAAGGTACGTTCCATGGCAGTAGGGCACCAGCTCGCCATACAGAGGACTTGTGGTGGACCCCCACCTCCTCCCCCACAGCTCATAGCATGGGAGGAGCAAGTCTTGGCATTACTGCATCCTGAGGGATTCGCTGGAGTAGCCGGAGGACTGGACACTGGTAAGTCAACATTTACCACTTATCACCCCCATACCTGCATGCCAACTCACACCCTCACCCTCACTCCTATCACTCCACTCCATCCCACACACTGTACCAACACTGATGACTAACCCCAATGCCAAGCTCTGCATACCATACCAATGCATGGACAGCTCTCCCAACCCTGCATGGACACCCATCACCAAAGCATGCACAGCATAGGTGAACTAACAATTTCACAATACATCACCATACACAATCAAAGGTGGCAGGGCAAAAGCAACCATAGAGGGGAGGATAGGGATGTACAACATGTCACAGGCAGGAAGCATAATACGTCTCTTACACACCCACAGGTGGCAGGGATGCTGACAGACATGGCCAACATCATGAGGGAATGGACAGCACACTACCGGGCCCCTACCACTAGCCAGTCCATTGACCAGCCCTCCACTTCCACTACAGCTAGTGGACAGGAGGCCCCCCACAGGATCCACAGGCCACCAGCATCCCTCACCCTACAGAAGGAGAACCGCCCCCCAAATGTTCCCTGTGAACCAGACAGAGACACTTGCCAAGACAACTGCCAGGAAATGAGACTCTCCTGATTGTCCCCCTTGTGTCCCACCCTGTCACTTTGAACTGCCATTGCTCCCCTTCCTATGGCCCCTTGGACACTGGACCAGTGCTTCAAACTGACTGGAACAATACCCTGGACTTTCCTCCACCATCACCCCATTTCTTTGCACTTTATCCTCAATTATATAGCACTACAATAAACACCATTGAACACAATTTAGGTAATACTGTTTTTTGTGTCTTTGTCACATTGAGTGCAAATGATCTGAACACTGTGATAGCTGACAAATAATGACCTGGAACAGTCTGTAGTGATCACATTAGGACAATGTTGTTATGTCACCAACATCTGGAAAATGAGAAGCCATAGGTGACAGTAAGTTGAGATGCAAAGGAAGTGAATTACATCATGCCACAGGCACACAGATAAATAGTAGTCAGAGTAATGTTCAGTACTACTGACTCACCTTTCTGTCATTGGAAGTATTATTGTATAACCGATGTTCTGTTGTCCACATTCTCATCCTCTCCTCCTCATCCTCACTGTCCTCAGGGTCCACTGCTGCCACAAGGTCACCTCCAGTCCCCTCCTCCTGCAGAAATGGCACATGTCATCTGAGGGCCAGGTTGTGCAACATGCAGCATGCCACTACTATATGGCAGACCTTTCCGGGTGAGTAGCACAGGGATCCACTTGTCAGATGGAGGCACCTGAACTTGGCCTTCAGGAGGCCATAGGTCCTTTCTATAATCCTGGTTCGCCCATGTGTCTCATTATAACGTTCCACAGCCCCGTCCTGGCATTCCTCATAGGGGTCAGCAGCCACGATAGGTTTGGGTAGCCAGAGTCACCTGCAAGTATTGAGGGACAACATTTAGCCTTACACAATCATATGGGGAGAACACCTCAAGGCATCCACTGACATACAGTGGGTGGCAGATCCGGCTCATCTATTAACCACACCCTGTGCCTCTGTAGTTGGGCCATCACATTTGGGATGCTGCTATTCCTCAGGAGAAAGGCGTCATGCACTGACCCAAGATACTTGGCAACGATGTGGGAGGTGTACTGGTCCGCCAGGCAAACCATTTGCACATTCAGTGAGTGGAAACTCTTCCGATTCTGAAACACCTGTTCATTCTGGCGGGGGGGACTGACACAATATGTGTACCATCAATCGCACTAATTATATTGGTGATATGGCCCATTCCATAGAATTCTGCCTTCACAGTGGCCAAATCTTCCAACTGGGGGAAAGCAATGTAGCTGCACATAATTCATCAGGGCAGACAAGACCCGTGCCAGCATAATAGAAAACATTGGCTGTGACATTTCAGTTGTCAAGCCCACTGTCACTTGGAAAGAACCAGTTGCCAGGAAATGGGGCACTGATAGCACTTGCACAAGAGGGGGATCCCAGTGGGATGACAGATAGCTAATATCAGGTCAGGCTCCGATTGGGCACACAGCTCTGTGATTGTGGCCCTGTCCATTCTATAGGTGAGTATAAGGTGCCTGTCCTCCAGTGTAGCCAAGTCCACAAGAGGTCTTTACATGGGGGTTTGTCTTCTCCTCCCAGTCATCCTCAACGGTAGGTATCTAAGGGTCAAAAGAGTGAGTAGTGTTACCATTTGAACAATGGAACCACAACCTCAGTGTACATGTTGCATTTGTGTGATGAGACAGTGTAAATGACAGGTATGTGCAAATCTAGGCAGTGACACAGTAAAGGTTAATCTGATGGTTGTCCATCTCCATGACATGGCATCCGCCTGTCCTGAATGTAGGTACAGGTGGAAGTGAGGTAACTCCGCCAACGTTGGGCATCGTAGCGGAAGGCAGTCTTGCACCACCGTGCAATTCCTCATTGGGTAATATGGGGCTCTATGGAGTACAGTGGCCAATGGCGATCAGTGGTGACGGTGTACACCGCCATGGACGTGAACATAATTTTCTATCTGTTTCCTCACTTGTTTCCTGACCTTCAACAGGAGAACACCTACACTGCGTGTGCTGCTGTGACCTGTGTCTTGAACCTACCATGGCCCAAGTGACTGGGGAAAGGGCCCCTGCCTTCACTTCGGAGGAGTTGGAGTGATTGGTGGATGGGGTCCTACCCCAGAACGTACTGCTGTATGGGCCTCCAGACCAACAGGTGAGTACATCTTGGGCTTGATGCATGTGGGAGGGTTGCATAGTGATGTGTGTGCAAGCATCGTGTCATGGGGGATGTAATTTGGTGGTGCAAATGGTGTGCGCTGGCCGATGTGTGTGCCAATGGTGACGGAAATGGGATTGGTGGGCCATATGTGCGACAGGCTGGATTGTATGTGTAATGGTTTCCTCCTGTCTGTATCACCTCTGCAGGTCAGCACCCATCAAAAGAAGGGATTATGGCATGCCATCACCAAGGACGTGCGGACCCTTGGGGGTCTATGGCAGACAGAGCACCCACTGTCAGAAACGGTGGGAGGACTTGAGATGCTAGGCACGGAACACTGCGGAGGCCCACCTGGGGATGGCCTCCAAATGAGGAAGGGGTGCCTGTCAGAACCTGACCCCCCTGATGGCCCGCACACTGGTGGTGGCCTACTCAGAGCTAAATGGGCGCTTGAGGGCATCACAGCAGCCACAAGGGGGTGAGTACAGTGGGCATTACTACAATAGTTGGTAGGTGGTATGGGATCCGGGTGGTAGGTGCCAGTTAGTGGGTGCCCCTTAATGCCAGGCCAAACATTGCAGCGTGATCCAGCTCAAGGGTAATAGTTGAAAAGGAAAAAAACTAGCTAAGTGGCATTCCATGCCAGACAGGGCTTAGTGGGTCCCAGGAGGCGTGAATTTGGCAGTGTTTGGCCCTCATCTTGTTGTGGCATCTAGCCAAATCATTGGCAGTGCAATACATAGTGCTCAATCCTGATCCCTGTGTGTGATGGCTGTGTATGCCAACAGTGGTGTTGGTGCAGTAATTGACCCTGTGTTCTCTTTCTCTCTCCTCCCCTTTATCTTCTGTCATTCTGTCCATGTGTGCATTAGCATCATCTGGTGGGTGTGCATTAGCATCATCTGGTGGAGTCCACCAACTCCAAGGGAACCAGTGGGATGGAGGGCGAGGGTAGCACTACTGCGGAGACAGGAGGTGGGAACACTGACTTAGATACCTACTCTGATGGAAGCTCCCTAGTGATGGTGGACACGTCTGTGACCACCCCAGCTGCAGGTTCAGCTGCCAGCCCTGTACCAACACCGCCCGCCCAGTAGCCCCTCAGCGGGTTTCCCCTGCCCACTCACCCAGGAGGGTGGGCATCTTCTTCGCCCCAGCACCTCAAGCCCTGCCCCAGTGAGCCCTGCTGCCCTGAGTGAGGAGGCTATTGACTTCCTGAGATCTATCTCTGTAGGGCAATCACCCATTGTGAATGCCATCCAGGGGATGGCATCCCAGATGCAGCAATGCAATGTATTCCTGGAGGGCATCTACAGTGGATTGGCGGCCCAACAGAGATCGATTCAGGTGCTGGCCTCCTCTCTGATGGCAGCCATTATCCCCACCCCCTACTGCACATATAGAGACAAGCATGCACACAAGAAAACACACAAGAGTAGCACAGTCAAACACAGGCACCACACTTCAACATACAAGCACTCATGCAAACACCAGACATTTGCAGACACAACCACATCCACTGCCTTCCCCTCCTCCACCTCCCTCACAGTCATGTCCACACTCACACCTGCATGCACTGCTACAACTACCACCAGCATCACCACACCAAGAAGCACACACACCTCACTAGCAGACACCTAGATAACATCCATTTACGCGTCCCCGTGTCCTCACCAACCCTGTCTGTCCCCCCTCCTAAAGCAAACAAAAGCAACCACTCAGACACCCAACCGCCATCCACCTCATATCAGCACACTCCCATGCACCTGCACCCAAGTCCAGCAGATGTACTCTCCAACAACTCCACCAACCACTCCCTCAACCTCCACTCCCATCCCTCCTCCCTCTTCCCACCCCACCATTCCTAAAAAGCTTTTCCTTGCCCAACTTGACCTCTTACCTCCCCCTCCTCCGTCTTGCCTGTGAGAGCAGGGTCCTAATGACCCAACCCAGCACCTCAGCCAAACAGTCCATGCGGACAGTGGAGGTGCCTCCTATTGGTGGAGGCAAGACAGTGATGGTTCCCACTCCACCAGCCAGGAAGGGTAAGGATCCCACAGCCACTGTCATGAAGAGGAAGAAGCCCTTGACTCCAGCCATGAATGGGAAGGAGGCTGCACCTCCTGCCATGAAGGGGAAGAAGCCCTCGACTCCTGCCATGAAGGGGAAGATGCCCCCGAGTTCTGCCATGATGGGGAAGGAGCCCTTGAGTCCTGCCATGAAGGGGAAGGAGCCCTCAATGTCTGCCATGAAGTGGAAGAAGCCCTCACCTCCAGCAGAGGCTGGCAGGATGACACCACCACCAGTGGTCACAGAGCCCTCACTTCCAGCTGAGGCAGTGCATCCCACTTCTCCTGCAGATGCTGCACCTTCACCTGCTGAGACAGTGCGGCCCTCACCTCCAGCAGAGGGCATGTAGGCTACACTCCCGCGACTGCTGTACAACGAGTCCCCTCCAGAACCAGTGGGCAAGTCACCCACCTGAGAGACTGTGGGCCTGCACTCCCCAGCACAGAGAAATGGGCATGGAGCCCCCTCCAGAACCAGTGGGAAAGTCACCCACATGAGAGACTGTGGGCCTGCACTCCCCAGCACAGAGAAATGGGCATGGAGCCTCCTCCGGAACCAGTGGGAAAGTCACCCACTCCAGAGACTGTGGCCTTACACTCCCCAGCACAGAGAAATGGGCATGGAGCCCCCTCAAGATCCAGTGGGAAAGTCACCCACCTGAGAGACTGTGGCCTTGCACTCCCCAGCACAGAGAAATAGGCATGGAGCCCCATCCAGAACCAGTGGGCAAGTGCCCCAACTCAGCTGAGGTGTCTTACAACATGATGTCCCTGCAGTTCTGTGCAGTTGATGTCAGGAGACAAGTTGGCCCTTCGACTGTGCCCTGTGGCTATGTGGGCTCTTTGTACTTTGACTGGGCACTGGCCCTTTGTGGACAGTTCTATACATCATGTTCATGTGGTGGCTTCTCCCTTGCAAATACATTTTCAGTACTTCTGTAATCTGGTGCATGTTTTATTGTGCCGTGTGTCAAGTGCAATTGGTTTACGTGTGCAGCTGGTTGTGTGTATGGTGTGTGTGCGTCTGGTGTGTGTTGTGAGTGTGTGTGTGTCACTCTCGTTTTCCTCCCTCCCTGCCTTGTGTGCTAGGCGGCTGTACTCACCATCTTCATCGGCGTTGGTGTTCTAGGTGGAGCATGGTGTAGAAGAGCATCAAGAAGACTTGCAGTTCTGGTTCCATGGCAGTGGCTGAGTCCTCTGTGTACTTGTTAGTGAGTATTTCGTTTTCTGTGTTCGGTTTCTGCCAGGCTTTTGATGGCGTTGGCACTGCCCCAGAAATCGTGGCGGTGTGCTGTGTCATAATATGGTGGATGGTACTTTGTCTTCCACCTGGCTGTTGATGGCGACCGCCGTGGTGTTAACGCCCTGGCGGATGGTGTGGTACATTGGCTGCCTATAGGAGTTCTCACCGCCATGGTCATAATTGCGCGGTAATTGCCGCTGGCCTATTGGTGGTATTTCCGCCACTATCACTCACCGCCAATGCCATAACGAGGGCCTATGTCCCGTTTTATCCTCCTGGAATGGCTGGAGGAATTCAGGATGGGAGACATTGTGCGGCGTGAGTTATAGTTACCGTAGGGCACCAGTTATAGTATCTTGAAATAACTAATTATAACAGCTGAATCTCTATGGTTTTGCATGTATAAACTCAGAACCTACCTATAACACCTTTGTTTTTTTCAGTGAAAAAAAGATATATATATATATATATATATATATATATATATATATATATATATATATATATATATATACACACACACACACACAGACAGCGCCAGTAGGTAGTTATAGCTAGGACCTAGTTTCCATAGAAAAAGGATTTTTTGCTTTACCAATAACTTTTACTCCATTTGAGGAATCTCCACAAAATTGGACTAATACGACAGTCAGTTCATCCACTGTGTTGAACATTTCAGGGTGATATTTCAAGTGGGGGCCAAGAAAAAGAGGGCCGAAATGTATTTTCCCCATATTTTTTCCCATAGGTTCTTTAGACATGGCTACAGCCTGAACCGCTGAACAGAATTACACCAAATTTAGCAAGAATATTAATCATGGTGTGCAGATCATGCTTTTTGTCATTTGGTGTACATCCATTCAGTAGTATTGAGGTTATTAAAAGAAAAGTAAATATAGATATCTGGGTGGAGCTTAAGCACAGATTTCATGTGAGATCTGATTGGCTGTCAGCACTTCAACAAGGAAGTGGTGGCAGCCATCTTGGTACCAATATACATGATAACACCCCATTAAAATGCATTGCAGTAAATGGCAGGTTTTGAGGGATACAAAAAGGAGAACACATAAAGAGTAATTACAGATTTTAGTTACAATATAAATAATTTGCTGATGGTACCATACTCGTTTTAGGAATAGTGTTCTAAAGTGATTTTACCCTGTGAAAAAAAGCCTTATGCTTGGATTTCATTAATCTTGTTGCGAGAAAATTGTTTTCTCATGATTTCCCTATAGAGGTTACGGAGGGAAAGAGGGAGGGGGTAGGGGCATGCACAAGGACCATGGTGGAAAGAAGGGAGGGGTAGGGGATTGACACAGACAAGAGGGGCCATGGGAAAGGGCTTCACAACAGACCTCACAGGGCAGTCAGAAGGAGCAGTTGCAGTACAACAGAGCATGGAGGGCAGAAGAAAGTGGCAGCAAAATGAACGATGGAGGATAGGAGGGAGGGGATAGTGGCATGGAACTCATAAAGGCAGGGTGGAGATGGCAGGGATAGGCCATATGAACATGCTAGGCGGGGGGAGGAGCAGTGGTAGCTCAACAGAACACTCAGAGTAGATAGAAAGGGTAGTGGCAGGTCCTTGAAGAATGGTGGACAAAAAGGTGGGAGCAGCGGTGTGCACACAGACATCAGAGGTCAGGAGGAAGAATAGTAGGGGCAGCAGGCTAAGCACAGAGGCTAAGCAGGAGGGTTATGATGGTGCATGGCATTGGGCAATGGAGGGCAGGAGGAGTGGGCTGGGATATTAAGCTAAATAGAGGGCAGTGGCAGCACATCGGACCATGCACTTCAGAAGGGAGGGGGCTGGTGCATGGACTCGGACAACAGAAAGTAGGGAGGAAATGGATGGGGCAGCAAGCTAACTGTTCAGGACAGGCAGGAAGGGCAGTGGCAGAACAACGGCCACACAGGATTGTAATGAGAGAGTAGGGACATTCACTTGGACAATGGATGGCAAGGAGGAGAGGGGCAGCAGCTAAATGACATGCAATTTTTTGGGGGCAGCAGCTAAATGACAGGCCAGGTCCTGCATCCAACCCATCCCCCGTGCATTACAATGGGCATATAACTTAACTTTAAAGAAACCCTAGAAATTAATTGAAAAAAACCCCAAAGATTACAGGGATGTTGTAGTTAGGAATTAGAATTGTTTTTAAAAACTTAGAAATTCAGTAAAAAACAAAGGTTACAGGGATGTTATGGGCGCACTCGCCATGCACTGCTAATTATTCCAGAGAGTTCATCAATTGTGACATCTTCCTTGACATTTTTTAGAAATAGGGTCTGTGGTTGGCAGTCAGTATGCCTCTGTCCAAGCAGAGACCTCACTCTAGTCAGGGTAAGAGAATTATACTCTTAAGACAACCCCTGCTCTCCCCCTCGGTAGCTTGCCACAAGCAGTCAGGCTTATCTCAAAGGCAATGTGTAAAGTATTTGTACCACAATACACAGTAATACAGTGAAAACAGCACAAAAGGGACACCACACCAGTTTAGAGAAATAGGCAATATTTATCTAAGTCAAACAACACCAAATTGATAAAAATCTAAAATACACAAGCAAAGCTATGAATTTTTAAAGTAAAAAAAGTCTTAATCCATAGAAAGCAACGGATGTCTTGTTTTTACACAAAGTATCTGGTTTGCATATAAAAAAAAGCCGCACGGGTGAAGGTGCGTGCTTCCGAAAAGTCAGTGTTGCATTGATTCGCTACTCGCAATTGAGGTTGTGCGTCGTTTCTTATCCGATCAGGTAGGTGATGCGTCGTATTTCTCTTCTGAAAGAGAGCACTGTGTCAATTTCCAGACGGGCACCTTGGATCGGGGAAGGTCCACATTGATTTTTGACATTCAGCGAAGATGTGTGCGAAATCCAGCCACATGGTGATGAGGAACTGCACTGCTTGGTGGATGCGTTGAATTCAGCAGCTACATCGTTTCCCAGCCAGGATGTGCAGTTGGTGCGTCCACTTCTCAGCTGCTATGCAGTGGTGCATCGTTTTTATAGCCACGTTGCAGGTGGTGCATTAAAGTTTTCCCCACACAGCTCCTGTGCATTGATTTTGGCCTTGGTTCCACCAGCTTCACCTTTCAAGGGCCAGGGATTGGAGTGGGCACCACTTGGCAGAGTATGAGTCTCTGCACGAGAGTCCAGGTGCTGGCAGAAGAAGTCTTAGATGGCCCTGAGACTTCAAAACAGGATGCAAGCTCAGTTCAAGCCCTTGGAGACACTTCTCAAGTAGGAATATACCACAAAGTCCAGTCTTTGTCCTCTTTCAGGCAGAAGCAGCAACTTTGGGCCATCCCAAGAAAGCAAAGTTGGAAGCAAAGGGGAAGATCTCCTCCTCCAGCTCTTCTCTTTGGTAGAGGTTCCTCTTGATCCAGAAGTGTTCTAAACGTCTGGAGTTTTGGGTCCACTACTTATACCAGTTCCGGCCTTTGAGGTAGGCAAACTTCAAATGAAAGTCTCTGTTGTTCAGAAGACCCTGCCTTGCCCAGGCCTGGCTCCAAACACATGCCAAGGGGCTGGAGACTGCACTGTGTGAGGCAAGCACAACCCTTTCAGGTGTAATAGTCAGCTCCTCCCTCCACTGTAGCCCCGATGACCCACCAGGATATGCAGGCTATACCCCAGCTCCCTTTGTGCCACTGTCTAGTGGAGATTTGAAAACAGCTCAACTGTCAGTCTGACCCAGACAGGGAATGCACAAGCAGGCAGAATCACAGAATGGTTTAAGAAAGAAAGTGCCTGCTTTCTAAAAGTGGCATTTTGAAACTTACAATCTAAAAAACAACTTTACCAAACGATGTATTTTTAAATTGTGAGGTCAGAGACCCCAAACTCCAAATCTCCATATGCTCCCAAAGGGAAAACGAACTTAAAAGACATTTAAAGGCAGCCCCCATGTTAACCTATGAGCGAGATAGGCCTTGCAACAGTGAACACAGAATTTGGCAGTATTTCACCATCAGGACATGTAAAACACATCACTGCATGGCCTACCTTTCACAAACACTGTACCCCGCCCAAGGGCTACCTTTGGCTTACCTTAGGGATGCCTTACATGTATAAAGAGGGAAGGCGTGGGCCTGGCAAGTGGGTACACTTGCCAGGACAAATTGGCAGTTTAAAACTGCACACACAGACACTGCAGTGGCAGGTCTGAGCCATGTTTACAGGGATACTCACATGGGTGGCACAATCAGTGCTTCAGGCCCACTAGTAGCATTTGGTTTACAGACTCTGGCCACCTGTAGGGCACTTTACTAGGGTCTTACTGTAGGAAAGTACCATCTTGCCTGGCATGTTACCCCATTTTCACTGTATGTATGTTTGTTTTTGCCCTTGTATCACTGGGATCCTGCTAGGCAGGACCCCAGTGTTCATAGTGTATGCCCTGTATGTGTTCCCTGTGTGGTGCCTAACTGTATCACTGAGGCTATGCTAACCAGAACCTCAGTGTTTATGCTCTCTCTGCTTTCTAAAATTATCACTGAAGGCTAGTAAATAATTTTACCAATTCTCATTGGCACACTGGTACACCCATATAATTCCCTTGCATGTGGTACTTAGGTACCCAGGGTATTGGGGTTCCAGGAGTTCCCTATGGGCTGCAGCATTTCTTTTGCCACCCATAGGGAGGTCAGACAATTCTTACCCAGGCCTGCCACTGCAGCCTGAGTGAAATAACATCCACGTTATTTCACAGCCATTGTTCACTGCACATAAGTAACCTATAAGTCACTTATATGTCTAACCTCACTTGGTGAAGGTTGGGTGCCAAGTTACTTAGTGTGTGGGCACCCTGGCACTAGCCCAGGTGCCCCCACAATGTTCAGGGCAATTTCCCCGTACTTTGTGAGTGCGGGGACACCATTACATGCGTGCACTGCACATAGGTCACTACCTATGTGTAGCGTCACCATGGTCACTCCGAACATTGCGATGTAACATGTCTAAGATCCTGGAATTGTCACCCCAATACCATTCTGGTATTGGTGTGACAATTCCATGATCCCCCGGGTCTCTAGCACAGAACCCGGGTACTGCCAAACTGACTTTCCGGGGTTTCCACTGCAGCTCCTGCTGCTGCCAACCCCTCAGACAGGATTCTGCCCTCCTGGGGTCTGGGCAGCCCTGGCCCAGGAAGGCAGAACAAAAGATTTCCTCTGAGAGAGGGTGTTACACCCTCTCCCTTTGGAAATAGGTGTGAAGGGCTGGAGAGGAGTAGCCTCCCCCAGCCTCTGGAAATGCTTTGATGGGCACAGATGGTGCCCATCTCTGCATAAGCCAGTCTACACCGGTTTAGGGATCCCCCAGCCCTGCTCTGGCGTGAAACTGGACAAAGGAAAGGGGAGTGACTACTCCCCTGACCAGTACCTGCCAGGGGAGGTGCCCAGAGCTCCTCCAGTGTGTCCCAGACCTCTGCCATCTTGGATTCAGAGGTGTTGGGGGCACACTGGACTGCTCTAAGTGGCCAGTGCCAGCACGTGATGCCAGAGACCCCCTCTGATAGGCTCTTACCTCTCTTGGTAGCCAAACCTCCTTTCTTGGTAGCCAAACCTCCTTTTCTGGCTATTTAGGGTCTCTCCTCTGGGGTATTCTTCAGATAACAAATGCAAGAGCTCACCAGAGTTCCTCTGCACTTCCCTCTTCGACTTCTGCCAAGGATCGACCTCTGACTGCTCCAGGACGCCCGCAAAACTGCAACAAAGTAGCAAGACGACTACCAGCAACATTGTAGCGCTTCATCCTGCTGGCTTTCTCAACTGTTTCCTGGTGGTGCATGCTCTGGGGGCTGTCTGCCTTCACCCTGCACTGGAAGCCAAGAAGAAATCTCAAGTGGGTCGAAGGAATCTTCCCCCTGCTAACGGAGGCACCAAAAGACTGCATCACCAGTCCTCTGGGTCCCCTCTCATCCTGATGAGTGTGGTCCCTGGAACACAGGAGCTAGATCTAAGTGACCCCAACAGTCCAGTGATCCTTCAGTCCAAGTTTGGTGGAGGTAAGTCCTTGCCTCCCCACACCAGATAGCAAACCTGTGTACTGCGTGATTTGCAGCTGCTCCGGCTTCTGTGCCCTTCTCCAAGGATTCCTTTGTGCACAGCCTAGCCTGGGTCCCCATTACTCCATCCTGCAGTGCTTAACCCTCTGAGTTGGACTCCGATGTCGTGGGACCCTCCTTTTGTGACTCCGGTTCACAAATCTACTAAGGGCCTGCTCCGGTACTTCTGCGGGTGCTGCCTGCTTCTGCGGGGGCTCTCTGAGTTGCAGCGAGCCCCCCATCTCCTCCTCCAAGGGGCGACATCCTGGTCCTTCCTGGTCCTCAGCAGCACCCAAAAACCTCTACCACGACCCTTGCAGCTAGCAAAGTTTGTTTGCGGTATTTCTGCATGGAAACACTTCTGCAACATCCAGCACGCTGTGGGACATCTTCCTTCCAAAGGAGAAGTTCCTAGCCATTTTCGTTGTTGCAGAATCTTTGGCTTCTTCCACCCAGAGGCAGGCCTTTTGCACCTTCATCCGGGGTTTCCTGGGCTCCTGCCCCCCCCCCGGACACTATTGTGACTCTTGGACTTGGTCCCCTTGCCTTGCAAGTCTCCACGTCCAGGAATCCATCTTCAGTGTTTTGCTTGTGCTTGTGGTTCTTGCAGAATCCCCCTATCACGACTATTGTGTCTTTCTGGGGTAGTAGGGTAACTTTACTCCTACTTTCTAGGGTCTTGTGGTGGGGTATTTTGGACACCCTTACTGTTTTCCTACAGTCCCAGCGACCCTCTACAACTTCCCAAAGGTCTGGGGTCCATTTGTGATTCGCATTCCACTTTTGGAGTATATGGTTTGTGTTGCCCTACACTTACTAGTAAATCAGATATGCCAATCATGGAAAAGCCAATTACACATACAATTTACCCAGTGAGCACTTGCACTTTTGCACTGGTCAGCAGTGGTAAAGTGCCCAGAGTACCAAACCCAGCAAAAACAAAGTCCAGCACACAGTCAAAACATGGGAAGCAGAAGCAAAAAGACAGGGGTGACCACGCCAAGGATGCCAGGTGTAATATGTGTCCCCCATAGCTGAAAATGGGGAGAACTACCCAACCTCATTGGAGTTCTTATCACTAAGGTGGAAGAATCTGGACAGACCATCAGCACTGGCCTGTTCTGTTCCAGGGCGGTGTTCCACCGTGAAGTCCATTCCAAGTAGGGAGATAGATCACCTCAACAGTTTTGGGTTCTTACCACTCATCTGCATTAACCATCTGAGGGGCCTTTGGTCTGTCTGAACCCGGAAGTGAGTCCCAAACAAGTAGGGTCTTAGCTTCTTCATCACCCAGACCACAGTAAAAGCTTCTCGCTCAATAGCACTCCACCTACATTCCTGGGGAAGTAAACACCTACTAATGAAGGCTACAGGCTGGTCAAGGCCCTCTTCATTTAGTTATGCAAGTATTGCTTCCACACCATGCTCTGAAGCATCAGTCTGCACGACAAACTCCTCAGAGAAGTCAAGTATTTTCAGCACGGGTGCCATGCAGATGGCTGCCTTCAGGGCATCAAAAGTGGTCTGGCAAGCCTCAGTCCAGATCACCTTTTTGGGTTATTTCTTGGAGGTTAATTCAGTCAAGGGAGCAACAATAGTGCCATACCCCTTGACAAACCTCCTGTAGTAACCTGTGAGACCTCGAAAGGCTCTCACCTCTGTCTAGGTATTGGGAGGCTCCCAAGCTAAAATGGTGCCATTTTTTGGTTGCAGGGGTGCCACCTGACATCTCCCCACCTGGTGTCCCAGGTAGACCACAGAACCACGCCCCATTTGGCACCTAGTAGCCCTAATATTATGGCCTGCCTTCTGCAGAGCCTTCAACACTTTGCAGAGGTGCTGCAGGTGTTCCTCCCAGCTGGAGCAGAACACTGCAATGTCATCCAGGTAGGCTGCAATGAAATCCTAACCTAGCCACAACCTGCTTAATCAACCTCTGAAAGGTGGCAGGGGCATATTTCATCTCAAAGGCCATAACCCTGAACTGTTAGTGCCCATCTGGGGTTGAAACTGGTCACCTCTCCTTCGCCCCCTCAGTTAAGGCAATCTGTCAGTACCCAAACATTAAATCAAACATGTTGAGGAAACTGGCAGCCCCCATCTGATCAATGAGCTCATCAGCTTTGGGAATGGGGTGAGCATCAGTCTTTGTGATGGCGTTGAGTCCACAGTAGTCCGCACAGAACCTGAGTTCTGTGGTGGCACTGGGGGTAGCAGCCTTTGGAACCAAGACCACTGGGCTGGCCCAAGGACTACTGTAAAACTCAATAACACCTAACACTAACATCTTGGACACCTCATCCTTGATACTAGCCCTGACCTTGTCAGTCACTCTGTAAACCTTGTGCTTTACAGGTGGACTGTCCCCAGTGTCCTCATCATGTGTACACAAAATGCAGCACACAGAGGAAAAAAAACGAGAAGAAAATAAAGATATTTCTTCTTGTTGCACCACCCCTGGGGAGACATGAGGTTTTGGTGCATCCTCATGTTTACCAGAGTTAGTAAATCTGGGGATGCGTCAAAATCCATGGGTATTTTATGGGAACACACCACAATGCCCATGGGATGCCTTCCTTGCACAGAGTTAGGCAATTAAGCAATTTGCACTTCCTTACCTAACTCCATACCTATGATGATGTTATGGTTACAAGGAATGTGCTGCCTTCGCACCACAACAAATGACACAATGGCAGCTCAAGGGGGTCATAAATATGCCCCTAAGTGTATTTGAGGCTTCTGATACCCACATTCATGTAGCTCTCTTCAAAATCACATGATTGTCTTCCTTAATACAGAGCCAAGCCCCAATGCTGTAGCAGTGCCATTCAGTTCTTTGACATGGAAAAAAAACGTATAATCAATCGCTGTAGCCTCTGAGCATCCATGCCTCTCAAAGTCCCATCTCAATATTTTAAAATGGACATCACTTCCTAAAAAAATACATATTCTACTTCCATCATCTTGGGTTGTTTTTTAAAAGAGCATGTGCTGAGAAATAGAGATTTCTCTTAGCTGTAACAAGCGTGTTTCAACTGTAAGGTTCAACTGACATTCCTAGGGCTACAGTTATACAGGGTTCTGAGGGATTTATTTTCCACAATTCCAGAGAGACAATCATGTGAATGTGCAAGAATAGGCTACTAGCAGCAGCTTAGTCATTGATCGAGAAAGGAAAGCTGGACACAACAGAAAGGGAGAGTAAGCTGAGGAAAACACAAAGGGCAAGGTATGTGTATGCCTCAGGGGGCGATTAGAATGGAGCCTTGAAATCATATCCTACCAAAACATTGGATCTAATATCTGGACCACATACCTAGTCAACAGTATCCCTCTTTGTCCATATGGTCTGCAGACAAGTTACCTCGTCAGCCACGCCTGTAGCTCCTTCACCTTACAGTGGGAACCAGAACTTTACAACAGCGTGATCTACCTATTTACAGAAAATTTAAATTCCTGTCATGATTCTACATTGCATTATCACAATATTACATACAAAGCTTACAAATTCAACTCCCCTTAGGACATAATCCTTACAACCATTTTTCACAGCCCCCAAGCTATCTACAAGCAGTCCTTAATTCATACTTCTTATTCCCTCTCACCCTGCAACATTATGTTAGAGAACCCCTCATTTTGCATGATCACTCACAGCTAGTTTTTTCTGAGCACTGTTGCTGGTTTTTGAACTCTGCACACTGGGACACAGTGGTCCAATCCCCACCTGTGAGAAATGGGGTGAATGCGCCCTTCTGACACAACAGCAAAACAACTTTGACTGTCAGGGTGACCCACAAGCAGTCACTAAATTAGCCTGTGCTTCACCCTCTGGTATCTTGGCACAAAAGCAGTCAGGCTTAACTTAGAGACAATGTGTAAAGTATTTATGCAGCACACGAACAGCAAAAAAGTGAAAACACAACATAAGAAAAATCCCACACCAATTTAGAAATATAGCTTGAACTATTATTAATTGGCACCAAAACAACAAACATCCAATCAAAAGAACTGGAGATATGCAATTGTAAAGTTTTAAGGTAATTATAGCACCTGAAAGCACAAAGAGCCAACTATGGTCATTTTGTCATGCAGGACTGGGACAGAGTTATAAGTTCAGAGGATTAGCCAGATACAGGGACCAGGTTAGGTCCACTGAAAATTGTACCTTATGCCCTTGATGCGGAGTGTTGCATTGTGCTGTGATGGTTCAGATGGGCAGCGATGTGAGGTCCTGTGTCAAGTTGTATCACACTGCATTAGTTCCAATGTGGGCTGTGATTTGAGGTCCTGTACTAGGTTGAATTGCACTGTGTTGGTTCCGATGAGGAGCTGCGAGGGCTGCCATGCAAATTCATGCATCGAGTTGTATAGCTCAGCATCAATTCCGATGAGGAGCTGCAATGCAAGGTTGTGTGTGGCACTGAGTTGAGTTGTGTTGCTCTGCATCCATTCTTAGGAAACAAGCAGTTGGGCCAAGAACAGTGCACTCTGATAACAGCCAAGGGTCTAGGAAATGGAAGAGGGGGCACCTCTTGATGATCATGACTCTCAATACAGCAAAGGCCAGCAGCAGGGTAGAGGCAAGTGTTGGAGGCTGGACTGGCTTGTAGTGAGTACCAAGGGGTACTTGCACCTTGCACCAGGCCCAGTTATCCCTTATTAGTGTATAGGGTGTCTAGCAGCTTAGGCTGATAGATAATGGTAGCTTAGCAGAGCAGCTTAGGCTGAACTAGGAGACGTGTGAAGCTACTACAGTACCACTTAGTGTCATATGCACAATATCATAAGAAAACACAATACACAATTATACTAAAAATAAAGGTACTTTATTTTTATGACAATATGCCAAAGTATCTTAGAGTGTACCCTCAGTGAGAGGATAGGAAATATACACAAGATATACACAATAGCAAAAATATGCAGTATAGTCTTAGAAAACAGTGCAAACAATGTATAGTTACAATAGGATGCAATGGGGAAACATAGGGATAGGGGCAACACAAACCATATACTCCAAAAGTGGAATGCGAACCACGAATGGACCCCAAACCTATGTGACCTTGTAGAGGGTCGCTGGGACTATTAGAAAATAGTGAGAGTTAGAAAAATAACCCTCCCCAAGACCCTGAAAAGTGAGTGCAAAGTGCACTAAAGTTCCCCTAAGGACAAAGAAGTCGTGTTAGAGGAATAATGCAGGAAAGACACAAACCAACAATGCAACAACTGTGGATTTCCAATCTAGGGTACCTGTGGAACAAGGGGACCAACTCCAAAAGTCACAAGCAAGTCGGATATGGGCAGATGCCCAGGAAATGCCAGCTGCGGGTGCAAAGAAGCTTCTACTGGACAGAAGAAGCTGAGGTTTCTGCAGGAACGAAGAGGGCTAGAGACTTCCCCTTTGGTGGACAGATCCATCTCGCCGTGGAGAGTCGTGCAGAAGTGTTTTCCCGCCAATAGAACGCCAACAAGCCTTGCTAGCTGCAAATCGTGCGGTTAGCGTTTTTGGATGCTGCTGTGGCCCAGGAGGGACCAGGAGGTCGCAAATTGGACCAGGAGAGAGAGGGGACGTCGAGCAAGACAAAGAGCCCTCTCAGCAGCAGGTAGCACCTGGAGAAGTGCCAGAAACAGGCACTACGAGGATGCGTGAAACAGTGCTCACTCAAAGTCGCACAAAGAAGTCCCACGTCATGCAATGCAGGTTAGAGTGCCGTGGACCCAGGCTGGACTGTGCACAAAGGATTTCCGCCGGAAGTGCACGGAGGCCGGAGTAGCTGCAAAAGTCGCGGTTCCCAGCAATGCAGTCTAGCGAGGTGAGGCAAGGACTTACCTCCACCAAACTTGGACTGAAGAGTCACTGGACTGTGGGGGCCACTTGGACAGAGTTGCTGGATTCGAGGGACCTCGCTCGTCGTGCTGAGAGGAGACCCAAGGGACCTGTAATGCAGCTTTTTGGTGCCTGCGGTTGCAGGGGGAAGATTCCGTCGACCCACGGGAGATTTCTTCGGAGCTTCTAGTGCAGAGAGGAGGCAGACTACCCCCACAGCATGCACCACCAGGAAAACAGTCGAGAAGGCGGCAGGATCAGCGTTACAGAGTTGCAGTAGTCGTCTTTGCTACTATGTTGCAGGTTTGCAGGTTTGCAGGCTTCCAGCGTGGTCAGCAGTCGATTCCTTGGCAGAAGGTGAAGAGAGAGATGCAGAGGAACTCGGATGAGCTCTTGCATTCGTTATCTAAAGTTTCCCCAGAGACAGAGACCCTAAATAGCCAGAAAAGAGGGTTTGGCTACTTAGGAGAGAGGATAGGCTAGCAACACCTGAAGGAGCCTATCACAAGGAGTCTCTGACGTCACCTGGTGGCACTGGCCACTCAGAGCAGTCCAGTGTGCCAGCAGCACCTCTGTTTCCAAGATGGCAGAGGTCTGGAGCACACTGGAGGAGCTCTGGACACCTCCCAGGGGAGGTGCAGGTCAGGGGAGTGGTCACTCCCCTTTCCTTTGTCCAGTTTCGCGCCAGAGCAGGGCTAAGGGGTCCCTGAACCGGTGTAGACTGGCTTATGCAGAATTGGGCACATATGTGCCCAAGAAAGCATTTCCAGAGGCTGGGGGAGGCTACTCCTCCCCTGCCTTCACACCATTTTCCAAAGGGAGAGGGTGTAACACCCTCTCTCAGAGGAAGTCCTTTGTTCTGCCATCCTGGGACAAGCCTGGCTTGACCCCAGGGGGGCAGAAACCTGTCTGAGGGGTTGGCAGCAGCAGCAGCTGCAGTGAAACCCCAGGAAAGGCAGTTTGGCAGTACCAGGGTCTGTGCTACAGACCACTGGGATCATGGGATTGTGCCAACAATGCCAGGATGGCATAGAGGGGGCAATTCCATGATCATAGACATGTTACATGGCCATATTCGGAGTTACCATTGTGAAGCTACATATAGGTAGTGACCTATATGTAGTGCACGCATGTAATGGTGTCCCCGCACTCACAAAGTTCAGGGAATTGGCCCTGAACAATGTGGGGGCACCTTGGCTAGTGCCAGGGTGCCCTCACACTAAGTAACTTTGCACCTAACCTTTACCAGGTAAAGGTTAGACATATAGGTGACTTATAAGTTACTTAAGTGCAGTGTAAAATGGCTGTGAAATAACGTGGACGTTATTTCACTCAGGCTGCAGTGGCAGGCCTGTGTAAGAATTGTCAGAGCTCCCTATGGGTGGCAAAAGAAATGCTGCAGCCCATAGGGATCTCCTGGAACCCCAATACCCTGGGTACCTCAGTACCATATACTAGGGAATTATAAGGGTGTTCCAGTAAGCCAATGTAAATTGGTAAAATTGGTCACTAGCCTGTTAGTGACAATTTGAAAGAAATGAGAGAGCATAACCACTGAGGTTCTGGTTAGCAGAGCCTCAGTGAGACAGTTAGGCACCACACAGGGAACACATACATATAGGCCACAAACTTATGAGCACTGGGGTCCTGACTAGCAGGGTCCCAGTGACACATAACAAACATACTGAAAACATAGGGTTTTCACTATGAGCACTGGGCCCTGGCTAGCAGGATCCCAGTGAGACAGTGAAAACACCCTGACATACACTCACAAACAGGCCAAAAGTGGGGGTAACAAGGCTAGAAAGAGGCTACTTTCTCACAGCAAGTCAAGTCTGGGCAAATGCAGGGCAGGTCTCTGAAGCTTGTTATGTCCCTGTAGCTCAGAACAGGAGGTCATTCAGCAAGACCTTCCAGTCACTCTAGTTGTTCTGGGTTTAAGGAGCAGCTCCAGGTTTCCTTGCTCAGGCATCAGGGCAGAAGGCCAGGTTGCCTTGCAGCAGGGCAGCCCTTTCAGCATCAGCCCAGCAAACAGTTCTTCCTCGTAGTCTTTCATCGGTCCTGCAGTGATTTGAAGAATTGTTCTGAGGGTCCAATATTTATACCTGGTGCTACCTTTGAAGTAGAACAAAACCCAGACTGTTCTTCCCGTCTGCTTCTGGAATTTTCTGCCTCCCTGTTTTGGCTCCGCCTGTTCTATGGTCAAAAAAGGCTTGTGTGAAGTTATTTTTGTGTGGGCTGAGGCAGTGCTTTGAAGTACAAGTGTGACAGTGACAGCTCACCCCACACATCACGTTAGGATGGCCCATCGTGCTAACATCCAGTCCCTCTAGTGTGTGGCTGCTTGGGAGGAATACAGAAAGGCCAACTACATCCAGTCATGTGACACAGGAACAGACTGAAGGCCCAAAATGTTTAGTACAAGAAAAATAGCTTTTTCATAACTGCGACTAAAATCCACCATTAAAGAGGGTTTAAAATTACAATTCATTTGAGTGTAAACATTATGTTTCTATCTGTTCCCAATCAAATGTTATCACTTTCTAAATTTAATAATGTAAACAAATGTTAAAAAGTAAATGTAAAATGTAAAAAAGTAAAATGTAAAAAAATAAAAGGTAAACAAAACCATGGGAAAGGTAAGCCTTGCAGTAGTGAAAAATGTAATTAACGGTTTTTCACTACCTGGTCATGTAAAACATTTTGAACACATTGCACCCTGCCCTATGGGCTATTTAAGGCCTACCCTAGGGGTGACTGAAATGTATTAAAAAGGTTTTTTTAACCTTGACAGAAGGTTTATCTTGACAGGTAGAAACAGCAGCTCAAACCCGCACACAGGATGCAATGGCAGGCCTGTGACATGTTCAAAAAGGCTACTTGTGTGGGTGATAGAGTACACGCTGCAGGCCTACTAATATTATTCAATTTACAGGCTCTGGATGGAAGGAGTACTAATTTACTATGGATTTAAATGTCCCAGTTGGATATAAGCCAGTTGTACCATGTTTTAGGGAGAGAGCACAAGCAATTTAGCACTGGTTAGCAGTGGTAAACTGCACAGAGTCCTAACACCATAAAAAACAAATTCAGCATCACAGGACGAGTGAAGGCAAAATGTTTGGGGTTGATCCTGGAGAGAGGACCAAGTGTAACACCAGTGTATGTGGTCTAATCCCTAAAATATGGTAAATGAGCTAATCCCCAATTGGCTTTTCCAGTAAAGCCATGGCATATGGGGCAGAAAAATACATCAATAGAATGGAAAGTTAAATGCCACCTGTGTACTGCAGAATCTATTGTGCCATCAACAAAGCTGTCAAAGAAAATATGGCTTCAGGCCTACCTCTGTGCTCCAAATTTTAAAACTGGAGCCACCCTTGCCAAAATAACCCTTGTTGACAGGAAATAACCTTATTAAATAATAGATCTCCTAATAGGCCTTGTAGCCCACAAGAGAGAGGTGGAGAATTTTAATGTGGCACATGCAAAACTTTAGTGTTGGCTTGTTCCTATAGCAAATAACTCCCAAAGGCTAATTTTACTGGGAAGGAATGTTGCTGCTCATGTGAAGAAAACTAATACTACTAAACTGGTTAAATTACTATTTCTAATAACTGTATATTAGAAGCCAATTCAATTGATGAGTCAGATTGTTTTTATAAATATTTAGTAAAAGTAACTTACAATAATAAACATTGCCTGCCTGAACCCCTAGTAGGCTAATTACTAAAGGCCTGCCAGCAGTTGGCATCTGTCAGTGCTTTCCATTAATGAGGTGTGGACACTGCTCCAGTGAAGACACAATGGTGTAGGCCTTTTGGCAGGAAGACCTGGGTAGGAGATATTTGACTCCTCTCAGCTATGTAAGGGCAGCTGAAGGGGGTTGAGAAATGTGATTATTTTGCAAGGGATCAGGGTAAGACCCATAAGTGTTAAGGTAGACCTGGGGGAGATAAGCTTTTGTTCCTTGGAACATCTGTAGCCAGATTGGCACTAGCCCAAAGGAAGGAGGAACTAGTCCAGAAGCAGTTGGTAAGGTTGAAAAGAAGTGGACACCTTGCTTTCTTAGACACCACCTCTCCCCCACCAAGTTAGAACACCGGCTAAAACACCAGTTGACCACAAAGAAGACAACTGTATGCCTATATGTTATCTTTAAGGGTATTTAAAACACAATCCTAGCTTGTCCCTTCTCTTCCAGCATTCAGACATAAATCAACGTATTTTGGCAGCTATGCAAATGCAAGCATTTGTACTGTACTCTACTTTATTTACATGTTTTCGTTTTCCTTTGTGAATGCAATCTACAAGGAATCGTTGCCAAACCCAGCAAGTCGCTTTTTTGTTCGTGAACGTATTTAATAATTTAAAAGTCGTTTTAATGTGTGTTTTGGGGAGGGGGCTATCTGGGTGGTGGAATACATTTGAGGGTTTTGTCAGAAGGTCAATGTGGTTGACTGACTGAATGAATGTTTGAATAAGTAGATGGTTGACTAGGGTCGAGATTAGATGGATAAATGATTGTGCGAGCTGATGTGACAGGAGCGTAGAAAACTGCAGCATTACTGTGCGCCACCAGATGAGTGACCTCGGCCACCTATGCACTTTTTGATCGTCTTACCCTTCCAACTATCATTCAAGTGGTGTATTCGACCATCTTTCCATGCCTTCACTCAACTATTTATCTCTGCATTTAACTGAAGTGCACAATCTACCTACCCAGACAACAAATCATTCACCCATTCATCCACCCACACTCTCCTCCATCCAGGTACCCTTCGTTTCATTTTAGGATTCACGCACTCAACAAGCCAATGAACAAAAAGGGCACTCACATCTAAGATCCTGTGAGCTGAGACATGTATACATAAATGAAAATGCGAATTAACAATGACAGTTGCAGCAAGGTTTTCAGATTCTCAACGGTCTGGTATCAGCAGAGCTTCTCCGTTCATGTTAAATATAAATAAATAAACCATGGTATTTCTTTGTGTGGGCCTTATTGCATTGTATCTTTCTACCATGCTTCGTGGTAGCCAGAACGCAACCCGTATGTTCTTTGCACACTGAGGTATATTCATTTCCTGCTTTCCCTAACCCATGTCTGACCCTGGTGAGAAGCAGAGGTTTCACAGCTGTTTGCCAATGTTCGTGGCTTCACATGTCCAGACCATCATTTATGCGAATTTATAATGGCTTCAGTCAGCAGGCATGCGTCATCCTAGGAACAAAGAACATGGAGATTCCTGGCTTTTTCCAGCGATGGCTGGTTGATTTCATCCCACGAACTCATATTTTTGTCATTACACTGCTCCCATTGTTCTCCCAGTGAATAGTTTAGCATGTGTTCCCGAGGTGGAGACTGAAAACACAGCGGAGACACATTGCACAGTGGACTGCGACCGTGGAGCCCATAAAGATATGTTCCTTGTTTTCTCTCTACACGTATTATTTTTCAGAAGTGCTTGCCTAATATTCCTGAAGGATCCCCAGCAGTAATAGGTGGTGACCTTCAATTGTAGATGAAATATATGCAAGGCAGCAACCTGCTGATCCATGTTACCCATGACAAAGCGCTAAATAAAGTGTTCAGTGAAACAGTGACAGGCTACAGGGTCGGCTCTTTCGCGAAGGAGCGTCATCCCCCTCACTAAGTCAGGAGATGAAAGATAAAACGATATTTCATTTTTATCCTTTTATCTTTCAGCTGTTGGCTCAAGCATCAGCAGGTGTCGGGAGGGGTGGGGCTGGGCCGTGGCAGAGGGGGAAGGGGAGTGGAATCTGTGCACTAAGTGGGCATGTGTGCTTGGCCATTCCTCTCAGGCCGGCCAGACACACATGCGCACTTAAGTTTCTCTAACCCGGCTGTACTACACAGCTGGGCTGGAGAAACTCCACAGACTATCATGTAGTGTCTGAGTGGCAGAACAAGCTGCACAGACCAATCCTGTTGCTGCTTTCATGCTAGGTTTAGCATAAGAGCAGTGCCAGGATTGCTGGGGAGTCTGTGTTGATGTCCCAATGAATGCTGGGACTCCAGAAGAAGAGCAGAGGAGCAACATGGCGGAGGCAGCAACTGGAACAGGTACTTTTTTTTATTATTATTATTATTTTTTAACTTCCCCCCCATTCACGTCCCTCCCCTTGAGATTTGAGGCGGCAGCTGCTGATAAGTTGCCTTTCCACAGTAAACAAATGAGACTTATGTGAGAGTACGAAACACATGAGCAAATAATAAAAACAGTGGCCCTATCACAATCTCGTGTTCTACATTCTTAAAGTATCTGTACGTTTCACTTTAACGTCATTAACATATACATTATCTCAAAATATCTTAAAGCTGGAGCATGTTTTTCTGAGAACAGATCTCTGAAACACAAAGAGGAAATTATTGAACTGCGTTTCCCAGCTTTGTTGTCAGTAAAACATACAACAACTCATACAATAACTCAGAGAATCTTCGTGTTAAATGTATGCGCTTTATTTACATAGTGGAGGCACATGGCTTCGTGCTTTAGGCAGTACAGCTATTCTTGGTTCAAATGATTCACAATGGCAAACTTTAGTATAAGTTGACTATTTATTTTATTTGCAAACAAATTTTACTAGTAGTTTCCAGTGCTTAGTTTGTAAATAAAAACTGATGGTGTCCAAACCTCTCCTCTGAAACACGTGGTTGCTGCAATTAAATGTGCGAGCACAGAATACTGAGGCAATGTAAACCCGAAGCCATCTCGGGCCTCTTTAATCCATTCCCATGCCCTCCCTGCTCCTCTAGCTCACACCTGCAGCTTTGTGCTTTCTCCCTTTGTGACACTTTTTCATTTTTCCTTTCCTCCGTCTTTCCGATATGTGTCTTTCACTTGCAGTAAATCCTTGAGGCAGAAAAATAAGATTGAGGCAGAAAAATAAGGCGCCCTTCAAAAAAGAGTGTTGGGGCCCCACACCGGATACCACCGGCTCAAGTATCTTTGTGACTGCAAAGTCAATACACTTGTACTTGTGCAGTTACCCCACACATGAACACATAAAGCCCGATATAGATTTTGGCTCATCACAACGGTGACGGATATCCCGTCTACTGAAATCTAAATCGCATAGAATATAATGGGATTTACATTTTGGTGGACAAGATATCCGTCACCGCTGTGATGGAGTAACCTCTCCCCCGAAATCGAACTCAGGCCCTTAGGCCTATTCTATCTTTTTATGTGTGGAGATTCTGCCACAAGTGTAAAGTCTCTGTTGATCAATTTTTTTAACATCATAGCTTACATAATGTTAATTTCTAAGAATGCAGCTAAATATAATTTTGCTGTCATCTGTATTTATGCATTGAAATAAATGTTCTCTTGCCTGGTATTTCTATTATGGAATAAGAGATATACAGCAAAAATATGAATACACAAGTTGCTTAGTGAAAACAAACTAGCCAAACATCAGTGAAGAAGAAATGCACACTATTACGGTCATGTTTGCAAACAATCATTATATATATATATATATATATATTTATATATAGATAGATAGCTGTCTATATATAGATATATATACATATATATATATATATATATAGATAGATAGATATCTATCTATATATATAGATAGATATCTATCTATCTATATAGATAGATATCTATCTATATAGATAGATACATATCTATCTCTCTCTCTCTCTGTATATATATCTATATATATCTATATATATATATATATATATATATATATATATATATATATAGATAGATATATATACACACACACACAAACACACACACACACACATATATATTACAGAATGGGCAGTACCCACTCTGTAGTTATAGTTAGGGTTACCAGAGATGGGAAATCCTCAGATTTTTCACCATTAATAACTCTGCACCTGTTTGTGGAGTCTCCATTAAACTTTCCAAACCTATTGCTTTTTCTACCTTGGCAGAGGATGAAAGTTTTGTCTTGAGTGGTCAAGGGGGATCAAAGACAAAAGGGGGCGGGGGTCCTAACTGCGTCTGGGCATCAAATCATTTTCCATAAATTTTGTATTCACGTGTAGCGGCCAAACACCAGTCAGTTTGCCATGAAATTTGGCAGGATTACACATTATGGTGTGCAGATAATCCTTTTGGGTGCTACAGGTTAGTAGGGTAAGTATTGTTTAAGTCAGAAAGCATTTTAACCTAGTGATATCTGTTGTTGTGGTGCTTTCTGGAAATCTTCCGGTATTTCACAGGAGTACTGTTGAACATAACAATGAGAAGGCATTATGTGATTGGCTAATGACTGCGTTTACAAAAGTTAAAGACATTCACATTGTTTGTGAGTTCATCTTGGCAGTGCTCTGCATTTCAACCTTAAATACTGTATGGGTAAGTATTAGGTTTCATATGTTTCCCCTACCTTGGAAGTACTGCAGTCTTTAAAAATAAATATATATATGTAAAAAAAACATGAAAATACACTGTAGTACACTATATATTTTTAAATATAGTGTACTATAGTACAGTTTCAATTTTCAACATATTTAAATCTTCCCCACACGTGTATTGAGTACAGCAGTGATACCTACAATTATCGCACTACTTATTTTTTTTTTAAGTGCAGTTCTCTGTAAATTATATAGAACATTATGAATACATTTCTCTAACTCTTATCACTTTTATAAAGTGGTAATAAGTAGGAAACAAGTAGAAAAGCTATTACGTAATCTATATATAAGGCCCCAACCCAGAATGCAGTGAAAAAGTGCTGTGGAAAAAAAAACCATAGCTGACTTTTATGTTTTGTAAAGACAGCCATTAGCCAATCAGATACTACCTGCATATACTGGTATCCAACAACGTTACAGCGAGATGATGTGGCACAATGCATTAATAAACATTTTAGCACATAACTTTAACACTATTTACACCTATTACAAAAACGTAGCATTTTCACCTTATAATCTATGCTCCTGGCACATTATATCTACATCCAATCACCCATTTTCATGCTATAAGGATGCTATGTCTGTTTCAAGTACCACACTCCACTCCACACCACTCCACTCTATGCACTCCCCTCTACACCACTCCACTCTGTCACTACGCTATAGAACACTTCATTCTACACTAATTCACTGTACGTTTCTCCACTGCACAATAATCCACTGTATGCCACTTTACTCTACCACTCTCCAGTCTATGCCACTACAATCAAAACTACTCTACTGTTTGGTATTATAATCAACACCGCAGCATTTCTACAACACTGCAGTGTATGCCACTACACTGTATGCTGCTTCTCTGTACACAACTCCACTGTATGCTCTTCCAGTTTAAGCAACTCCGCTCTACGACAATACACACTCTACACTATTGCACTATATGCCACTCCACTCTCTGACACTCTATGACAGTGGTTCCCAACCTGTGGTCCGGGGACCCCTGGGGGTCCACAAAGCCTTCTCAGGGGGTCCGCGAGAGCCTATAAAATTAACAAATATGAACAAATATTGACAAGTTAGGTCCCCAGCTTCCAGTAATGACACAGGCGGGGGTCCCTGGATTCCGATGATGATTCAGTGGGGGTCCCTGGGTTCCATCAATGTTAAAGTGGGAGTCCACAGAAGTCAAAAGGCTGGGAACCACTGCTCTATGACACTCCAGTGTATACCACTACCCAGTATACTATTCCAATGTGCACCACGGCACTCCACTGTACACCACAGCACTCCACTTTACAGCTCTTCAGTTTACACATCTCCACTCTATGACACTTCACTGTGGCATTACAGTCTACACCACTCAACTCTGCGTCACTTCACTCTTTGCCACTCCAATGTACAGCACTCCATTATACACTACTGCAGTCTGTGCTGTTCCACTGTACAACACTCCACACCACGATACTTAATTCCATGCTATTCCACTATATGGCACTCAACTCTATGGCCCTTTTTATAACATGGCCGTAGTGGTGAGCACCTCCAGAACAGCAGACCCTGCAATTCCGCCAGTGGTATTATGAGGCGGGGGACCTCCAGCATTTTGCAATAGCATTGCTGTCGCCAAGACACACTCGCACACACATCAACATACCTCCTACATGCACACAAACACACCCCACGCCAAAGCAACATACACTCCCATTCACACTCGCACATACACAGCTGCACACATGCATACACTCCCCCTCCACAACGCATGCAAGCACCCCCACTCAGCCCTAAATTCATACATTCAAACATGCACTCACACTCAGCCCTGCATTCATACATTCAAGCACAACCTCACACTCAGCCCTGCATTCACACACTCACAAATGCACGCATTCAACAACCCCCCACATTCAAACACACATGCAGACATCACAAACACTCACTCAACACCCCTTACCCTCTCCCCTGTCGGACGATCAACTTATCTCATCCATCAAGGAGGTCGTCCTGGAGGGGACAGGTCCCGACGCTTCCACCACCGACAGCACCCCACCATCAGGACACCGCCACGCTGTACTACTGTTTGTAATACGGCATGCAGCGTCCTTTTGGAGTGGTGGTGCCGGCGGTGGGACCACCTCTTCAGTGCCGACTGCCAGCACGACTGCTGATGGATTTCTGCCTGATTTCTAGCGGAAATCTCTCAGCACTCGTAATGTGGTGGTCATCTGGTGGCGGGGGCTTTGGCGGTCTTGAAAAAAGACCGCCAAAGTCGTAATGAGGGCCCATGTCTCTCTAATGTATGCCACTACACTTGTTGTTATTCTACTCTACACCACTCCACTGTATGCTACGCCACTGTACACTACCTCAGTCTATGCCAATCCACTATATGCTACTAAAATCAATCCTATTCTGGTCTACAACAATCCACTCTATACCACTCCATTCCACAACACTTCACTATACACCACTCCAGAGTACAACCCTCCACTGTACGCTGCTCCAGTCAGTGCTATTCCACAGTACGTAACTCCACTCTATGCCACTACACTCTAGGCTTTTCCACTGAATGACACTCCATTCTACACCACTCCACTGTATGTATTTCCACTCTACACCCCTACACTGTATTTCACTCCACTCTACATCATTCCACTCCATACTATGTGATTCTACACAATTCTACTGTTCACTATTTCAAACAAGCAAATCTACTCTATACCACTCCACTTTACGCCTTCACTGTACCACAACTACACTCTACCACACTCCATTCAACACCACTCCACTGCATGGTATTCAAATCTATTTCACTCCATTGTACCCCACGTCATGCTATGCCACTCTACTCCATGCCACTCTACTGTATGACCCCACTCAAGTCTACCCCAATCCATTCTAAGCTATTCCATTCTATGCCACTCCACTCTATACAACTACACTGTATCTCACTCCACTGTATACTACTTCACTGTATGACACTAAACCCTACGCCAATCAACTCTATGCTATTTCACTGTATGGAACTCCATTGTACACTACTGCACTCTATGCCACTCCAGTTTATGCCACTCCATGCTATTCCACTCTGGGACACTCCACTATATGCTATTCCATTCTTTGCCACTCCACTGTATGCTAATCCACTGCACACTGTATGGCACTCCACTGTATGCTACTCCAGTTTACAACACTCTACCCCACCCCACTCCACTTTATGCTATTGCACTGTCCTCTACCCTCTATGCCATTAGACTCTACGCCTTGTCACAGTATGCAATTCCAATTTACATCACTCCAGTGTATGCCAACCCCTCTATTTGTCATTACAGTTTATGCCACTACATTGTCCAGTATGTCACTCTACCCACTCCTCTATACACTATTCCACTGTATGCCACTACACTTTAAACCACTCTACTGTGTGCCACTACAGTCAGTGCTATTCCACTTTATACCATTCCACTTTATGCTACTCCACTGTATGCAACTCCACTCAATGCCACTAAACTGTATGTTATTCCACTCCTCCAGACTCCTCTCTATACCACTCCAATGTATGCCACTCTTCTCTACAATATTACATTGTACATCACTACTCTCTACCTCACTGCTGGGTACCCCAATCTAATCTATGCTATTCGACTCTATGCTACTGCACTCTATGCCACTCCATTGTTCAATACTCCATTCTACACCACTCCACTGTGCAGCACTTTACTTTATGCCACTCCACTGTACGACACTACACTGAATGCTAGTTTACTCTACACCACCCAACTCCACGCTACACCACTGTATGCTGCTCTACTCTATGGCTTTGATATTGAGATGAAATATGCAGGTACATGTTCAGTAATAATTGTTTTGGGTACTTTATTAGCTAGTTTCTTATTTGCCTCCAAAAGGGTGAAATTTCTCTCTGGGTTCCTTTGTGGGTCAATCTTACTCTTCCTGAGTCTTCCACCTTTGCACTCTCATCTCAGGTTTCTCTGCACACCAGCCGCCCTTAATGTGGTAGGCTCCCTCAGGGGAAAAAGAAAACCTTTAAGGATTTGCCTGAGTTTAACTTTCTATTTACCCACCACCTTCACCAGACACTGTGCATCTATCTTGATCTTGATCTGGGGGTTGCATCCTCCCCACCATGTCTCTTTTGAACTGGCTAGGTGTCTTTTCCCCACACCAACACCTGCTTAAGTGGCAGAAATGAATAAAGGGCACTTGCCTGAAGCCACAGCCCTCCTCTGAGGTTATGGCATTGGCAATCTCCATGTTCTCCTGCCTTCCTTGTCAACCAGACATGGGAATACTGAGGGAGACTTCTGAACTTCCTCTATGCCTCTCTTGGTTGGACTCCCCTGCCAAGGTCTCATCAGCATCATCTCTGGGGTGGTCTGTCTCTCTGCTTGCCTCCTATAGCAACTTGATGCTCCTCTCCTGCACTTCCTTGGCTTCAGATCTTTTCTCTGCCTGTTGTTCTCCTCTCTTCCACTCTCACTTACCATTTCTCTTCCTTTTCTTTTTGCCCTTTCGCTCGGCATCTTCCCAGATCCCTCTAGTAGAGCAACTAGAGCATTGCTGCTGTCTCTGTTGCCTAAACTATTGGTGGCCATCATGAAATTCTTAGCTGGCCCATCCATCCTTTTACAAGGACACTCCACTCTACACCATTAAACTCTACATTATCTCAGTCTGTGCCATTCCACTCTGTGAAATTCCACTGTACACTATTAGATGTATGCAGCTACACTCTACCCCATTCCACTGTACAACACAACACTGTTCACAATCCCACTCTACACCAATGCACTGTATGCCACTCCACTGTGATAAACTCCACTGTACCCTACTCCACTGTATGCTATTCCACTGTAAGCAACTCTATTGTACTCCACTCCACTCTATGTTAGTCAACTTTATGCCACTCCAGTCTATGACTCTCCACTAATTCTCACTCTACTGTACCCTATTCCACTGTACTCTTTTCCATTGTATGCCACTCCATTCAACATAACTCCACTGTACGCCACTCCACTCTACACCATTTAACTCTATGCTATTCTGCTCTACACAACTCCATTCTATGCCACTTCAGTCTATGTCACTCCATGTATGCCACTACAATCTGCACTTCTCCAACGTACACTATTCCACTGAAATAAATATATATATAGATATGCATATCTATATATATATATATATATAGATATATATATATAAATTATTTCTGCTGATACTTTAAAAGAAGAAAAAACGTCGCACCCAACGTGTCAGCTTCTTAAAGCAAAAAAGGCTTTATTACAAAATAAACTCAACAGGCATTTCCTAATAGCTGAACTCAGCAAGCATTTCTTAATGGCATCGCGTTTCAACACCAACGTGTCTTCATCCCAGCCAAATTTAAAAAAACAGTGCCCATTTCCTCTTGGCCTTGTAAACTACCCCTGCATAAACATAGAAAAAATACTCTCATCCCTGTGTAACAATTTTAGAATCCACAATATAATTATTAATATCCTACTCACAAATTTCAAATTATCTCAATCAATGTTATCTTTTAGCTAACCAGAAGCATGCCTGGTCAGTTATTAACTCATTCCACCCAAGTCCTCCCCTGGGCTATCTCTCTTGCACCTATGGCATCCATCTGAAAGAAAAATTTATGACATCAAGGATGGGTGAATGGGTCTTCCTGAAACATGTTCCGTATTGGCGCTTAGCGCCAGGGGAGGGAGTCACGTGTAGGGGTTGTGGCACAGGGGACGAATCCCTAGAACATATGGTTTGCTTGTGTCCATCACTGCTTCAGGAGTGAAGAAGATTACTGCGAACTAGGTGGAATGAACTGGGGGTCCGCTCCTGTCGCCAGGCTGTAATAACGCTATTGGACCCCAGAAACACAATGTTTTGGTGGTCAAATTTATCAATGCCGCCTTGACCAAATTTCTTCGGAGGCATTGCAAGGGTGAGTTAACAGGCTCTTGTCCCATCTTGGTCAGGCCAAATTGCATATTACTCGAATTTTTTTTTGTTGACCATATGAAGCACGCCTTAGAGTTGTCAGTGGGTTAGTGAATTAGGGCACGCTTGCACTTTAAGGGAGGGGGGTTTATTATTTAAATTGATGAACATTCAAAGTCCCTCATGCTCATTGGTAATCCTCTGGGTGTATTGTTAATGATTTTGCGGGTACGTTTTTTATTACTATTTCTTAGGACAATTTTTTATTGCATATCATATTACTAATCGGCATTGGTTTTATTTTTGTGATGGATTTTTAAATTGTAATGTTCTTTCCACCTAGTTCGCAGTAATCTAGGTGGCGGATTGCAGTTCAATAATAGCCCCCAAAAGCAAGTGAGGAATACCCCAGCGTTGTAGTTTTGTCCAAAGAGCTTGCATAGGCACCCGATCAAATGCTGCCCTAAAATAGACGAAGCAGCAGTGCATCAGCGAGGTTGAAATTCTTGCCTTGTCTATCAAAATGGACAATGCTAAAAGATTCGTAGATGTACCACTAGTGGCTGAAAACCCTGTTTGGGAAATGGGAATTATGCCCTTCTGGTCAGCCCAGGATCGAAGATCCTCTAGAAGATGGCTAGCGTAGTACTTGGCCTCATTACTGAGGAGAGCTATTAGCCTAAAATTGTCTGGATCTGACCTTGAGCCGCTTTTATAAATTGGATGGATAATGGCACCTCGCCACAAATCGGAAATCATTGAATAAAAAAAGATATTGATCAAACAAGTTTGTGAAATGGTCTGCCCAAAAAGGGGCGTCCTGTTTGAACACAGCCTGCGGAGTGCCATTGGGCTTAGTGGCACCATCCCATCTTGACCTATTAATAATACGGCAAAGACATGTTGGAGAAAAAAATCCGACTACCAGGACAGGTGCCGCATGACCAACCACCTGCAAATATCAGTTATCTTGATCTACAGCAGACCTATTACAACCTCTGCCCCGCTCAGTACATTCCAGGTCACTAGCAGCAAAATGGTTTGTCAAGAAAATAACCCAATCATTCTCTGCATTATTGGCAGAGCCAGATCTCCGCTGAATCCCTGACAGGTCATTTACTAGGATCCAAAACTTCAGTGGATTTGAATCTTTGCTTGCACTAAGGTGCGTGCCTCTTTTTTTCTAACAAAGCTTCCTTCTGGTACTCTTTCTGAGCCTCTCTATGTTTAGTAGTCAGTGCCTGTGAGAAAGTAGCCTCTTTCTAGCCTTGTTACCCCCACTTTTGGCCTGTTTGTGAGAGTATGTCAGGGTTTTTTCACTGTCTCACTGGGATCCTGTATGTTTGTTATGTGTCACTGGGACCCTGCTAGTCAGGACCCCAGTGTTCATAAGTTTGTGGCCTATATGTATGTGTTCCCTGTGTAGTGCCTAACTGTCTCACTGAGGCTCTGCTAATCAGAACCTCAGTGGTTATGCTCTCTCATTTCTTTCAAATTGTCACTAACAGGCTAGTGACCATTTTTACCAATTTACATTGGCTTACTGGAACACCCTTATAATTCCCTAGTATATGGTACTGAGGTACCCAGGGTATTGGGGTTCCAGGAGATCCCTATGGGCTGCAGCATTTCTTTTGCCACCCATAGGGAGCTCTGACAATTCTTACACAGGCCTGCCATTGCAGCCTGAGTGAAATAACATCCACGTTATTTCACAGCCATTTTACACTGCACTTAAGTAACTTATAAGTCACCTATATGTCTAACCTTTACCTGGTAAAGGTTAGGTGCAAAGTTACTTAGTGTGAGGGCACCCTGGCACTAGCCAAGGTGCCCCCACATTGTTCAGAGCCAATTCCCTGAACTTTGTGAGTGCGGGGACCCCATTACACGCGTGCACTACATATAGGTCACTACCTATATGTAGCTTCACAATGGTAACTCCGAATATGGCGATGTAACATGTCTATGATCATGGAATTGCCCCCTCTATGCCATCCTGGCATAGTTGGCACAATCCCATGATCCCAGTGGTCTGTAGCACAGACCCTGGTACTGCCAAACTGCCCTTCCTGGGGTTTCACTGCAGCTGCTGCTGCTGCCAACCCCTCAGACAGGCATCTGCCCTCCTGGGGTCCAGCCAGGCCTGGCCCAGGATGGCAGAACAAAGAACTTCCTCTGAGAGAGGGTGTGACACCCTCTCCCTTTGGAAAATGGTGTGAAGGCAGGGGAGGAGTAGCCTCCCCCAGCCTCTGGAAATGCTTTGTTGGGCACAGATGTGCCCAATTCTGCATAAGCCAGTCTACACCGGTTCAGGGACCCCTTAGCCCCTGCTCTGGCGCGAAACTGGACAAAGGAAAGGGGAGTGACCACTCCCCTGACCTGCACCTCCCCTGGGAGGTGTCCAGAGCTCCTCCAGTGTGCTCCAGACCTCTGCCATCTTGGAAACAGAGGTGCTGCTGGCACACTGGGCTGCTCTGAGTGGCCAGTGCCACCAGGTGACGTCAGAGACTCCTGCTGATAGGCTCCTTCAGGTGTTAGTAGCCTATCCTCTCTCCTAGGTAGCCAAACCCTCTTTTCTGGCTATTTAGGGTCTCTGTCTCTGGGGAAACTTTAGATAACGAATGCAAGAGCTCATCCGAGTTCCCCTGCATCTCTCTCTTCACCTTCTGCCAAGGAATCGACTGCTGACCGCGCTGGAAGCCTGCAAACCTGCAACATAGTAGCAAAGACGACTACTGCAACTCTGTAACGCTGATCCTGCCGCCTTCTCGACTGTTTTCCTGCTTGTGCATGCTGTGGGGGTAGCCTGCCTCCTCTCTGCACCAGAAGCTCCGAAGAAATCTCCCGTGGGTCGACGGAATCTTCCCCCTGCAACCGCAGGCACCAAAAAGCTGCATTACCGGTCCCTTGGGTCTCCTCTCAGCACGACGAGCGAGGTCCCTCGAATCCAGCGACTCTGTCCAAGTGACCCCCACAGTCCAGTGACTCTTCAATCCAAGTTTGGTGGAGGTAAGTCCTTGCCTCACCTCGCTGGGCTGCATTGCTGGGAACCGCGACTTTTGCAGCTACTCCGGCCCCTGTGCACTTCCGGCGGAAATCCTTCGTGCACAGCCAAGCCTGGGTCCACGGCACTTTAACCTGCATTGCACGACTTTCTAAGTTGGTCTCCGGCGACGTGGGACTCCTTTGTGTAACTTCGGGTGAGCACCGTTTGACGCATCCTTGTAGTGCCTGTTTCTGGCACTTCTCCGGGAGCTACCTGCTGCTGAGAGGGTTCCTTGTCTTGCTCGACGTCCCTTCTCTCTCCTGGTCCAATTTGCGACCTCCTGGTCCCTCCAGAGCCACAGCAGCATCCAAAAACGCTAACTGCACGATTTGCAGCTAGCAAGGCTTGTTGGCGTTCTTTCGGCGGAAAATCACTTCTGCACGACTCTCCACGGCGAGAGGGATCCGTCCACCAAAGGGGAAGTCTCTAGCCCTTTTCGTTCCTGCAGAAACCTCAGCTTCTTCTGTCCAGTAGAAGCTTCTTTGCACCCGCAGCTGGCATTTCCTGGGCATCTGCCCATCTCCGACTTGCTTGTGACTTTTGGACTTGGTCCCCTTGTTCCACAGGTACCCTAGATTGGAAATCCACAGTTGTTGCATTGTTGGTTTGTGTCTTTCCTGCATTATTCCTCTAACACGACTTCTTTGTCCTTAGGGGAACTTTAGTGCACTTTGCACTCACTTTTCAGGGTCTTGGGGAGGGTTATTTTTCTAACTCTCACTATTTTCTAATAGTCCCAGCGACCCTCTACAAGGTCACATAGGTTTGGGGTCCATTCGTGGTTCGCATTCCACTTTTGGAGTATATGGTTTGTGTTGCCCCTATCCCTATGTTTCCCCATTGCATCCTATTGTAACTATACATTGTTTGCACTGTTTTCTAAGACTATACTGCATATTTTTGCTATTGTGTATATATATCTTGTGTATATTTCCTATCCTCTCACTGAGGGTACACTCTAAGATACTTTGACATATTGTCATAAAAATAAAGTACCTTTATTTTTAGTATAACTGTGTATTGTGTTTTCTTATGATATTGTGCATATGACACTAGGTGGTACTGTAGTAGCTTCACACGTCTCCTAGTTCAGCCTAAGCTGCTCTGCTAAGCTACCATTATCTATCAGCCTAAGCTGCTAGACACCCTATACACTAATAAGGGATAACTGGGCCTGGTGCAAGGTGCAAGTACCCCTTGGTACTCACTACAAGCCAGTCCAGCCTCCTACAGTGCCTCAGAATAGGGGTGCTTCCTGAGTGCCCTGGATGCCCTGTTGTGGGCTTTCTTTAAATTAAGATTCCCCACAGGGGTCACAGTGAATGGACGGGAAACATGGTTGCCCAGGGGTTGCTGATATTTATAAAATAGAAAAAGAATAAACTTGTCCCACTGCTCAACAAAAAAATCGATGGTCAGCATCAATTGGGGCAAAACAATTGGCACACTCCTCCTTTATGATTGCTCCTAAAGAGGAACTTCATCGGATGCGCTTCAGGGCCTCATAACACACACCGCCTCCCACCAACAGTATCTTAGCATGTCGGTGAAGGCTTAATCTCATAACTGCTATCTGGGGGCGGTGCTTACCCTCACTCCGAGAACAGTTTCTAAAATTTTCTATAGAGGAAAGAAATTTCATATTACAAAAAGTGTAATCTAAATATGAATGAGAATGCCCATATGACTGCATCTAGCCCAATGGTACATCTTGCTGGAAGCGGCCATTTAGAGCTTTAAACCCCATGCTGTTCAAAAGTGTAATAACATTTTCTCCCAGGGCGCTGTATGGACAGTCCCTAGGTATTATCTGATTCAAGAGATAATAATTATCCCCAAAATTGGGCCCTTCTGGGGCTTTCGACAGGTCCTGAAATAAGTATGTGTTAAAGTCCCCCATGACCAAAAAATCTGCATGTGGCTAATCGCCTACTAAGTCAACCAGCAACTGAATTAGCCGGTCAGCTTACCTCTTTTGTCCCTTGTCCCTTGTGCTATATAAACATTGATCATGATAAGTGCTGTGAATTCCCCTTATTAATCTTGATCCCCTGAACCCAATTCTCCTCCCATCTCAGCTGTGTGATGTACCCTATAAGCTTGACAGCAATGTGAATAGTTAGACCCCCCTTGGCTTGGCCACTTTTCATTTCTCATTAAGCGAATTTCCAAAACTCCTGGAACCCCAACAGAGGGTTCTCAGTCTCCGCTCCAGTTTCCTGCAAAGCAAAAATGTCATGATCATTGAAAAAAGATATTAAGTCTGTGGATTCAAGTTTACGTGCCAACCCATTGATGTTCCAGGAGGACAGGGACATCCGCTCACACCCTCCCCCTGTGGAACCCCCTATGGTGTTCATGGTACTGGCCTTTGTGACAGAACGTATGGCAGCCAGTCCCAGTTGGCCAACAGTCGGTTACTCGTACCGGACATCCCTACAAAGTTGGGGGAGCTGGAGCTGCTCTGGGCTCCCTATAAACTTGAAAACGTCTTCTGCACTATTGTTGATTTGGGGCTGGAGGCAGCTAACAGAAGCACAGGATAGCCAGGTGAACTATACAGAGAGATCGTAATACCCCAGAAATCAAAGACGTCCTTTTTATCACAAACTGCCTGTGACATGTCAGCTGTGGCCAGTGTCATCAGGGCACTTCCCCCTGACCGCATCCCCATCTTTGGTAAGAATTTGATTTATGTAATGTCCCCAGAACCAATAGCATTTAAATTCTGGAATGGTCTTAAACAGTTTTAAGATATTTCCTCTCTTTAAGATATTGTGACAACCCTTTGATTGGTATTCCGGTATGAGGAGCAATTTTGTAAAGGTGCGATCGGGAACTCTTGGAGAACAAGTGGGGAGTTTTGAGTAAGAGTGGGCACCCAGACCAGGGGAGATCATGATTGACTCTTGCCTCATTCCCCGTGCCTCAACTATTTGATTTTGACTATGTGTTGACACAGCCATTGGACGACGACCCTGGCTCTGTGAGAAAGGCCCTAAAGGAGCAATCACTCAACCCAACAAAACCAGCATTCTCCGGGCACAGAACATCATTGAAGGTCTGGGGTGCTGCTGAACCTTCCTTGTCCGCCCCCTTTGGATCTTGAGGGGACGCTCCATCCTTCTCACCATAAACAGTTGCCTGTACTGCTTGAGCAGGCTCGCTCGCCTCAATGAGGCAGACTGACATATCCCCAGTAACCCTAGGCGGGGAGGTAACAGAACTCATAGCATCCGACTCACACAGGTCTTGTTGCGATGATTGACACCCTTTAACTGCAAGAACAATAGACTGATCGCTCCTCCTTTTGTTTTGTTGCTTATGCAGCATTTTTTCTCCCCTTTTATCTCAAAACAGGGTAATCCCCTGGACCCATATCAGCACATGATGCTTCCCCCGTCTCATTTATAGGCATAGTCTGATATATATGAGATCGAACGGGGAGATTTGGCCTGCACCTGCCAAACCAGTCATTGATTGAACCAAGGCCTCCTGGTTGATCCGCTCAGGAGCCTTAGAGTCATCTGGCAGGCTCGATTTAATATTCAATGAAATTGTTGCCACACCAAAGTAGTCATCAGGAGTTTTACAATTGGTTTTATAACCAGTTGCCTCTACAATGGACCTTAAACTCAATGGTTCTGCAGGGAGTACTGTCTTTTTCGAGACCCTCTTAAACTTCATCAGAGCTATAGCCAGAAATGTAGGAAGGGATGACAAACTGTCAATAATTGGTGAACAACAACAGACTGCCTGAACTACATTGGAGCTTGATTGAGCTCTAACGATTAACTGATTTAGGGAATCAAGTTTATGGTCGATTCCTGCTACGTAGGTGACTAATGTGTTCAATAAGTCAACTTGAACATCCAGCTCCTAGTCTAAATGGTTGTTCAGGACCAAAACTGTGGACTGCAAGGTTTGGAGGAGCTGCGACCAAGCAGGACCACATGTGGCAACTAGTGAGGAGAGGGCCGTATTAGGCTGATTTTCCACATCTTCCGGAACATCTGAATGAAGACAGGAGAGATTGATCACTGAGATCTTGTCTTTTACAGTCCACGCCGGGACTGTCACTACCAACTCCACTCAGGGGTTTCAAGGAAGCATAGAAGAATATTGCCAGTTGGGCTTCGAGTCCATTGTGTGGCCGGAGGGCTGGTCGTCAGTGCCGCACCTTGATCCAATGAATGAACCTGACTAGGTAAGCCCTGCCCGATGTTCCAGTCAAGCCACCTGGCAGAGCGTCCCAGTCCATGGTGTCTCAAAAAAGGTGGCAAGGGATTGTGGTTAGTGGTGATTCACCATTTTGTTGATCAATAGTTGACTGCTTACACAAGACTGCCCCTAACCCTGATCCCACATCAATGGGGCTTGTGGGACTTGCGGGGCTGTCAGAGGTGTATGACCGCCTGGAGCTGTGGACCATAGCATTTATTTCCAGCAAGCGGGGCACTGATGATGCCTTCTCTTCTGAATTCTCCACAGTGTCCAGGGTCAGAGGGAAATGCTACCATCAGACAAACATCCGTTATCACGACAAGAGGTTTCTTTTTAAGGAAATCCAGCACTGAGAGTTTATGTAATTTCGGTATACTGCATTGTGGCAATATAGCAGTCATATATTGATGGGGTGATGCCTCGGAGTGCTTTAAAAACTGGGGGGTTATTGCCATAATGGTATGATGCATATGTGACCCCCCCCTCGGGTGTTGTAGCACTAGATGCTGGGCCACGACCCTGGCCTCCGGGCTGCAACAGGTTCCTTCTTTACTTTTCTCTGCCTCACAGTCAGTTTGGGTACTTTCTGGAGTTCCGTGGGTATTTTAATTGTCTTTTCCTTTTTTATTCTTTTTTTCCCTTTTGTGCACCACTTTCACCACTTCACAAGTCAGTAATCACAAGTTACATATCACACTCTGAGCTCCGAACAAGGGGTGCCACTCAGCACCGGTACACAGGAGCACAAGAGTTCACAGGGCTTGCAGTTGTCCTTGGCCCTTGAAAAACAGGTAACAGGTGGGTAGAGGTGTTAGGAGCCTTTAACAGGTCGTACTTCCACTGTACAAATATCTTTTGTAAGCCACTTCAATCAAAGCTATTACATCCACTTACAGTCTATGCCACTCCACTCTACATCACGTCACTATCCTAATCCGCTGTACACAACTCCACTGTATACCACTGCAGTGCACACCTCTACATTGTACACTATTCAGTACACTTTACCTCACTCTGCTATATGCCACTACACTCTACATGAATCCACTCTACCCCACTCTACTCTACACTATTCCACTGCATGGCACTCCACTGTATGCAACTGCAGTATACCATACTCCACTCCACCCTATTCCACTGCACAACACTAGACTCTACTGCACTACACTCTAAGACACCATCCTCTACAGTACTATACCACACTCCACTTAACAACCGTCAACTGATTGACACACAACTCTATGATTTGAATCACATTTTAATTAAAAAACAAAAAAAACTGTATTTATTATTTCTAATCAAACTCTTTTTATGCATACCTAACTTAAACTTTACAAACATTAGAAATGCTAAAATTGCAGTTATAACTTAAATTTTCAATTTGCACATCACCAGAATTAACATATTTAAAATCTGTACACCACCTTCAATTTCCCCCGTTGCAAACCTCCATACAGTCTTGTCAGATCACTGCGTTGACTATAATTTGACTATTTACCATTCAGTGTGTTCTCAAAAATTATGTTACTTGAGATGTAATACGTGTTAATATGACTGCTATGATTTCGCATGTTGTAAGTCACATAATATGCAAAGGTATTACCAGTCCATGTAGTAAGGGCAATATTAAACAATTTGAACTATTTTGTTAATATTGTTAGTCCGTATGATGTAATTTTAATGATTTTTAGTACATAAGACACACTGATTAAGCCCAAGACTAAGATTTTTGTAAAACAAGTGGAAAAGACAATTACATTTGCAAACTAGACTTACCTAAGCCTTGCATCTCGTCACCAAGTGAGAGCAGAGCTAAATATAACTTGCCCTCTTACATGCACTGCTTTAGATCTCACATTTTACATCACTCAAGACACAATCTAATACATCATCTGTGACATCACTGATGACAAAACAAACTACATCCTTGATTTCTTCAATGTCCCACTGGAGCAAATGCTCTAATTGTCTAGATCAATATGAGGAAAAGGTTGCTAGCAGCAATTACAGAACTCAGGGATCATGGGCCTGATTTAGATATTGACGGATGCGTTACTCTGTCACAACAGTGAAGGATATCCTATCCACAGAAATCTAGATTCCATAGAAGAAAATGGGATTGAGATTTTGGCAGATGGGATATACATTTCTGTTGTGATATAGTACCACAACTGCCAATATCTAATTCAGTCCCTTAGTATCCTTTGCTGAATATGTAAAATAAATATAAGGGTACAGGGTAGGGGTACCCTGGCTTATCCTCAGGACAAACACACAAAAATGAATTTGTTAAAATTGCCACAACCCCCTGGGACCTCCTGGGACTCCTGTGGGACACAAACAAAAAAGGTTTCCAGGGCCGCTTTGTTTTATTAATGGGAGGGGGCATACAACCCCCCCCCAGCCTTTAAAGGAGGCCAAGGCAGTAAACTCCACTCCACTCAACTTGTGCATTTTTGGAATTCGGCGCACTGTGGAGTAGCACAGAGCTCCTGAATTCCACCATCTGGTGCAAACTGGAGTTATTTGTTTCCATTAGCATGCACAAGATTTGGTTTTGGCACTCATTTGCAAGCGTATTGGTATTCACAGGCCACTAGAGAGTGTGGCATTTCCCAGCCACGAAAATGCCAAAATAGTGCCTTTAATGAGTGCCTACAGACCTCAAGTAGATTTTCTACTTAGGAAGCAGCTAAATATAATCAAAAATATCTTTTCTACTGCATTTTATTGTCCAACGGCCCATTCAAGTTGGTTTTATCACTACACAAAGCCTTTTTATTTATTTTTTTCCCAACAGGAAGAACGAGCCTAACAGTCTCCAGCTTCCTGTTCTTACTTAGCAGGCTACTCCCAGCGCTTTGTGCATCTCCTGGTCCCTTTTTACTTGGATTTTGAGGTGGAAGGATCAATCTCTTTGTCTGGTGGATATATACCTTTGAATTTAAGGACTTTGGGCCCTATTATGTGTCTGGCCATCCGAAGACCACCAGACTCGCTGTGGGGGTCGTACCACCGTGGCTGTGGCAGTCTGACTGCCACATCACGACCCTCGGGTTCGGACTGCCAAAAGGCTGCTGTCTCCACCATGATCTTTGATACCGATGGGATGACGGTGGCTGAAGTCAGCGCAGTCGCGCTTGATTACAAACATGTTTTCCGCCAGTCTTTTCATGACCGTTTAACCTCCATTAAAAGGCTGGCAGAGAAAAAGTGCTGGGAGATACAGCGAGGCCCCTGTACTGCCCACCACATTGTCGGGAAAAGCTTTAAGAAGGCCCCAAAGAAAGATGCTCCCAAGAAAGTGATCAGTGAGAAGAAGCAGCTTTCCACCAGTGGCGTGCCGAGCACAACCTTTTTCGGGAGACGTGTGCCTGCTGCACCGGCCTCCAGGGAGGAACCTTAGACCAGCACTCCCTCATCAACAGAACCACCCCAATCTAGTCCAAGACCATGTTTGTTAGTGAGGCAATGACTGCAATCATGGCGAGGTCGACAAGTAATGACATTGAATTGGATTTGTCTCTTTCACAAAGTAGTACCCTTTCACTTCAGGAAACAGAGCTAAGTGGATAGCAGCCCCACCCTGCAATAGTAGATCTTCCTGAAGTTGGAGCAGAACAGGAGGTTGAGCTTCCTGCTGAGCAAGAGCCTCCTCTTTTAGAATCATTGGCTCCCCGATTTCCAGCAAAGGAAAGGATTTTCTCCAAGCATCACTTGTGATGATGATGATGAGTGGGACACAGAGTGGACCTCAGCAGAATCTGGGAGATGCCATGAGAGGCAAGGGAAACAAAAAGTTCCAGAAATCCTTAGACTTATAGAAGGGGATGATGACGACAAGCTAGTCATTGTGGAAGCTGGCACAGAGGAGTCTGACATTACTTGTCCTATTCAACCTGTTCTGAGGAATGTGGCAAAGTTAGCACTACCAGCTCCCATATTTGGAAGGCCTCAGCTGAGACCTGCACCAACCCCTACCTCAGTAGAAGTATGCACTGCAGAGAGGCAATTGACAACACACCCACCTACTTCCAGTTCTTCTTCAGGCATTGGCAGCGGCCACAGAAAAAGTACTTCTCCCCAGCTTGGGACTTTTTTATGCTTAGCCAACATGAGGAGAACATGGCAGCATGCACGAACACATCAAGTCTACCACCACCTACTTCTTGAAAGTGGCCTGAATCAGTGCCCCCAGAAAAAAAGAAAATTTAGGATACTATTAAGGGCATGTTTAGGCAGGAGGGGCCCTACAACCGCAACCACACATTGGCACGTTTGTACAATAGGGAGCTGCCACAAATGTTAGCGCTGGACCTCCACCCTTTTACTTTTGTGGAAGAAGTAGGATTCTTAGAATTTGTGGCAGTCATCGGACCAAAATGGAAGGTTCCAAGTCAGACCTATTTTGCCACAGTTGCTGTTCCAGCACTGCATCATGATGTGCTACAATTGGTTGGATAAACTTTGCAGCAAAGTGTTGTTCACACTATCCACCTGGCGACAGCCATGTGGACCAGTTGTCAGGTGGCTGATTATATGACAAAAGAATCTTGGCTCTGAATAAAGCTTTAAGAGTATTCAGCAGCATGCAACACTAGCCATGTCCGCCATGGAGAAATCACATGCAGTTGCAAATATCTTGGACACATTTAACAGCAGGGTGCCTGAATGGCTGCGACTCAGAGGTCTCAGAGTTTGGATTTGTTGCCACAGTCAATCAAGTAACATAGTCAATGGTCTTGACAGATTGTAGCTACTTCCGGGTCCTGTGTTTGGTGCATTGTGTCACCCTGGTTCTGCAAGAGTTTCTCAAAAAACGTAGTCAGCAACATACTCATCACCTGCAGGAGACTCTGCACTCATGTCAGTCATTCTTTTTAACCTCAGAAGCAGTTGCAGATTATCCAGAGTGCTAAAAGAGTACCTGTTAAAGCTGTGAAAAAGGAGATTCCAATACTTTGGAATTTGACTTATGACATGTTTCAACATCTGTTTGATCAGTACAGATAAATCAATGACTATGTCATTCAAAGAGGAGGGGATGCAATTGGGAAAGCTATGATCATGGATACAGACAAATGGGTCCTAGCTAAATGCCTCACACAGATGCTACTCCTTTTTGAGGTTTTCACATGGGAAATTAGCCTGGATGACAGTATGCTGGGCAAAGCTATCAATTGCTGCACCTGTAATAGGACTGGCTAAAGAAGGTGTCTGGACGGTTTGCAGTCACAGGTTTGTACAAAAACCCAGTGGAGCATGCTTAGGTTGAGAGCTTAATTTTTTGGTTGGCTTGTAATGCAAGGCTGCAAAATGATATCATCTGGTCCAAAGAGTACATCTGTTTCACACTTCTTGATCTGTAGTATAAAAAAAATCTGCCCACTTTAACTCCTTTTTCTGAAGGAGATGCTTCAAAATACAAGAGGTGGATTGTTGAGTAAGCCAGAGACCTGAAAGAAGAGTGACTGGGACTTAGAGTCCCACACTGCAGTTCTGCGGTGCCGCCTTCAACGTCCAGAGAGGGCATTCTTGTCTCACAACAATCAGCACCACCCACAAGAACGCCAGTAACAACAGCAGCAGAAGAATTGGACCCAAAGTCTTGGCTTGATTTCTAGTGACTGGTCTTAGGTCCAGTGGGGACACAAAGGCAAAAGTCAAGCAAGTGGCAGTACCATTGACCATTCAGACGATGTTCCAGGAGTATCTGGATTACCCAAACAAGGTATATGTGGATCAAAACCCATTGGTGTATTGCTATGGGAAGATGTGCCAATGGCCAGAGCTCAACAGGATGGCAATAAAGTATCAGGCTTGTCCTGTAGTCAGTGTGTTTCCTTAGCATGTTTTCAGTGCAGCTCGTACAGTTGGTACAGTGAGAAGGGGCAGTCTTTTGCCTCAAAACATTGAGGGATTGACCATGATCAAAATGAACCACCATTTCCTTTCCTAAAACAGCACAGGAGGAGGAGGAGGAGGATGATTGGTCAGAGTCAAGTGTGTTAGCTGACCAACTTCTGGGAAAGCCACCAGAGTTTGAGGATGAACTCTACTTCCCAGACTGAGTATGACAATGTCATCATAGAACTTTTCCATCATTTATCGTAGAACTTCTTTGCACAAAAAAGTAGCCAGTGGAACATTATGTTTGTGTTTGATTTATGCTTCCCCACCGTTTTTAGTCATATGTATGGCTGTATTCGAGTTGGACCCGTGTGCAGTTATGACATTGGAGACCATGCCTGCCTCCCTCGCATGCCTATCCTTTTTTTGCATCACTAAGCAGGCCTTTCCCGAAAGATCATTGATTTACAAGAGCGCCAATACTAAATTCCAATGTGTTGCCTGCATCTTAGATACAATTGTGTATCTACCGGTGCTTGGAATGGAAGAGGTAACTTCAACAATTGCACCAATGAGTGAGTGATTGTGAATGATGATTGATTATTTATGTGGTGGCAGACAGTGAAGGAGGGAGTTCAATTGCTAATAAGCTTGGTTTTGATGAATTGCAATATTTGGTGCCCGATGGGTGATCATTTTTCCTAAAGGTGAGACATTTTTACAAACTTCCTTAGTGAAAATTTACCTGTAGGGTCCGCTCCTTTTTTCTGGGCCTTCTGAGAACAGACCAGTGACTATAGTTAACAAACACAAATCTATAGAAAAGACTACAATTCTGTTTCTTTACCTGTTCTTCAACAGCAGTGCACCACAGGTCGATCTTACTCAAGTTGGAACTGGGACAGAGATCCTCGGAGTCAGGAGAAGGATTGAAGGTCTCAGGTTGGGGCTACCCCAACAGCTAGAAGAGGGAAGTTATTGATTTCAAAGGGAAACCATGAATCTGAGGCCTAGTACTCAGCTATGTGAAATTGATATGTGTGTTGATTTTGGGAAATGCTGCTGAGTGTGTATGTTGCACTGGTGGCAAACATGAAACTCCTATTATTTTTGCTGTGCCTCTAAGTCTTCTTGGTACATTACTCATGAAGCTTACCGTCTCCTTCTGTCCTTCGCCTTGACTCTACAATCGAGTTTCTGTTTTACAATCTGCAGGCCTTCTCCTCTCTTGCATGAACAAAAGAGAAAAGGTTGTCTCAACACCCCTGTTTAAGTACTCAACCAATTAAGACAGGCACCCCAGAGTGATAGACACTGCTGAGAAGAATGCAGATGCATATCCCAATTTGGCAATACAGTATAATTTTTCTTTTAAAAATCACTGTTTTTGTTGTTGTTTTTTTTAGAACTGGGTGGGTTCAATTCACTAATCCATAATCTGATTTTTTCAAACCAAGAAGACAAAACATTTAGATATACTGTTTACAATGCTTTCCACAACAGATTGATGATGATAATGTGTTACTCATCGCCCTAATGAATATTGTTCTTGTGTTATGTTTGTCTTTGTCACACCTTTCCCCAAATCCCCGTTCCCATCCATTCATCAAACCCCTAACACTCTTCCCCCAGACTGTGGGAATTTTTTGAGGTGTGTCTTAATTTACACCAAATAGACTACACACTTGGTGGGGCAGATGTGGTTAAATGTGACACTAACTCACTTCTATCACCCGAGAAATAGCCCACAGCTGCCCCATTTAGCCACCCATGCATAAGTATGAACGTCATTCCTCAATGTCAAACATCAGCATTCAGGCCTTTGTTGCGTAACCTTATCGACGACAAAGTACATCTTTCCTGGCTTGAGGATTTCCTAACTTTGGTTTTCATTAAATTCCATGCTCACCATTGCTCAGAATAATTTACTATTGCTAGCTTTTGTAATAATATGTGGTATTCTTTGATGTGTCATGGTGGTAGTAGTCTGTCCTCAGTCTTTCAAAAGCTATACTTTAAATGTATATTTATAACTTACTAACCTTCCTCTTTTCTTTCAATTTAATTGCCTGTGATAGATAATACTTTTGGTTAATCCTACAGTTGGATATCTACTAGGTGGGAGTGGGACCTCAGTTGTTGTGATGCCTTCCCTGTTGGCGCACTGCCTCCATCAGTAGGTGTTGGAACATTGACAGAGGGAGCAGCTGCCAGCTATCACTTTATCTACTCAGGCAGGAGTACTATGAGGGCGAAGTGCATTACTTTAGTTAGTATGCAACTAACTTCTACTGCAGATGAGATAAGTAAATGTTTATCTTGGTTTCTGTAGGCAATACAAGGAGTGTGAGGATACCCTCCTAACTGGTGTACACTTTGAGAAGTAGATTAAAAAGACCGGTTGGCCAAAAGGCATCAGTCAAAATTACTTAAAATGGGGAGGGGGCCATGAAGAGCTCACCCTGAGCCATCACAGGCACTAGTCAAACCACCCCTTGAGCTCAAATTAATCAAAAAGAGGAGGGAAGCCTGGAAGGCTGGAAGACGGGGTGGCACATGCCCCCCTTCCCTTAAATTAAAGAACAGAAGGCCCTGTGGCCAACTCCCACTTCAGCAGTGAAGAACGGGGGGGTCAGCTTTACATATAGTAATGAAATACTTCTTCACATAAAAAACCCTAGAAATTCACTGAAAAAAACAAAGGTAAATGGCATCATCCAGGCTTCATTTTTGCACATAATGCTCTCTAAATTAGTATGGCATTAGACGACTGAAAGTAAGTACTAAATAGCTCAGACAAATAAGAGACATCATTAATGTCACTACAGATACCACTCCCTTCAGTGTAGAAAGCATGGGTTATAAGCCACATTAACCCTATACCATACAATTCATGGGTACCTTAGTTCACATTAACAATCAACCACAGCTAAATGGGAAACCCTTATTGAATACAGTGGTCAGTCTGTATACAACTGTTCTGAGAAAGCCAAGTTCCTAGAAACCAAACACCTGTTCCAAAACGAATGCCCTACTACAGACAGCTTTCATCTATATCAAACCCCTGACAGTCATTGAACCAATAATTGAGAAATTAAATTGATGTGAGTAGAGAAGTAGGTCCTGTAAACAGTATTTACTTTATGGAGAGAGTTCACTGTGTATTTTACTGTTTGTAGATAGTGAAACTTTCAGGAGAAATACACCACGGAGTTTTAAAAGTACCAACTAAGAACAGTGTGCAAGTACAATACCTGGCAAAAAAAGACACTATTTGTTTAAAATAAGCAATGCCTGAAGATTTTAAAGATTATACTACTTGAAGACATCATACTACGGTGAAAACTTTACAAATAATTAATCTTCAGAAGTAAAACAAGCACATGCACATAGTTAATACCTGGTGCACACATTCTTCTATGTCACTCAAAATGATTCTGCTAATAACTCAAGACTGCTTACAATGCTTAGTAACAGAAGTTATCAACTGTCACCTGCACACAGGATTACTCTTCAATGCAAACATTTATAATATGTTCAACACCTGTACTCAGCTATGATGTATTAGGAACACATGCATTTTTTAAACACTTACACCCATTAGCTAGACACAGGGTGTACAAAATTACATAAAGAAGTACTATGGTTGTGACGTGCCACCACGTAAACTATAAATCAAACTAACACACTTACTGGATGGTATCATCAGTGATATCAATGATGTCATTTGAGATATCATCAGTGATGTCATAAATTATGTTGTAGAACATGTCATAAGTGATGTAATATGTGAAGTTATAAGCAGTACATGATAGGGGCACAAGTTATAGTTAGCTCTGCTAACTATACATGGTGACTATCTGTGTTATTTGTAGTTCAAAATGTTAATGTTGGCATGCATGGCCCCCTCCATTTTGTTTTGTAGGGCCAGCCCTGGGAAGTAGGTTGTTTACAGGGCCAAAATACCGTTCCAAGAGGGGGGCCATGCAACTCCCCTCCCCCTTTCGAAATTACTGTGGCTCAAGAGAGATGGTGGTCATCGGGGCACTGAAGGGGCACAAGAGGGGGGTCTTCATGCCCCCTTCTTATTTTAAGGCCCAAGACCTCAGATTATGGTGATCCCCGAGGCCATAGAAAGGCCTATGGAGGGAGGCCGTGCAGCCCTCCTCCTCACAATTATGGGTTGCCTGGCCCGAGGAGGTGGTGATCACTGGGGGCCCACATCAGTCATGGGGAGGGGGGCTGCATGCACCCTACCCCATTATATATAATGTAATACGCCCCCAGGACCAGCCCCACCCAGGGGGCTTAAATACAAAGAAATGCAGGAGACTGCACTTTTAAAAAAAACATTTCTGGGGATTCATGGATCCTCAGCAGTTTTGCAGCATTTGTTTCAAACAAATGCTTTTTTCCCCTGGTGGGATTCATGGGGGACCCCACCACCAGGCCTAGGGGGTCAGGGTATTGTATTCCTACCATGCCCCCTTCACTTTTTTAAACCTTTTTTTGGGAACTCGGCTGAGTCCCAAAATGGCTGCCAACCCTTACTGGTTGAAGTGTTGGCAGCCAATCAAATATCAGAATGGGATCTGTCAGATCCGTGCTGCTAGATATCTATATTTCTTTCAAATACCTCAAAAATGACTAAACGCTTTTACACAAAAAAAAGGAATCTTTCTGAACCGTGATCTAGCTTTCTGCCAAATTTCCGTTCTGTGGCACAGGCTGTAGTCATGTCCGGAATACGCCGCTTCCCAAACAGCAGCTGAATGAATTAACATACAAGTTTAAAAATGTTTGTGAAGTTTCATCAAAAGGCACCAAACTTATTGGCAAAACAAAAAATTATTTGTCTGTGGGAACTAGGTCCTAACAATAAATACATACAAGTGACTGCCTGTAGGTTTTTTATATATATATATATATATATATATATATATATATATATATATATATATATTCAGAATGTTGGTTGTTAATAACTTTGCCCTCATTTCTATGTTGGCAGAGGATGGAAAGTTTTGCAGTAAATAATTGGCGAGTCCCAAACACATTTTCCCACAAATGCATTTTCCATAGTCTTTTGTATCTTGCAGAACATGAAATTAGCTGAATGGTTTTACATGAAATTCAGTAAGATTCAACATGATGGTGCGCAGATCACCCTTTTGGGTAGTACAGGTAAGTGCGGTAAGTATTGTTTAAATTATAAAGGATTTAACCTTAGTGATATCTGTTGTGATATTTTCACAAAATTTTGCAGTAACTACCACAGTACACAGCAAAGACAAGGCATTGTCTGATTGGGTAGTGACTACTTTACAAAAGTTAAAGGCAGCCATGTCATTTTTCGGTACTCTTTGTTCTGCATTTCGCATTCATATATAGGTGTTAGGTTTGATATTTTTCCCCTACCTATTACCACTTTTTTAAAGTGTTATCAGGTAGGGAAAAATATTTATACATTTCTGTATATTCAGAATTTTTTTACAGAGTACAGCAGCCCTGCTTTGGGAGTACTGCTATGTATAAAAAAAAAAAAATAAAGACATTAAAACAAAATCAAAATTCACCGTACCACCCTATATCTTTTTCAAATATAATACACAGCAGTGTGCTTTCTAATTTGATCATATAGACATCTTCACAAAAAAAGTCTACAAATTATCACAGTAATACCTCCAAATCACCTCACTACTTAAACAAACTAAAAAAGTGCAGTTCTCTATAAACTGCCGTATATTTATATTGAAAACTCTAAATAACTTTTTCTACCAGCTAACACTTTAATAAAGTGGTGATAGGTAGGGGACACTGAATGAAAACCTACTATTTACCTATATTGAAAACCTTAACCCAGAATGCTGCACAATGTAAAAAGCAGCCAGAATTTGCTGGAAACAACAATGTTGCGTAGGCTCTCATTATCCTAATGAGACTACTGGATTTTGAGCTGCAAGATCGTTCACAGTGTGGGGGACTAAGTCTGACCCACGGTGGAGGACCCTTATCACTCTATATCTGGGTTTTGCTCCGGCTAACTAGCAGTGCCTCATCTCTCCCAAATGGAAGGGACAATTGGGCAGCCAAGCGCATGGCATCTTAGCACTTCCCAGGGAAGTCGTGGTCACTCAGGTCACAACCGGTTGTCTCATACACAGTGCGGTCTCATATATAAATGACAGAGGCAGTTTAAGTTTTAAAGATTGGTTTAATAAAACAACTGCATTTTAGATAGCAAAGCGTGAGTTGCAATAACCAGAACTGCACAACTCAGTAGGATTAAAAAAGTAACGATGAGAGTGAAGCACAAGAATAAGGCTATCATAGTGCCGCTAGATTATGTTCTCTCTAAGTTATATTTTGAGCAAAGCATGTGAAGCTCTAAACCAGCCTTTCAGGTTCCCCTGGGAGGACATCAACCCTCATACCTGAGCAAAGGCCTGTAATCTGCATCAGCATCTGCAACGGGGCAATCAGCATCTAGTTGTAGGTTCCTGGCCGGAATCTCCCTCTGACGTGTACTTGGACTAGAATGTGTTTTTATAACTAACACTCAGATGTTCTAAGAGAATGTCCCTACGTAAGGATGTGTATTTTCTACGAACACTGGAGACTAAACTTCTACCACGTTTACCGGCAATGTACCAGACTGTAGCCTTGACTGAAGCACATGGCGATCAAGAATGCATTATTTGAGAACACAGTGCTAAACTAAGCTAAACAGTATGATAGAAGGAAATAAAAACAAGACCGTAAAACTGGTTATTGTAAAATAACAGTGCAAGGCTGAATAAAATGTATCTAGGGCAAAGTGCTTTATTAAAAATGGCTACACTACACCCTCCCCTTGTCGGTAGAAAGTGGTTTAAGCCTGAAGCTAAAAATGCCCTAAGCTAAAATATATTTAAAACCCTATTTGATTTTAACAAGTTAAGAGGACAAGCAAGCATACTATTTTGCAATTTTAAAGTGAGCATGCGACCAAATGCCAAATCCAAAGGAAAATGTGAATTTACGATAGTTCCAAATCAAGCATCAGTCATGGAAAGCAGGAGATTCTCCACCTGGCAGATGACAAAACCGGTAAATCCATGCCAAAAAATACCAAGGAGCAGGTGTGTTCCAGAGACCCAGTGTCAACCAAGGCGGCATCCCGTGCAGAGCCTATGAACGAGTTAATATTAACGCCCTCCAGGAAGGGTAGCTCGTAATCAGCTTCTCTGAGCAAACGCAACTGCAGCGCGCATGTCTGGTAATGAACCCTCATCCAGAACACTAACAGAGCAGCATGAATCACTGAGGGGCGTTGCTGTGAGAGACAAACGTCCAGTGCATGTTCAAAAGAGCACCAACGGCACCAAAACACGGGCTGCACACAATCCAAAACCGGTCTGAATGACAGAGACTAGTCACACTCCAAATGTTCCAGGAGTGTTGCTCCAAAGTGCTGCATCATGCGTTCATAACACAGCTGCGCCGATGGGAGAGCCCTCATTCGTCCTTGTTGTGGCGGGACAGCCATTGCAGAAAAACAACAGCAACAGCAAAATGGCGGCTAATAAAGCCAAAGTTATCGGAAATCCCCCAAAAATGCTTCAGAAAATTGAATGAATAGCCGAAGGTATTAAACTGAATATGGAGGAAAAGGTGTGAACAAAACCAATACCAACAGCTTTGAAAAAATTTGCTAATCCAGTCGTGCTGGACGCGTAAATATACGTCCCACGAGTTCACCAAAGTGTCTCGGAAAGTTTGTATTTAACAGGGACTGTATTTTGGCCGATGACCTTGCCACCTGAAGTGCGTAGGTCTTGCGTGCAGATGTAAGGGCCACATGCTTCTGAAACACTAAAGCCTTTAGTCTACTTAACTTGTCAAAATTCACCTTGGAAGTAGCAATGTGAGGCCAAATATCTGCTACCTCCCTAATTTTTGTGGGGGAAAAAACACATTCCCGCAGCATGTAACGACCTTAGTGACCGAAACAACGTAAACTATTCCGGCCTGCATGCCACAACAGTCTTCACTATTGAGGAGGATGTAGCTGCCGTTTGAAAGCACCTGGAAAGTGCTTTTAATCAAGGGGACTGGAACTCCCTTCAGATAGCAAGCCAAGTTCGCAACTGAGGCATCACAAGCCCCATGCAAGGACAGCTGCTTACAAATCATCGAATGGCTGACTGAAGTCTCACATTCACTGCCGCTAAGAAAGACCTCTTTCATGCCATTGAGGCATTTGTAACGAGAAGGGAAGCTCCCACACCTCATGAATGTAACTATCTCCCAACTTTTCATATCTGCCTACCGGAACATGTTTCAAACAAGAAGTGAATTGTAATGTAGAAATAGGCAGAATAATAACCCCGTGTATCAACCACTCTGCTGAGGGAAATCTCGGCCATGGTAAAAGGCAATCTTTCTATCTTTTCAATGTTGAGCATGACATAAGTCGCCTCCTTCTTAGCCATTAGTTGTTGTTGTTGCGTTAAATTAAAGGAAAAAAATATTTCCCTGGCACTGATGTGCTGCCACGGAACACGACCCGTCTGCATAATGGACCTGATCTGACTCTGTCCATGATATAAAGAAGACATATCGGATCGGATCATGTCTATAGCAGAAGAAACAATGTAGTTAATTGTATATATCCGGTCGGACAAGGTGTGAATCCCATTATCCACAACAGCTAATGCCTTTTTCAAATTTTTCTGATATATCTGCCTTAACCGGGCTGCAGCCTCTTGTTGGGAAAGTTTCCATATTTCATTGTATACCTCATACAAGAAACACTTCCTATGTGGTATCTTTGGGCCTGACAAAAAATCTTATAAGTCAGTGTTATTAGACAGGAGAGTGAGATATGTCTTAACTGCATCTAGTGAGGATGATTTTAGCCACTGTTGGCACAATTTTCCCACACTATGGCGGTCATTCTGACCGCGGCGGGCGGCGGGCCATGCGGTTACCGCCGAATGACCGCCCCGCGGTCAAAAGACCGCGGCGGGCATTCCAACTTTCCCGCTGGGCCGGCGGGCGACCGCCAAAAGGACGCCCGCCGGCCCTGCGGGAAAGCCCCTGCAACGAGGAAGCCGGCTCCGAATGGAGCTGGCAGAGTTGCAGGGGTGCGACGGGTGCAGTGGCACCCGTCGCGATTTTCACTGTCTGCTAAGCAGATGGTGAAAATCCTAATGGGGCCCTGTGAGGGGGCCCCTGCACTGCCCATGCCAGTGGCCAGTGGCATGGGCAGTGCAGGGGCCCCCAGGGGCCCCACGACACCCGTTCCCGCCATCCTGGTTCTGGCGGTGAAGACTGCCAGAAACAGGCTGGCGGGAAGGGGGTCGGAATCCCCGTGGCGGGGCTGCAAGCAGCGCCGCCATGGAGGATTCCCTGGGTCAGGGGAAATTCGGCGGGAAACCGCTGGTTCCCCTTTTCTGGCCACGGCTTTACCGCCGCGGTCAGAATAGCCCAGGAAGCACCGCCAGCCTGTTGGTGGTGCTTCCGCTGCCCTCTGCCCTGGCGGTCATGGACCGCCAGGGTCGGAATGACCCCCTATATGTTGTAATTATTTCAGCATGTTCTGGTGATATATAGTGAGGGTCTGACCTACTCGTTCAGAAACCCCCGAGGAGGTGACAAAATGTCGATGACACCCATTGGTATCTGTTGGCCACAATAACCACCAGCCTGGACGTGTCAGTGAAGTGTTATATGTACCATTCTGGAACCATTCATTAAGCTTACTAAAAGTTGCATTTTTTTACTTTTGCCAGTTATTAAATTTTGCAGGGGGAGGTATACTGGGCATGTTTAAATTTATAATTGTAGCTAAGCCTAAGCAACTGATCTGTTGTACTGTTTCATTTAAAAAAAAAATCATTTGAACGGGGATGAGACATACTCTAAACAATGTTTCTCTATCCTTGGTCTGCCAATTTTTTGTTCCCCAAACACTTTTCAAATCAACATTTTTGGACCAATTTTCACAACCTTCAATTGATAACCGAGAAACAAAGGAGTCAGAATATATAAATTTCGTGTTGGTCAACAACATTTGTTTATCCCTAGTCAGAGGTATCTTAAAATAATATGACTCAGCATTTTTTTGATGATGCCCAGAAAAATACATACATTTTTCAAACTAAGGTTTTGAACTCCCTTGCGGGGGAGTTTGGCAATGTTCCCATTGCGTATAATCTAATATCGTTTTTGGACTGCTCGCTTTATGTATGAAGTGGTGCCCATAATAATTATAGCAAA